>NW_022198340.1:1986032-2238812 GCF_009176525.2 Contarinia nasturtii | reverse complement strand
CAGCATTTTTGCCAAAATTCAACTACCTACATAAAGGGGTTTGTACTACAACATGCATATATTGCAACATATACATTTACAGTCGTTTGTGTTTGTAGTGACAATTTTCATTCAGTTTATACAGGATATCCCTCCAAATACATACACAAATGCAAAGTTGTTAAACATAAAAACATAAACATCTTCATTAAAAACGAGCTTGATTTATTTTCCCCTTTTTCAGAGAAGACCTTTACCATGTATGACTTTCACCGAAAAAACACATTCATATCAAATATAAATACGAAAATTATACGTAACAATTGAGATCTTTGATAATGTCAAATTAACACCGAACATGAAAATCGACTCACTTTGTCCGTTTGTCACACCATATGGAGATTGCGAGAACTCACAAATTGAAATCAACTGTTCAACAACATTTTGCTTTCATCTCTATATTTTGATCTTTGTTGACTTTGACTTGATTTATGGACATTTAGATCGAATTGGGTGGGTTTTGTTTTTTCATTCTTCTTTAAATTGAAAATATGTCGATAAAAATACCTAGATCAAATGTAAATTGAAAGAGATATTAATCTCAAATTTCAATCCTTTAAACAGATTCTGTTCTCAGTTTTCTTTTTGAACACCACCAAATCAAAAATAATAATCGATCGTTAGACTATAAAATATGTCATTCGATTGCGTTTTTGTGATTCATCTTGTGATTTGTGAATATTCATGTATTTGTGATTCTTTGAATAAAAAAAAACATAAAAAAAAACCTGTAAAGAACCTTATCTGCAAAGAACGAAGAAGATGAAGTAATTGAAGTAATTAGATTTCAATAATGAATAAGTAAAATAGTTTATCCCAAAATATTTTCTTTGAATCAGAGAAAAATGCAAGAATATCTGAACAAACGTAAAGCTTTTTACTATTCTTCTTTGTTAGGTTATACAACGACATGCCTGTGTCAACTTTGATCTTATGTCTTATGACGTTATTTTACATCATGTGAATGTTTACATATTCGAAAAAAATAACGTAATTATTTTTCTTTAAGAAAGCAATAAACCTAAAAAACAAACAAAAAAGCATTTTCGGAAAGGTAAATGTCACCATGAAAGCAATGCACTGGATAGTAAAAAACTAGTCTGCTACACTATTCCAGTTCGATAAGAAAAATAGATCTGGAACATTGGGATCATAAAACGAGGATGTCACTTGTGTTTTTTCCACATTCTACATTTAAAAAAACGCTCAAAACATACTGTTGAATACTTGGAACTAGGCGAAAAATCTGTTCTTTCGTGCCGAAATATACACTCGTTATCGCACTACTGCTTTTTTACTCTGGGCAATTTGAACAATAAAAAGAGACAATTGCACTTCTTTGTATAAGCATTCAGTGTATAAGTTGTCAACCAAATCTTGTTTCTCAAGGCCTGACACAACATAATGTCACCAAAAACGGATTCGTGCATTTCAATGGAATTCAAATTTACTGACGACAAAAAACAACAGTAGCCTTTCTTCAAACATGTTAAATATCCTTCATGATACGATCTTCTCAATGTCTTTTTCGAAAGTGAGCACTTCTTTGAACCGAGTCGATATGGTCCATATGTTCAACTAACCGATTTAAACAATTTCGAAATGCAAAAAAGCGCAGAAATTAACATGTGGATCATGCTAATAAATATACATTCTCTTCTTATCAAATAACATCCACAACACTATTACATGATGCGCTTTATTCATAAAAACCAAGCATACTTGACCAAATTTCCAGTTTTTGGTTGATTATTTTCAAATAAAAAAAACAACGATCATTCTCTAGGTTTACGCACAGCATCGAATTTTATGTGCTGGCCTCCTCTGTTACGCAGGTAAACGAGGAACAAATCATTAACTCAGTATGAACTCAACAAGATATGCGTAGAAAAAAACCTAAAGACACCCCATACTAATATTGTGTATGTGTTTGTGTAGTTGAATGCATGGAGCGAACATGCAATAAAAATATTTGAACTTTTCTTTATGCAAAATTTTAAACGAGCATGTCTAAAAGAAGATTGTTTGTTGACAGTATGCGTTGAGAGAGAGCCATTCTTTTTTTCGTAAATAGTGATCATGTTTACAACATGGCAAGGAGAGTTTCAATGAACCCATATCATTTCTTCGCAGAATTATTTATCACTGTGTTTTTCGTTATGAAATAATATTCGCCACGGTTCACAACAATATAGCGCTAAATTGGAATCGGCATTTGTTTGTTAATAATGTTCTGAAAATCAAACGAATGTTCATCGTTTGGGTGGTGCATATATATTTATTTGCTAATTACGATTCATCCGAGAAGAAACTTAAACTTCAAATTCATTCATCGTGTAAATCTTCCTTTTGTTGATTGACTTAGATCATAGATGCCGCACCTATCGACCCGAAAGCTTATATTTGAAGTTCAAAATAAAACTGTCAATAACATGAACATACTTACGAACTTTAGGCCGTTAAGCGTTGCTATTTGTATTGATGAAAAATAAAAAAGAAACTACATAAAAATATTGTTTGTTCATTGTACATTTTATTAATATTTAATTTAATAAATACTGAATATGACTCTTCTTACAAATGGAATATTCATTTAAAAAAGGGAAGAGAATTCAATGTTTTTTCGGATATAAGTGATTTTGGTCCGTATTAATTGAATGAATCCATTGTCAGTGTGTCGCACGATGAATGGTCAGCGTTCGCAAATTATGAAAACCTTTGCCGCATTCCTCACATTTGAATGGCTTGTCCTTTATGTGAACACATTTGTGATCGAGCAAATGGTCTTCTCTTATGAAGACTTGGCCGCATGAGTCACATGGAAATTTTCCTTCACTGGTGTATGTACGCTCATGAATTAGAACATTGTAACTTTTTATGGATGAGTTATCACCGAAGCGACAAATATATCTTCTTCTATGGTTATCTGACTTCATTCTATTTTTCCAAGATTTTTCAGAAATGAAAATTGAAAATATAAAAAACAATAACAAATTAAAATATAGTTAAAGTTCTGTTTTAAAACGAAAAACGTCACAGAGTCAAAGGTATAAAAAGAATGTCCGTACCTTAATGGTTGATGCTAGGGTTGATGAATATTTAAAAGAAACTGTATAAAAAATATCACTGAATCGAAGAAGTTGTGTGGGATGAAAAAAATAAAAAAAATATTGAATTTTGGAGAACAATTTATCTATTTTTATTCAAATGATAACTCTACACCAGATGTTTCAACGATGATTAACCGATTTCAACTAATTATTTACAGAAATGATTTATGTTGCAGGACAAAAATGTCAACCATAATAAATAGGTCAACTGGTGGTGAAATCGCAAATTACAAAACCTGCACTGCTGCTTGTGTTGGTTATAGTAAATGTCAAATGTCATAGAAACTGTAGTTGCTGCAGGTGTAATTTTGTATGTGTGTGTGAGTGTGAAAGAGAAGTTTTCATTTTCATTAACCCTTTTTTGATCGGACATATAAAGGCTGCACCAAGAAATATGATATGAGCTTGATAAAATGTTATAAATTTTATGCATTTATCTAACTGGTATGTAACTAAAAAGCCCAAATAAAAAATGATCATGTGTTTCAGCAATGTAATTTTGTCAAAAGTGAAAACAAGTGTTTTTTGAACCAGACATGTTTTCACATTTTTGCATAGAAAAATCTTCAAATATTATTCACTCTTGTTTTTCTTCTAGATGTGTGCTAAAAGCACTACATGAAATGTTCTCTGTTCTGTTTTTTTGTTTGGCTTTTCTTTATTTCAGAAATTATCGCCGCCCGTTCAAGTTACTTGATGGAGTTGTATGGAGTTGTCTTAAATCTATGTAAAAAAAAACTTCATGATGCTCTTTTATTTTCATCGAGATTTGAGCTCACTTTAATCCTCACCCATTCAATTATCAACTGTATTTTTATCGTAGTTGTTTTGTATCCAGAAATGTTTTTCTAAAAACAAAATAGATTGACCATGTGTACAGTCCAAATTTAGATTTTCTTTTATTTTGATAAGTTCAACGACAGAATAAATCGATCAGATGTGCATTGTATTCATAATACTCTATCAATAGATAATACTATCTATCTCTATCTAAAATTCGTTCATTCTATTTTAAAATATTGATTTAAGTGAAACAAGTATTGTTAGCAACGGACATTTGGGAACTGGTTTAATTTACAATAAGTGTTGACTGCTGACGAATCTGCTCTTTAGACTTTGGTCTGCAACTTCTAAGCGAAATGCACTATTTGAAATGTTATACCATATTTAAAAGATATATTTTCAAACGTACTCAATTGTGGAATGTAATCGATAGTGAAAACTAACTGAAAACCATAATTTAATATTGCCATTTTTCAATTATATGTGGGCATGAATCTTACACCAATTAGTGATAGTAAAAATGATTTAAAGTTTTATTCATATAACTTCGATGAATTCAACCATAGATGTCGTTCATATCGTTTGAAAAGCTCAAATACGAAATTCAATACATTGAACTCAATGAACTTCAATTTTTTCTGAGCTCAACCGATCGAAAAACAGTATAAGAACAGTCTGCAATTGATTTGAATAGAGACCATAAAATTGTTTGCTATTGAAACGTTTGATTGCATTCAAATTGAATGATTCAACACGATCAGGTAAGTGAAAAGTCACACACAATAACAATCAAATGAAAGCGCATGCAATTCTAATGCCATATATTGTATAAATATCCGGAATTCAAATTTCTATAATTGAATTCATTTGCAGCAGCCTTGACTTTTGAATGAACGGTATGGTTTCGTTTCAGTGCACATGCAAAAACGGTGCAACAACATTTCAATCGGCGGCTGATTTTTTTAAGGTGACCGCTACGGTAGACAATTTTTACCGGAATCGACTCCAAAGGTGTTTAGACGATTCTCTTTCATTCGCGACTGTCGCGACTTCGTTGTTTATGTTACCACAATTCAGCACGTGAAATACGCTTAAGAGCTTTGCAAATACGTGTGTGTTAAGTGTAGCGATTGATGATGCCACATGATGTAAGAAGATAAAAAAACCAAACCAAAACAAGTTATTAACTTTTATTTGTGTGTTGTTAGTGGCATCAGTATAAAGCAAAAAAAAAAAGTGGCTTATAGAAGCTTACGTTCGTCCAACTAATTAATATTTATACAAATAACACGCGATTTTATAGTCGATCAGAGAGAAGTTAGAATCTCGATATGCGATCACGATCAGTATTTGTTGTGTATTCGAGTAAAGAACATCGCAAAAGCAATGTTGAATATTGAAATTTCTGGTGATTTTTGTTATTGCTAGTAGCAGCACCCTTTGCATCAATCGTGAAACTATTGTTAGCAATCGCATTCGATTGAATGTATTGAATTGTTGCAAACATCAAATTAATACCTGGAAACAATGACAACAAAAAGCAAAAAAAGTGAGTCGATCGGTTAAAAGTGTTAATAAAAAAAATCTGAAGCTATCAAATGAAATCAGCGCTTAAAAATGCATTCTCACGTTCGGCATTTTTATTTTGGAGTGAAAATTGAGTGTGAAATTATTACAATTGTTCTCCATCAAAATGTTGTAAAAGAACATTTGAGATAATATTAAAATGAACCAAATGACGTGTACTGTGGAAAACAATTAATTTTAAATGTCTTTTTTTATTACTTATTCAAGGGTCCATACTGGGGATTGGCTCATTTAAGCACAAATTGGATAAAGTGCGAATAATATTTTTTCAAGGGTAAATGATCATACAATTTTGAAGTGTCATTATCAGAAAAAAAAATGCGCATAAATCGAATCACAAAATGAGCACTCTATAAATAGATCGAGAGAGTAATTTGTATCACAATTATTGTGTCTTATTTTTTTATCTGCGTGTATTTGTGCGGTGTACCATAAGAATTCATTGGTTTCTTGCTAAAACAAGATTTTCTTAACGCTTTTTTTCTTTCTGTTCTTTGCTCAACAGAAACTCGTTCTCAACGCAACGGACATACGAATTGGATGAATCATGTGCAATGTTCGGCAATGCTCAGTTCGATGTGTTACGAAAGACCGTTTTATACATTCATTCTTATTTAGAAGGACCCGAACATGAAAGTGTTAATACCATTGTCGACGCCTATCTCCAGCGAAACGATCACAATGTTCTTATAATGGATTGGTCGCAATTAGCTAAGGGAAATTATCTTATTGATGTTGTTCCAAATGCAAAACAGGTATTTTTTTTCTATTCGATTCTATTTTGTTCTATTCAATCGTGCATTTGCGTGAATAAAAAAATAATAATGTTGTTTTGATGTTGTAGCTAGCAACAAAAATGTCGGAAGTAGTTTTAGATTGGGTAGACGAAGGGATGGATGTAAATCGTTTTCACGTCATTGGTCATGGGATCGGTGGGCAAATGGCCGGAATGATTGGAAGATGTGCGCACCGAAAATCAGAAGGCGAAACCAAATTGATGCGAGTCACAGCCCTCGATCCACCGGCTGCATTTCCTCTTGGCGCCCGCGTCAACGAAAAAGATGCCGAATTTGTTGATATTATTTTTACCGATGCATGGTTTCACAGCACACCAAAGAGTTCAGGGACAGTGAATTTTTGGCCTAGTTGTCCGCAACGAAAATCAAAGCTGTCAGATGGTAAATTCAAGTCGTTTTTTGTATGGTCAAATGAAGACTTAATCAAGTTTTTTTTTGTCACAAGATCGGCGAGCGTGGCAAATGTGGGCTGAAACCGTTCAGCCAAGTGAACAACCGGTTTTTCTGTCGGTTCATGCCAAAGGATTGAACGATTTCAAGAAAGGACGTGTCAATCATTCCGAAATTGTTCAAATGGGCATCGACTGTCCAATGAGGTAATTGTTTGTCTCGTTATCAATCTATTTTTAGCATCGAAGTGTCAACAACAATCATGGATTTAATTATTTTTGGTAAAATTAACATCGAAATCATGTTTTTGCAGTGCAAAACGTGGAGACTATTTTCTGCAAGTTAACTTGAACCAGCCGTATGCAAAAGGAATTAAGGGTCTAAAGTATGAAAAATCGCGAATTGATTTAATCACTTAGTCATTGCATGACTTTCAAAAAAAAAAATTATGGCGCTTTGGTGTTCGAAATCAAGTGTGCAAAAAGTTGCTTTTGCTTCTGCATTGATTAATCATTAATTTTTAATCTTCTAGAAAAGATGAAACGAAAATCGTTGAAACAAACATATTTTCTTCTATTTGTTTATCTGACCTTGAATCGTAAATTAGTTGATCTTGATATATTGTGCCAAATTTAGTCTTGTCAAAAATTTCGGATGATATTTAAAATTAAGTGATCTTTCTGTGATTTCAAAGAAATCATATCAGAAATGTATTTTTTGTGAAGAAAAAACAAGAGTTGATATTAAAATCTATTCCAATATTGTGATAGAATTCCGAATAGCAAAAAATTGTGATTCCAAACGACATTCCATGCAAAGGTGGTTTTTGTTTAAAAAAATTCAAAGATATATTGTGGAAAAGTAAAAAAAAAGATGTCATAAAAATAAACTGGTGCAAAACTTTAAATTGAATTTTAATTATCACAATAAATAATTAGCAGCTTCCGCTAATCGATTGAAACTGTTATGATAGTTACAGGTTACGGAACAACGGTTACAATTCAAGGTAAACACTTGGCACAAATTAATTCAAGTAAAACCAGTTGCTTTGAACTGTGGCACGCGTTATGTTAGCATAAACACAGGCGTATTGAGCTTAAAATTAGCTTTAGCATTGAAACACGCACAAAGCTTCCACGTTGACTTTTAAATATTCGCAAAACCATTGAACAGTTGACGGTTGGAATTTGAAAGGTATTAAATTTCAAGTTGAACGTAAAACGTGTATTTGTTTATCTGTGAAAAGAATCAAAATGAGCTTCCATAATCAAACAGGTTTAAAGTGTCTTCATTCTTAGTGTCTTGTCGAAAAAGAAGAGAGTAGTTTCCATTCGCTTCCATTACTCATTTGTTGCGAAGTGCATTTCATTTATGCGGCTACATTCATCGTATGAAAAAGCAAGCAAGAAAGCAGAAAAAAACGCAATCGATTGATTTCAGGTATTGAGGCGATTTTCTTTATCTATATTTGCGGAAATAATCGTTTAAGCGTAGAATAAACATCGATTCATCAAAATCGCAAGCGAAAAAAACGTACATTTTAAAATTTGTGCGCGAAAAGGGTTCAAATAGATTATATTTGATTTTTATTTTGCAAAAACTTGCGAGTTTTAGATTTTAGCTCGAAAATCAATTTCAATGGCCGTGCAGAGTATTTCATGGTGAAGTGGCGAAGTTAATCTTAAATGAACCTTTGGTACTATCAACTGTGCTGCGCGATTTGCGTTTCAGTATACAAGAAAACCTGTTTTTCGTTGTTTTTCTTATGGTTTCGCTTGCAAAAGGTCTAACAGTATCCATAAGAGTTAGTTCCGACTTGAAAAGAAACAAAAAACAAAAACTCGCATCCAGAACGTGTTACAGATTCTGGCATTTTTTTGATGTATTGACGCAAAATAAAAATGAATTCAGCGCTAAGAGTGGCTGAAAATTTGTTTAACAAAACAAACATTCAAAGACATTTTTCGTTGCAGTGAAACTGCGTTGTTTGATTCATGCGCGTTCATTTTTTGTGTATTTCGTCAGGGTTTTCGGACGGACTAATTTGGATTTTGGCTTAAAAGGTACAGCTGAAAGGCAAGTTGAATAATTGCTTCTTCGAATTTATGATTTCAAGCGGCTTAAGATCAGCATATAAATGACGCAAATTAAATAGCGTTTTCGTACACTCATTGTACGTGTCTCGCATTCAACAATTTCACGAGATTTTTTGAAGAGTTTTATGTACTGAAATAACAATACAAAAATCAAGCGACTTTTTTATGAGTTACGGCAAAAAAACGCACACTATGCTTGGTTTTTTTTTGAAATTATGGCTGTGGTTTTCGTAGAGAAAACGACAATGATACTAGAAATGATTATTTGTTTTATCTACCGCTCTCATTGTCAATCAACAATGGTACACGTAATTTGAAGTCAGCACTTGAATTGAAAATTTCCAAGTTATTCAAACGGAAATTGCATCAAATCTGAATGACAAATGGTAGGTTTTTTCATAAGAAATAGAAAGGTGTGAGTTCGTTAATCAAATTAATGATTAACATTGGTATACTTCACTTGCCACATATACTGCTTCGTTCTACAAATTAACAGTTGTTATCATTTCAAGATAGTTAGCATTAAAATTGAACAAAACAAACGTTAACGTTTAATTATTTCGGTTTGCTTGTTATCAGTCCCGAAAATGAAGGGAAAAAAGTGTCGATTGGCTAGACAATAAATGTCGACAACGACTGGGCAATCTATTTTTTTTTATAAAAATAAACTGAAAAAGGACGCTATAAGAAAAAGGTCAATATCGTTTTACAACTAGCTTTTCAATGCGGCAGGTATGTGTTCAAAGAGAGATAGAGAAAAAAAAATGCATCGAAAAGGCGTTTGATTTCTTTTTTTTTCTCCTTTTAAAACCTAATTCTTGCACATAAACCTTTTGTAGCTTGCTTGAATGCATCTTGCTTTTCAAATGAATTGGAAAAAGTCACGCATTACAGTTCTTATGGTTGTTTGTATAAGTGGCAATGCACGTGATATCATTCAGCATATTCCAAGTTCAGGTAGATGTCATAGGATAGATCTTTCTGCTCTTTATTTTCCTCTCCTTCTCCCTCTCTCTTCCTCTTTCTCTATTTGTTTCTTTCCTTTTTTTGTTTCTCTCATTCATTGTGATCCTCGCACACAGACACTTCGATGAAGGAATGATTTGTATCCTTTGTGTTCTACCAATTGATGGATGGAAAATGCGCAAAATTCAAACAGTAGGAGAACATGGTCATGCCATACAAACAATCGAACAAAGAAAGATTATATGTCGATTTTTCGGGTGATCATTGTTTGCCCAAAATTGTATTTAGCAATCGTATACTGCAGAAAATCGTTTTTTTCTTCCTTAAATGTATTAAATCGTTAAATTTCATTTTGGTCGTTTTTTCTGTTGAAAACTCTATGCAGTAATTTCTATCTCATCTTGGCGATCATAATAACAAGAATGAAAAAGATAATGTTTCTTCTTTTGCTGTGTCTTTCCTCTTCTTCTTCGGTTTTTTTTTTGTTTTTGTCTTTTGTGCATCCAACATCCAGTAGCTTCATTTTATCATTATGATTTCATAGCCATTTTTAGTGTCGTTGTGAAGCGATTTCACATCATTTTAAAAAATTAAATATTATACTGACGATAGCAAATGGAAAATGAGCATTCGCTGAAACATCAAAGCTGTGTGTGTCCATAAGCGTATAAGTCGCATTGGCGTAAGCATAAAAGAATGAATAAAAGCTTTGAAAACAAGCAAACATCATCGTGAAAAATAAACAATATTGAACAAATAAAAAACAAAATCCACTTATATACTGTTCCGTTTCATTTCATTTTGTGCTCGGTGTTCTATTATACATTCCGAGTTATGCATATATTTCTTATGAAAATGGCATACACAATCGCAATTTACACTACACGAAGTGTGTGTGTGAGAGTACGGTGTATGTGTTCTCGATCTGGCAAACGTACACGCGCACCTCCAATATTATACCATTTTCTGTGAAATATACGCGACAGCGTAGTACGTTCGAACGCTAGGTGCACAATAAATGAGATAAGTAGTTTATCCATTATGTATGTGTACACTGTACACCGAAACCGATTATAATTTATGCGCAGTAACACAGCTTAGTTCACACTAAGTATGTACATTTCAAAAGCCATTTTATATTTTCTTCACAAACATCTATAAGCGAACTCAAGCGATCACCATTCAATCCTGTTGTGATCAAACTCATATCGTATAGCTTCGAAATGAAATGGATGATAGAGCAAGAGAGAGGGAGAGACCAAACGATTGTGTATGCATGGTGTTTCACTTTGGTGTTGTTGGGCTTGCATCGTGTTTGCCATACACTCAGCATTATTAAATAGTTTTGGTGTCGGTTTCCGTTAATGCATGGCTTCCTTAAGGTAGCACATCTTATACTACCAGATTTTATAGGTAACAATGGCGTAGGCTGACAATAAAATTTATACAAAGAGACGGCAAGATAAAGTGAACTGAACACCCAGTGGCGTACATATTCGTGCGATTGCATTGAATTCAAAAGTCAAGTCATATCGATCTTTGAGCTGAACATTTATTTTATGCTCGGATTAAATTCATTTTATTTCATATGCAGCTTAATTCAAAGCCGTTCGGATCGAATGAATGAAATATCCGACGCCACTGTGGCCAATGTGAACGTTTCTTTTCTTCTTCAATTTTTTTTGTATTGCTTATGTTGCCGTTCGTATCACATCATTGAAAATGTACACAAAAAAAAGAAGACGAACCACTAACAACAAAGCAAAGAGAAGAAAAGAAAACAAACACATATGTGATACACCGTGTTTGTGTATGTGTACGCGCTTCTTTTGACTTTAGCATGAAAAAGAACGCATAGATGTGGGCACATTTTTTTGCTTTTACGTTAAATGAACGAAATATTTGCCGTTTTTTGGATGGAAGTGTAACATGGCAATTTTTTTCTTCGGCACCAAAAAAGTGTAAGCTCTAATGAATCTCAATCCATATTATTTCTTGTGGCACTTAAGAATATAGGAAAGAGCTAGAAGTACCCGAATTTCCACGGTATATTCTATCAAGTTTCATGCTTTTCAAACATTCTATCATGAAAATGATCTTGTAATCGCGGAACAAATGATCATTGATTTCCAATGTTGACTGCCATATTTTTCATCCAGAACAAAAAAAAAATATTTTCCATATTTAATAAAAATTGTCCATGTTTTGTCTGAAACCGGCTATATCATAAATGTATTAGTATTGATCTAGTGTATAAGCCTCAACGTTAAAAAGACCATTGCACAATCGTGAATGTTATACGGTTGCTCGGTAAATACACAAGAAAAAACAAAAAACCGTATGTATACACACGTACATGGACGCACACCAAACAGTGTTTTCTTTGAGTCGTTGCCGTGTACGTATACAGTTTTTGTTTGGATGTATGCGTGCACATTCCAATCCGAACGTATATTCTGTGCGAGACCAAACAGAATGATCGTTTACAACAGTTGAGTAGATTGCATCGTCCAATGCGCACCTGTATCGCGCTCCGTATTTTGGTTTTTCTTTTTAAAAAAATCGGATAGAAAAACATTGTTAAGTGCAACAAGTAGTTTGAATTATTATTAAAAAAGTAAGGACAAATCAAGTGTCACCAAATCTAGTGTAAAGCAAAAAATGTGAAATCTTTCCAAAAAAAAAAAAAAGAAATAAAAAACCACCAACAAAAAAGAAAAGAAACGATTTATATGTGTGGTATATTTAACTGAGGAAGAAAAGATAGTGAGTTTTTCTGTGAATTAAAAAAAAATACATAAAAAGAGTGTGCACTATCATATCGTGACTTACGCCGGGAATTACAGAAAAGTTTGTGATAACATTTTGTGACAAGATAACTACCGTGCATATGAATAAAGTGCTTACAAATAAACAAAAGGCTTTTGTGCCACATATTCAAATGGATTACATGACACCAGCTTGAAAGTTGGGTTTCACCAAGCTACCAAGTCTCATATTGGATTTCACGCAATTTTCACGGACGTTTACTAAGCAAAACAGGTAAGACAATTTGTGTGCAATACAATTAAATAGAATATATAGTTATTATATGACAATAATTGCTACCTCGATTGCTACTTCATGCGAAATATAGCCGCAGCAAAAAAAAAATGTTGCCAGAAGTTGATGCTGTTAATATAAAAACGGCGAGACGCAGTGGTTCTATATATATACTTTTTGTTTATAATATTATAGTAACCAGTCATTCTGCCTTTTACACTGTACTACTTTGTCGTTTGTCGGCATTTAAAAGTCGTCAGTATCACTTCATCAAGTGGATCGACTGTAATGAGTAAAGCAAATCACCAGTGGCAAAAACATTAAATGCAAGTTGTTGTTTTTTGTGTTATAGACATCTCAAAATCATGACACTAATTCGATTCAATCTCTCAATTCCACCAGATACATCTAATGTCAATTTAATTAAGTTTATTTTATCTGTTTGATAAAAAGCAACATTTAAAATTTAAATGTGACTGAATGCAAGATGACAGTGATTGAAAATAGTCTCGTTAAATTTGCATGTCAGCGAGCACACATAGCAAAACATCTTTCGTCAACATCATGAAAATATCACAAAAATTAGTGTTCTTAATTCTAATGGACACTTTTGGTTTTTTTATTTGGTTCGAATCGCTGAAATTATGGCTTTTTGTCCATATTCTGAATGTGGATGTTGCTCTATAATTCACTCGGTGATATTTTCGGTGGCTTCGCACTTCACACATCCACTGTGTGCGGATTGAAGATGATGGAATGAAACGACAGAGATTTTGATGTCAAACCAGTTTGAAGACAATAAAAAAAACGAGTTAAATGATTTTTTTTTTTTTGGTTAACGTTTTGTGTGTTTGGTAGCCAGTCCATATGGGTGTGTGCGTTGACTTATTGTGTTTTAAATACGTAGTTGTAATAAATCTGAGCTCATCAGGGGTCCACGGGAATTTGTTTTACTCTCATTTTAAGCTTAAACAGCGAATGCCTGCCATGCATATGGGCCATCCATTTCATTTGCTTCAAATCGATTGCGATGGAATTCCATCAATCTTTGTGCTTCAACCAAATAAAAGCGGTGTGAGGTAATTCATGTGGTTTAGACATTTCTTTTCAACCTTCAATCACCTTGAATTAGCTTCAATATTTCGATTTTTTTTCGTGAAAGAAATTTGGGCAATTTATTTTCAAATGTTGCATTGTTTTTGGGTGAAAGAACTTACGGGCTTGTCAATGGACTCAGTCAAATTCAAAAGACCCTTTAGTAGAAGTCAGTCGTGATCGATATAATGAGCAAGAAACAATTAACATTTTTTCTTCTGTTACATCTTCACTTGATTTTGAATGTGATTCTAATCGATTTCCATCGAGTCTGGTTTTTATTATAACCCGTATAAGCCACAGAATTGATCGTAAGCAGTAACCACACTGCGATTAAGATCTAATCTTTGAAATAGAATGTGGCCGCGAAGACCTTACTGGCGACTTATTATCCTTTTTTTTTTCGATTCCAATCATAATCAAATGATAGCGATCCGCTAAAACCACATTCCAAACAACTTCAATTGGAACTTTCATCTCAATTTGTAAATCAAAATTGTAGCCAGACGCAACCAGCACCAAAAGTTTCTGTGTAGGAATTGTGTCCATCAAACTTTCGGTCATGACCATTTTACTTAAAATGCAAAGGCGATAGATTTACGATCGATTAAATGTTCACGCCATTCGACTGAAACAACCATATATAGCACATGCTTCGTGTATGCGTTGCACATCAAAAATATTTCGATAAAAGACACCGGAGAGCAAGCATCATGCCAAACATAAACGGTTCGATTCGATATGTTTGACGTGTTAAGATCAGTTTGTATCCATTTCGAATACAAATAGATTCCGTTCAACCACAGACAACACACTCGAATGCATCGCCGCTATAATATAAGAATTGATCTGACAATTTAATTACGTTTATTTATTTACGTTTTTTCACTTCACTTCTGATACACACACGAAAAAAAAAAACAACGCTCATTTACATTTTATAGCCGCTTCGAATGGTCTCTGTTTTGAAGCCCCAAAATCGGAATACATTATCCAAAATGAACCATTATCGAATTATTAAAATCAAAATACAATAAATTATCGGATGCGTTACACACGCAGATGTCGAATAAGAAGCCAAAACTATTTCTCGTTGTATATTTGATTTTCTTCGAATCCGTTTTTCTCTACATATTCGTCGCTAGCTGACGTGCAACCAATCCGGGAGATAATGAGAGAGAGAAAGATAGGATGAAAAAAACCTGATTTCGATTATGTTCGACATGAAAGAAAAGGCTTTAGACACTAAACGTTTCAGTCGAACATTAAATATTCGTTCTTGTTTCCAAGATGTATTTTAGCATTTTTTTTTTCTCTTTTTCTTGAGATCTTGGAACAGATTTTAAATACTGGACTTTGTTAGAACAAGTTGTGTATTTTTTTTTTCAATGTAATTTACACGTTAAACCTTTTCAGTGTCCGCTTCTTTTTATTCTGTTTATCAAATGACGAAAAAAAAAATAACATAGAAAGTTTATGTTTGTTCCACACAGTGGTAAAAACTGAAGTGTAAAAAAAGACAAGAAAAATGATTCGAGTCCATTGCAAAAGCTGTGAATTTTAATCCGATTTCCGATGATTTCTCATTTTTTTCGGTATGCGCACTGTTTTCAGTTCAGTTTTTTTGCAGTATGATTTCCCTTTGTTCGAAAGTTAATTCCCATTGGGGAATTTCAACTGGATTCGTTCATTTCATATGAGAGAGAAAAGATTGACTTGCAAACATGGCCAAAGGTGTAATGCAACCCAAAAGAAAACAAATACATCTCTCGCATTCCAGAAAAATATATACGATTGAAAAATAACAGAACTCAAGTATTTGCTTAACGTGTTTGAAAAAAACCAAAAAAAACTGAACAAATGTTTGCTTTGACCATTTATCTTTCAGTTTAGAAGGAGGCAAAACAAACGATCGCCTCGACATTTTTTTTGGTTTCATCTGATTTTCCGAAATACACTTTTTGAGATGGGACAAGGAATGAACATACGATTTTTGTTCTTTAAACTTGTCGTTCGATACATGCGTATTTTGCCTTCTTAATATTTTTTAAACGATGTCACACATTCCGCTCTCGTTTGAAACAATCAAAACGGTCGGTCACCAGTTTAATATTGTTTCTTTTCTTTTTCGTTATTTTTTGTCTTCACTTATTCATTTTGAAGAAGTGAAAATGTGTCTTTGTGTTGACGGCTCTTTTGTTTGAAATATATATTCAAGTATTGAATCATTGTGTGCAACAACAAGAAGAAAAACATTTGTTTTAACAGAAATAAAAGGAAATATGTTTGGTATAAGGTTTCGATGTTGTTGTTTGTTTCATTCTAGAAAATGCCTTCAGAAGAGCGTCCATTATCATTGGTTCGATCTCGTATCGACCAATTTCTTCATTCATCCACATCTTCAGCCATTCGGAATTCATCCAGTAGTCGTTCATCGTCTGCAACTGGCTATGACGCTCAGTTTGCATACCAACAACATTTATCCAGTGGAATTATGAATCAGTCGGTGCGTCCGCATCGCGAATCATCGGCATTTGTTCCTGTTCTTCCATCGCGAAGCGTATCGGTAAGTACCCATATGAGGCTTGAAAAAATAGATCGGAGCTAAAACTAGATAAATATTTAAAATGCAAATTAAAAAAAAAATCAGTAGAAACCCAATTTCTTTTGAGCAAAAAACTTATGTTTCGGGTAAATTTTTCAGTTATATCCGCCGGGAATGCTGGAACAGTCCGAACAACTTGCAAAAGAAAGCAGCAATCAACGTAATTCAGCGAGTTACAATATTTTAGTGCAGCAAACAACAATTGCCATGATGGCCGATAAAGCAAATGCAATGCTAATGCAACGGCCATCATTAAGTGGTGGAACCGTTCCGCAACAACATATCTATACGAATGGTTCATTTTTGGGGACACCAGTTCCATCACCCGGTGCGGGTGCATCATTTACATTTCCAACAAATTCCGCATTATTTCCACAAAATGTTGTGCCACCCGGTTTGCATGGCGGTTTGGACCGTCGTTTGACGATGCGAGCGCCTGGTCGAGCTTCACGACCAAAAAAGAAGTTTATATGCAAATTTTGTAATCGAGAATTCACAAAGTCATACAATTTATTAATTCACGAACGAACACACACCGACGAGCGACCTTATTCATGCGATATTTGCAAAAAGGCCTTTCGACGACAGGATCATCTTCGGGATCATAGGTATGTTCAACTTATTCAAATATTAGTATTTATTGTTATTTTTAAATGTTGATAATATTGTTTATATGTGTTTCTCATCAATTTGAGCGTGAACTTTGAGTTTTCAATTGAAGTAGAGACTTATTTTAAAACCCATATCTTATCGTCTCATCGTTGAGATTGTTATCGGCGAGCGACAGAAGTGTATGTGAGCTTCTTGAGTGAGAAATACAAATTGTAAAAATGTAACCCGTTCAAGTAGCACGCACATGTCAACTAGATTCATGTCAACTGACATATGATCAAACATTTATTATTTACATTTCATTCAAAACATGTATATATACTACATAGATTTGATGTGGTTGTTGTTAGTGAACACCATTTTCGTTTCGAGTCGTAACGAGAACTCTTGGCGACGTAAAATCTTTATCAGAGAACAAATATAATCTACTTTTACTTCGTCGAGCTGAATCAGCAGTTACACAACTCAAAATTAGGTACAATATGGCTGAATAATATGGAAATAATATTTGATTCATATCATTGAAAAGCTATTTTAAAATTCGATTAATTGCCTAAAATCCCTTTTTTTATTCAATCGATTGTACTTGGAAAGATCTCAGCATGTTCAATTAAAAATTGAATCTTAAATTCCTCTCTTTCTCTCGCTCTCTTTCTTCATATTTCTCTTTGATTAATTTCGAATAAATTTTTTCTTCCATTTAATTGAACAAAAATTTAATTACTCCTAATGGAATGTAATAACTGGAAATTCATCTAAAAAAAAAAGAATAATCTTGATGCTGAGATTACTTATGTGTGTTTTTTCATACATATACGTTCGCTAAGATTTCTACATAAATTCCAATGCACAACAAAGTAAAGTGCTCAAGATTGGTCCGTTCATTGTCCGAGAGCGAGTTGCAACTCGAGGTGTGTGTGAGTGCGCGCGCGCTGATTGAGTATAAAGAATGTTTTTTTTTCTGCTTTTAAATGTGTACAGAGTCTGGTAATTTACTGTGTGCTCTTGCTGTTAGAACTGGTATGCAGAGCCAATCGAAACTCGTTACACGTATGACTCATTCGATTGCATTGAAAAGCATCGGTTTTTTTTCGCCTGGTAAAATAATACACACACACACACAGCACGCACACATTACATACATCACATTGCAGGTCAAAGACGTAAATGCATGATTGATGACTGGCTCTTTTGAATTTCTCACACGAGCGAAACAAAAAGTGTTCACTTGATTCGTTTTTTTTGTTGTTGTTGTTGTTCTTGCACACATTGCATAGAATACATTAAAAGTCGAATGAAAAGGGAGAAAGACATCAGAGAGAAGAAAAAAAAAACATCCTCGGCATTGTGCTTTTACTTGGAATTATTCGTTGGGCAGAGTACATCTAAAGAGCTAAAATGAATTACTACTGTAGAAAAAAAACGAGAAGCATTGAAAGAAATGCATGTAAATACGTTCCTACCTATTCACACTGACTACTTGATTTTTTTTAATGCACACTTTTGAATACCAAAATAATGCTTCGTCTGTTTTTTTTATTCAGAGAATGTTACGACACAGAACAGATTTCTGATGGAGTCGGTTTTTTTTCTCTGTGTCTCGTTCGTTTTTAAACTTTAACATTCAACCACAATAATTGGATTTAATTTAAATATTTTATTTATTTATTTGGGTCTTAATTAAACTTTGCATGCCAGATTCTTTCGCTTGTTTGCTCATTTAGTTTTTACCTGAAACACGCTAAACACAGATCAAACGATCGTTTTATTTAGAAAGAGCGATGGACTGATTTTTATTCAATGCAATATTGAACGAGTTTTATTTTCTGTAGAGAGAAAATGGGAAAGAGTAAGGGAGAGAGAGAAAGAAATGAAAAGAAAAAAGAGCCATGGGCTCTATCTGAAAAATGTAGTAAAGGTTTTGCCTGAACGAAAGAAAAAACTGTAACATACGGAATGGGCTCCTAAATTAATGAACACACTTGGTTTACTGCACGGCCAAGAGAGAAAATAACAAAATGATGTGAAAAAACAACACTGTACACACACAGCAACCAAAAAAAAAAGTGAGAGAGCGAGAGATAAGGAACACGTAGGGAAAAAGGTTTGAAGAAATCTCTACAAAAAAGTAAAATATAGTGGAAAAAGCACACACAGAGAGAGATACAAACCGGTTTTTGATGTTGATACACAAGAGCTATTTATGGTGTTTTTCTTACGTCGCGACTCCGCAGCTATCTTATTACATTTTGCCTTACCTTTACTCCACGTCGTCCATTCCGACATAAGATCGCGCTGAACATACACTATACACACATTTAGCAACAACATCGCGATCGGCATACAATGTATATTGTGCACATAACGTGTGTATCGAATGTTTATCGTCAATACGGCTTTGAATGGCGGAATATCCATTTAATTTTCGAGTCTCATTTTATCGCATTTTTGCGAAACTTAAACAAAAGTCAACAGACGAAAACGCATACAATAGTCCGAATATAGAATCGAAATGTGTTTGGAATTGTGATTTTAATCTTCACACTACCGTCCAATTTCTCTAATTGAAACTGGTCATCCGCATTCGTTGTGGATTTCTTTTTGTAATATGAATAAAAACCAAAAAAAAAAAACAAGCAATGATCCTCGTTTGGTGATATATTCGAGACACAGAAGGAAATGGAAAAAAAGAAGAAGATAAATCCGTTCGTTTTGACTAATGAATAATGCCATCTAATGATGCAGATACCGGTCATAAAACACACTTAAACCCCATTCCATATCGCTGTTGAAAGGTGTGAAAGAATAATTTCTACTTTTAACCGAGCGGAAACTATTTGTCTACCGACGTTTTTAACACTTCAGTAAAAAAGATCTATATAAATAACATTTGGAATGAGAAAACGAACAACAAAAATTAAGGTGCTCTTTGTTTCGAACGAAACTTATTGCTTTGTTTAGTTTGAAAAATGATTGCCAGGATTAGAATTAATTAGTTCACATCTTTTTACACGCTTGATTACAGGCAATCAGAGTTCGATTGGTATCAATAAAATCACCAAGCCGGATCCGTACACAAAGCAAATGACGGAGAATGTACGCTTTTTTTTGAAACATTGAAGAATATAAAAAAGAAATAATTCGCTTGGAAAACATGTTTTCAATTTCAATTAAAATGTAATTTAATTTGCTCTGCACTAGATTGAGACTGTAAAAAACGAACAGAACAGAATATGAGAATGCACGACAAAATAAAGCCACATATGTGTGTGTGAGAGAGTTGTTGTTTGTGAGAAATTTATCGGCCATAGACAGAATTGCATCTCGTGAATTGGCGATGCATCTTCTCGAGATGAAAACGTAGACATGAAACTAATTATTCCAGAATTGTAATTAAATAATAAAAAAGAACCGAAGAAAATAAAATAACAAATCCCCCACACAATATTGCTGCACAAGTTCAATCAAGAGCAAATAAAAATGTTTAGTTCTGGAGAAAGAGCAGAGACGCAAAACAGAGAGAGAGAGAGAGAGAGATTTTTATGCAATAATTTATTATCATTACAAAGCCTTTGAGAAGATTGAGAACACCTCCAAGGCATACCATGTATGTGATCAAATCTCAACATATACATGTTCACTAATGTTCTTGTTACTTTACTTTGATGCATCGTACATGCTCACTGTGTTCTTGACTCTTTTTTTTTCATTTGCGTCGCCTGAGTTTTTGTCTACTTCTTCTCTTCTCAAATGAAAAAAAAAAATCACTGCCTTTATGCATCGATGTATGAACGATGTAAGTGTGTAATGTAATGTGTTCATGTTCTTTCGATGCCGTATAATTCTTGTATTATAAATTTTGCATCGGTTGCAACCGTACAGCTATTGTATGTGTATTTGTATTATTTTTTCTGCATCCGAGGCGAATCACCTGCGATCAGATTTATGATTAACGTCTCTGGGGTAGCTGTAATGATAGGCTGCTTGCAAAGTGAACGTATAAAACATATTCAACATAAACGTATTCAGCCGCCTTTTTTGTTGCGTGCATTCATATCAATTTTTTTCATTCTTCTCCGCTTTTTTCGTGTTGTCGTCATTTTGCTTTTCAAGTCATTCAAATTCTGCAACGAAAAAGAAAACCGTGTTTATGAGAGAAATACATTTACAAAACAAAAAAAAACACACATTTTGCATATGCATAATCAACGTACATTTTTTTTGACTTAATCATACTTGAAGGCCCATTAAAAATTACCGACATAAAATTTAGTCTCTTTGTAGCAACAAAAAACAGCATAATTTTACCTTTCTCCGTAGTAATATAACGAAGAAAAAAAATATAAATGTAATTTGTTTGTTATTCTTATTCTTATTGCAGGTATATTCATTCGAAAGAGAAGCCATTCAAGTGTGGTGAATGTGGTAAAGGATTTTGCCAATCGCGAACACTTGCCGTTCATAAAACGTTGCATTTGGAAGAGTCGCCGCACAAATGCCAAGTGTGTCAACGCAGTTTTAATCAACGTTCAAATTTAAAAACACATTTACTTACGCACACCGATCATAAACCTTACGAATGTCGACACTGCGGCAAAGTGTTCAGGAGAAATTGCGATCTTCGACGACACGCATTGACACATTCGATTGGTGGTGATACACAATCCGAATTGAATGAAAGCGGCAATGATTCAACAAACGAAAAAGTTATAAACGACGATGATAATGAAGAGGCCAATGACGTTGAAGATGAATTTGATGACATTCAAGTTGATTCGCCGGTGAATGAACGCAATACACCGTCACCTGTAATTCCGGATAGCAATGCTTACGATGACAATGAGCCTGTTAAAGGTGAAAAACATTGTGAAAATGAAAATGATGGTGGACCACCGCCGAAAATGCCACGACTCGAACAGAAAGATGACAATGAATTCACGGGCATTACACATTGCCACCATAATGGTGGACAATCGCATTACACAATGAGACCACAACTAATGTCTTCTGCGAGTTGTTCAACATCCGATGGAAAATTGCATGTTCGACGAGATTTGCATTACAAAGTCGAGGCATCAACATCCATTCATTCACCGAATGTGCCGACGGCAAGCACAAGCACTATTGTTTCGGCTCCGGTTCCATTCCGAAAACGTTCGGCTGGCATTGCCTATGAAAGTGCTGAGAATGATCATCCTTTAGTTTCCAGTTCACATCTTGTTCCATTGCATTCATCACCGTTGAATCTTTCATCGACACGAAATCAAGAAACTCCAAGTGGTAAGAATCCATATGAAATTTCGATAATTTCTTCATTTTATTAATAATTTGTTTTTTAAATAGTTCCACAGCCACCACCACCGCAGCCAGCTCCAGCACCACGTCGAACTGGCTTCAGCATTGAGGATATTATGCGTAGATGAATTAACGATGACGAATCATTATTAATTTTATAAGTACAAAGGCTGCCGTCAAAATTCCGTACAAATCATGTTCAAAAGTGAAAGAACGTTTGTTTCATTTGGCCATAAAATGCATCGAGACTGATTACTGCAACAGAAATGATGGAAGTTTGCATAATAATACAAAATAATTTACTTCATTATGAAGCAACGATATGTTCACTTGTTCACGTCTCACAGCGATATGTCAATATGGAAACCGAGTGATGTCTTCCAAGGGAAATTCTTCAAATCGACCGAAATCAACGAATTAATTTGTTCCAAACGGAGAATCGCGTTCGTAAATTCAACAGATTCTCAAAATGACGAAATATCTCTTAAAGTATAAGATTAGATTAGAGGACATATCTCGTTCATTTTTAGCTACTTATAAGCAAAGAAACTGCGAGATATGTCACATCATAAGGCTACGAAGTCCACAACTAAAAACAAATCTTAGCTTAAACAATATCTTGTATTCATGTTTTGCATCGAAAGAGTGCCTTTACATTCCGTAGATATTTTGATCTGATAAAAAAAATGTTATATGTGTAATATTCAAAACGAAAGTCGAAACCGTATCTACATGAATTATATATATAAAGACGAAACAATTTTCTAGTAGAATCTAAGCAATATAGCATAGAAGAAGTGAATTGAGTTTATTTCATTATAGAAATTATACGAGAGTTCAATAATAAAAAATTTTTTAGTAGAAAAACGTACTTCCGCGGCTTAAAGTCAACCGAAATTGATCTTCAACTGAATCAGTTCAGCAAGATCGCTTGCAAGTGTTTGAAAAATTCATTTGGAGAAACAAAAAGAAGCAAAACCGTATGACTTTTCAAAATGTATCTTTTCGAGTTAAATAAGTGAATCGCGTCCTTTGCTATAAATAAGTAAATATGTTATGAATAAATCGTTTCTCATTCAATCATATGTTCATATCATAAATTTGGTAAGACATACTATGTGATACGATATTCAGTTTGAAAATTGTCTATTTGTTATTAAGAAAATTTTTATGAACAAAAAAAATGTTATATTGATTTGGCATCCATCGAACTATTTAGAATTCGTAAGAGCTCAATTCAGAGAAACAAATAATTTTTTTCTTTTTTTATTTTTCATAGTTTTTAAATGCAAAATAATGTAAGTAGTGAATATTGAATAAACTGTCATATTTTGATCAACGAACACTTTTTTGCGTTTTTTTTGTTGAAATCATCACTTACTTCTTTCGGCCACTTTTAGAAAATGGGGTTTATTGATGCCGTTTTTAAAAACAATGCGTTTTATTCCCGTTGCAAAACGAAAGAAACGAATGTAAGTCAAACATCTACATCTGTGCATCTGTTGGCCGCAATAAAATGGTAAATGGACATGTTTATAACTCCAAAAGAATAAATCTTGATTTCAAAGTTGAATGGACTACTTCATGGTGAAATTCTTTTTTATAATTGATATAATTTATGATAGTGATTGCTTGTCACAACATTGTTCCTATTTTAAGCTGAACACCCATATTTCCATATCATATTTTTATTATGCAAAACTTTTCCTTTTTCAAACCATCTAAATTTATCCACGATTCGCACTCAACCAGCAGTAAAACATTCGTTTGATGCGTCCAGTGTGTGATGAAAATAAACAATTCAAAAACTTGAATTTGTTTTTTATTTTTCAAGTTGTTTATTGGTTTTCAACGGTCATTTTCAAAAGACATAAATAACTTGTAAATCGTTTATTTATTTGATCACACAAAACAATAAGTACACGCTATAGCTGTTTCTAATAAAATACTATTATAATTTTTGTGCGAAAACTATTTTCGGTTCGTATGCATTAAACAAATATATCGAATACGTTGTTGTTGCTTTTTTTTATTTGAATTTTCTGTTTTCAAATGTGTAAATGAGGAATTTGGAATAATTGGTCACTTTGTTTTTTTTTTAGTCTCCATTCGAAATAATTTGTTCGGAGAATCATATTAATATGATCGCTTTAATCGCGATTCATTTTTTTTTATTCATCTATGTTTTTTGGTATTTTAGAGTGTGAGTGTGAAGTTGGCAGTGATTTAGTGTGACTTAAATGCTACACAGAGAGCCTAATCGTTGAAAATAAAAGAGATTATTTGAAAAGGTGAACATCTATTTGGCATGACATTCTAAGGGGGAGACTGTTACTTGTGGGGGATCGATTAGAATAGTTTATAATATTGGTAGATGTTTTCCTTCGACAAATTCAATTAAAATGAATGCATAATAATTCATGTGGTTTTGTCATTTTCATTTCATCAATTAATCGCTTCAAGCACAGATTTTCCATCAGTCATTTTCATAAGACACGCACACACATGAGGCATGCATGAAAGACAGCGTAAATTACTCATTCAACGACTAGATCATCCCATTTTGCATGCTCTATAGATATTATAATAGATAAACAGTTTTACGGTAAATAACACATTTATATCTGTAATGATCGGGTTTTATTTTCTACTCTTTGTTATCGTATTAACAAAGTTAATGTCTTTCAAAATATCCAAATTCAAAAATCAAAATGAATTGCATCATATTTTCCGCATCTTAATATGCATATTATAATGGTCTGTACTTGGTTTTATTCCAATAAATCGTACAGTTTAGAACTTGATTTCATTAGAATTGGCAAATGGTTTCAACAAGAACTGATACAGCAAAATATATATATATTGGTAATTTGATTCATCAAAATATGATTTTGTATAAATAAATGTATATCTAAAAAAACACATTTGTGCATTGTAATATATACTCCACTCGGCGGGGGGCAAATACATAAAAATTAATTTCAATAATTTTGATTAAAACCATTACGTTTTGATTAATTTTAGATGAATCGTAATAAATGTCTTCTCAAGAAATAACGATTAAAATAAATGTTGATTTGAATATACTACAAAAATGAGATTCAACAATTTTAAAGCATTGAAATATATTTAGTTATAGAATGAAACGAAAAATAACTTTCTTTCACACTTTCGACACTGTGTGAACATTTGTTTGTTGACCGAAATAGTAACACATAAGATTTGGCACAAAATATGTATGCGGCTCATAGACTCGCTCTGTCGACGACTTGAATAATATATTTGCAGTAAAATTAAAAACTCTGCTTTTTTGTGGTTTTTTTTCTTCTCTTCGATAAAATCACGATATCATTACCATTTGGGCGACACATTCTTAATAATATAGTATTTTTGGTGACAGATACATTATAATTTAACTAAATGATTAACATTCAAGTGGATAGATTCAGTTTAACTGAAATCAGTATAGATTAATTTATAAGGTATATCTAATAAAACTAACTACCATAGTCCCATTTTCAGTGAATTCAAAATCATCTGGACAATGTTTAGTGTTGATGTTGGTTTTTTTAATGAACGACCACAGAAAATATGGGAAAGCTTTTTTTCGTTTTTTCGAAAACCTAATTTTTTTTTTGGTCTAGTCTAGTTGAAATATAATATATATTCATGCTTTTTTATCATAAGTGCTTGTGGTTTGTTTAACGATCACTGTTGGTTACAGTAATCACATAAACTCAAGAGTCTTGATGCTGAATTGCACTTTAAATTGATATTACAATAACTTAGGATGCCTTTAACCATCGATCAATTGAGTACTCCAGTGCAGCGATCCATCTAAAAATTAATACGATTGCTTAGCATCGAAATCAACATGTTTTCATGTCATATTTTATACCTTTTCTTCTCCATGTCCGAATCAGCGCTAAAGCAATAGGCACGTAGCTTTGACTCTGGTGGCGATAATTCAAATGCATACTTTCGGCCAACGGAAACATTTGGTATTACAATGTGATATCCTTGCAAACATACCATCCCTGGAAATTACGAATTAAATTTTTTTTTTTATTTTCAACCCAATTTATTTTGACCGGCTAATTTATAGCATCAATTCAAATCGTATTATTTACCCTGTGGAGTTTTGCTGTTGCTATCCAAATAAAAGTACAAACAAGCATCTTTGAGCACACAATACCGTTTTGACCATGTTCTCCATCGGCTTCCCAATTTATGCAGAAAACCAGCCCAATCTGGACGCAGAATACTGTTTGGTGGTAATCGCATATTTCGGGTGCTTGTCTCCAGCCATTGATCACTTTAAAACAACAAAATATGTACATAAATATGATTTGCTAATGGGAACACTTTGTTTGCTTTTTAGCTGTACCTCTGTGCACTTGCATGACTTGTGACGGCCAACCAACGACTAGCTGCCTCTTGAGTATCGGCTGCCAAATAGATTGGTGGCCCTTCAGGTGACGAAATGCAAAAGGCAAATGGTTTACCAACATCAGCAGCACAACTTTCAACCGTATGATTTGTTAGCAAAATAAAACCGACCGGTTGAAATTCCTGTGAAATTTAGTTTCGATTTTCGAGTTAATTTATCAATGGGGTAGGTGAGAAACATATTTAAATACCTGATCTGATTTAAAGTAATATAAAGAGTGATCTGGTCGCAAGCAAAACCAACGTCGGATCCATTTTTTGCTACCAACTTGATTATCCTCTCCTTGCCGCCATAAGTATCCGGAATACAAATATGAATTCGGTGTTTCGAGTGCTTCGGTGGCTAGATCAAATGTACGAGCAACCTGTAAAAGTTATTTGAAAAATATATTTAAAAATGATCATAAATGCATCGCATTAAAAAAGAACGTAAAAGTTACCTCAAGCTCTAAAACTTCACTGCCAGCATGAGCAATATCAACGACATCTGAATGCTTTTTATCAACAACCGGTACACCATTGACCGACAAAATGATATCACCAATCTCCAAGCCACTTGATCGAGCCGGTGTTTCTGGTTCAATTGAAGAGATGACAACTGGCTTTGAGCCATGTATTCGAAAGCCGAATTCGCCATTTGGTTTGCGATGTACAATTACCGTTTTGTCGGTATCTGTAAATTAAGGGAAATCTATTTTTGAATTTGACTGCCAAAGAATTTCTAAGTTAAAACAAAAACGTATCCAAATAACGAATAACAACGGCTGAGTTTATATTTAGGAACAAGCAATGAACTGCACCATTTTTATCAATTTTGACTTAATTTAATTGGCAACTGTTTTTTTTATTATACCGCTCTTCTTTCCAGTGATCTTATAAAGTGCAACACACTCTTTGGTCCAAACGAGATGCATTTGTTTTAGAATGGCTTCTAAGTGTCGATAAAGCATTTCGTTCGTATATTGAACGGTTTTTGATTTCAATGTTTTGGTGTTGCAATTCGGCATTTTAAAGTGGTTTTTGCGTTTTAAATTGCGCTGGAACTTGATATCGAAATTAATTGCACGATCTCTATATCACTTGCTTTAAGGTTCAACTGAATGCTGTTGTCTTGACGGAAAATTAAAAGCGACTGACGCACTGGCTCGCCATTTGACTGGTACAAATGGTGCTTCGAATCAAGGAATAAAGCAACAGCGTCTATTGTGCGTTCTATTTTTGAATTAATTTATAAGATCAACTGCTGCTGTTTGAAATTTGATGCATTATTTTTATTATTTACGTTGCTGTTAGTAAATTACAAATTGCAGTCACTCGAATATATATATGTGTGTGTGAAATTTTCCGTAAAATAAAGATCGAGTCTGTCATTCAAACTATTGTAGAAAACAGGTTTCGAATCTATTTACAGAATTCAGAAGCAAAAAAAAATGTTGTGCGAGCAAAAGTGTTGCAAAAATAGAAGAAAAAAAATAACTTACGAAATGAATTAAGAGACTGAAGACGATACATTTCACCACACGTTTTACGATGCACCAATCGATGCGTTAGATTTTGATATTTTTTCTGGAAATCTTTCTCCACTTCGGTTCGACGATCACCCACATCTTTAGTTCGTTCTGCAACATTTGAATTAAATGCAAAGTATTACTCTCGCAACAAATAAACACGATCGTAAAAATGCGTGTTTTTAATGGCTTACCCTTGCTTCGATACCAGACTTCACGTTCAGTGAGCTGAATCCAAATGCCATGTCGATACAAACCCTGATAGACACCTTGCTCCAAATCCGAATAATTATTGCGAAAAGTAAATGAATTCTCGACAACAACACATGGACTTGAGCCGGCCGTTCGAAGTGATTGCTCCTTATTTACATCGTCTTTTCCACGCTCTTCGCTCTTTTAAAGACAAGAATAAAATCGTTTAAAACTCCTTGCAAATTTGAAATTGGCTCTGTTCCTACCTTAGCTCGTGCACTCTCCTGACGAATTCGATAGTGTTTTCGTTCGCCGTGCCTTTCCTCGGATCGAAGCCGACGGTCAAACTTCTTATACATTCTGTGCGGTTGACGTGTACCTTCTGGTGAATCGGCAAAGTCTGCCGGAGGCATAACAATATTGGCCGACACCTCTTCTTGACCCAACGTATCATCGATTGCTGCAATAATCTCCACTTCTTTTCCACAATGATGACAATGGACCTGAAGAAAATTAAGTGTATATTAGTTTGTTACATTGATTTGCCCTTTCCGAATATTTACATCAACTTCGCTGTAGAATACGGAATCCGATCCGGGTGAAACCGATCGTAATGAGAGTTGAGAAGTTGAGAGTGCTTTGAGCCGCGTTTCTGACGGTGGATCAGTTCGTTTTTTCGGCGACGTTTTTTTCGATGGCGATAATGATGGTTGTGTGTATTTGGACGGGATAGTTCTATTGTCGGTTTTTTCATCTGTCACACGTTCAGATCCGGCGACTGTTGGCGTTTTAACTTTTCGAGTTATTGGATCTTCATTTGGATTTCGAGCTCTTGGCGAACTACATTATTAAAAATATAACAATTACAAAAAGCAAAGAATAAGTTGGGAATTGGTATACCGTCGTGTTTTCGGTCTGATTCGTTTTGTTTTTGCTTGTGATGTGCCATCCAAAATATGCAAAGCAGTTCGATCATCGGGTGAAATGCGTTTGAAGCAAATTGGTTTTTTGGTCGGTGATGTCAATGATTTCATATTTTCCTTTTCAATATCCAATCGCATTTTTTCTTTTCGACGGCGTCGATCATCCTCATTCCAGTCACGTTGTTTTCGCATTCGACATGGATGTTCTAAAAATAAGCATTCATTCCATAAAATGTGAACCTTTTTTGATTGTTTTTCTATTAAATATTAAAAAGTTGAGCATGTTTACATTGAAAAAGTGATAGAATCAGCAAAAAGTCGGTCACACATTGTGCTATAGTTGCTGTTTTATCTCCCTTTTTCTCGCTCAATGAAAAAAGTTTTCTTTATTTGTCAACCGTTATTGATTTTATGCTCACCATCATCATGTGGACTTTCATAATAGCCCGATGAAGAGTATCGTTTTTCACTTTTCTCATCGTCCGAAATGGATTCGGTTGTTTGTTTTGAAGTTGTGGCAATGGGCTGTTGTATAACGACACTATTTCGTGGTGATGTTGATTTAATCGCTTTTTTACCATTAAAGTAGCTTCCGGACGAACTACTGCTGATGGAATGGGACGGAGATGGTTTTACAGACGGTTGTGGTGGCAACGATAACGAATCTTCGGCTGTTGTTGTTGTTGGCGCATCTTCGCAAATATTTTCCACTCGAGCCAAACTATAAATGGACGATGCACTTTCAAATGATGAACCATTTTGTGTTAATGTTTGTGAACCAGTTTGGGCAGCAACTGAAATTGAATACAAACATAAATATTGACATAAAAAGGAGGCGATAAAAAAGTTTTTTTGATGTCGAACACTGTCAATAAAATAGAACAAATCAAAAACAGACGAAAAACATGAAAACACAACATCGATCTCATGCCAATGATGAGATTCGAACCTGGCATATGTGTGGTAGTTGATGCGACAATACCTCGTTTCGATAATGCATCGGTGCATGTTATGTAGTCATCTGTGTTTGTACTACCTTCGGACATATCGGTCGCTCGACGCGTATCGGAATGATGAACGAATGGTTGCTGGTCGGACGATGATTTTACTATTGGAGCAGCCCTTTGTAGTTCGCTGACTCTGTAAATATGAATTTTAATTTGAGTTCAAACTTTATCTAAACAAATGTCAAAATTTACTTACACATTTGAATAGATTGGTTCGATTGGGTCAGCACTCTTGCGACGAATATCTCCACTTCGTATGGAACCGAGTTTAATCGTTGGCGTTTGAAACACTTCAACATGTTCGTTGCTCACATCATCGTCATGGGTTGTTGAAGCAGATGGAGTAACAGCAATTGACGGCATATTCGTCGGTATTGTTGCGGATGATCTACGTAATGTTTCGAATGTAACACGTGACGGACTATGTGCTTGCGGTATGGATATCGTTGGTGTTCTTAGATTCTGCAGATTATGAGACAATTGAAAACACAATATCCAATAAAAGTTTTTGTTTGTAAAGAGCACTCTAAATAGCGGCATTTTTTTTGTTTTGCATTTTATTACCTGGTCATATGAATGTTCCTCTATTTCGATGGCTTCTGTATCCATTGAACTTCGTTGCTGATGTTGTAATATAAGATTTTTGCGCTTTTCACTTGGAGTAAGTAGTGTTTTTCCGCATTCAGATACGCTATAATTAACAAGAGATTTTCATTTAAAAGTGCTCCTATCTCTCTTTGAACTGCATTCGAACACTTACTTTGGATCGATTTGAAGAACGGTAACTTGAGATTCATTCCAATTGCCATGTGAATTACCGTCGGAATGATCTCGCGCTAAATCGTTGACCAAAGAGTCGGATGAGGGAAACGTTGATATGTCTTTGTATTTATCAACTGGCGACGCTGGTTTTGAATCGCCAGACTTACCGCTCTCATTATCATCGAGTGCTGATTGTTCTAAGCTAACGGAACGCTTTATGAATGCTTCGCGTCGATTTTTTCCATGCACTGTTTTTTCTTTGGGCAATTTCAAAAATGTATCCTTATCGCAAGCACTTTCATCTTTTATTGGAAATGGACTGTATGAATAGCGTTCGTTGTCATTATCGGGAACTTTAAGATCTTCTTCGCTCGTTGATACAATTGGTACATCGTTGTGATTGATTTCTCGTCGTTTGTCTAACATTATTTCACCCTCCGACATTGTTTTCTGCAAGCGACCATTGCGTCCGTACGGACTTTGGGGCGGAGACACACTTGGCTTGAAATCGATAAAGATTTCTTTTTCATCTTTCGATTCATCGTCTTCCTCTTCATCCGAATCACCGCATGTGGAACAGTATTCATCCGATTCGGATTCCTCATCATCATCGTCGTCATCATCCGACTGTGCTCGATTATAGAATATATTGATTGAATTGCGACGCACAATCGATTGCAAATCTTCAAAGTCGCTTCCATTCAAATGACGCAGTGTTTCTGGTATGGCACAAGAGTACCTTCGTTTCGTCAAATCAACACTTTGATTTGAACTGGCATTACTTTCCAGCGAAAATGTTCCATGTGCACGAAATTGTGCCAAACCGGCGTTGATTCCTTCAACCGCATCGGTTGTGGTTTCATTTCCATCAAAATCATAATGATGCGCTGGTCGCCTCGGTAAACTATTCGTTTGATGATAATCATTTGTATGATAAAAACACTTTCGACGCGGCAAACTATTCGAATCGTAATGCAATTGAGTGGCATTTTCCATAAATTCAATGCATCCGCCGGTGTTTATCAAATCAGTGTCGATGAAATTGTTGTTCGACTGAAGTGTGGCAATATCATGCGAATCGATTGAACGTTGTGACGTGGTACGTGAATGTGTGTGATGATCGGACATGAAGATATCACTCTTTGAAATTTCAAAATCGCTCGGATGTGAATACGTATCGAATGTACTGAAAATCGATCGTTGCTGCTGTTCAAATAATTCATGCGGAGACCGAGGTGGTTCCTCCGACTGTGTTCGATGTAATAACTCATGATTTATGTAGTTTGGAAAACTGTAAGAGAAAATGGAAAAGTCATATAAACCATAAATCGACTTCGCAGAAGGAAAAAAAAGCAAACAAAAATAATGTAATAAAATAACTTTTCACTTACGTATTTATCAATGGATCACCCTGCACTCTTTGAGTCATCGCCTCCGATAAACTTTTCGTTAGCTTGCGACCAAGGATGTTGCCATTGATGCAAGTACGATGTGCACTGTGCGGACTTGTGTTCGACATATTGCTACTGAATGAAAGAGTGCGCGATGCAAACACGTCCGTTTGCGTGGCCTGTGTTTTCTTCACATTTCGTTTAAGCTTTTCAATTAGATCCGAATCGGTCTTCATTTTTGCAGCATTCGTTAAAATTGGTTGTGTTCGAAGTTTATCTGGCACAAACTGATGGTCTCCGTGTAATTGATGATGATGATGTAAATGCTCAGTTAACGTTCGTACTTTTTTGCCACCAATCAAACGTTCTTGACTTTTTGTTGTGTTCAATCGTGATACAGAACGGTCAACCGATAAATCTTCAAACGAGGTCAATGTATGCGAACGGGCAAAACTCACATGTTTCGTTCTATTTAAAATTGAAATCCATTTATCTTTTAATTTAATTTTTAATCACATTGATCATGTGTATACAATTCAACAGTACCTTGGCGGAACAACCGATACACTTTCTGTTGACATTAAATTTGAAGGTGTTACCGATGTTGTTGTTCCAACATGCGATGGACAACGATATCCTCTGCAAAAATAAACATACATACACATATAAAATCGATATTATCAAGGAAAATTGAATGAATGTGGTTAAATCATTATGTACAGAGCATCCACAAAAATTGGTTCATATTTGATTGTCGGTTAAATAAAAAAAATGATAGGATTGAAAATTCGAGCAAATCCAATTTTAATAATATTACTCATATTATATGACCCAAATTCATTTTTTTGGGTAATGCTACGATAAGCAGATTAAGAAAATAGAAAAAATGGATAAAATATCTTTCTGCCTTTATAAAAATGAAATTTGTGTCAAGAAAAAAAAGAGTCGGAATCATTTGTGTTTAAACATTGTATGGTTATGGATTGTAATGTACCTGGATGCGTCTGCGGCAGCGGCAGCCTCTTCAGCAGCCATCCATGTGAATCGTTTTGGATCGTTGCTGCAGAGAAAGGACGTGGGTCGACGGCGAAAGTGAAAATTTTCGATTTCGTCTTCATTTTCAATGATGTTTCTGTTGTTGGTGCGCGGATATCTAACGGTTAGAAGGGTGTTACATACACTGATATTTGGATGTCATGCAAAATATATTAAAATGATTACATACTTTGGATACTTATGAAAAGGTGCATAATCGGCAAGATTTTCATCAGATGGATGACGACGACCCACGCAAACACTGAGAAATGATTGTTGGTTACCACGATTTGACCAACAACCAAAGAAACCATCTCGTCTCGGTGGCTCAACGGTGTTCAACTGTCGTTCCGATAAACAGTACTACATACACAATAAGAGAAAAAAAAACACAATGACAGCATACAAAATGATTGAATACCATTTTAATGTATAATAATGCCACAATTATTATCAATACACACCTGCTCTTGAATATCTGCCTTCGAGTAGATGGATGGTTTCGGATATGGTGCCGAGAGATTACGTTTTCTCCCAACACTTTCATCCTCTGAGTCGTAGCTTCGCGAAGAAAAATGTCGATGCTGCGAATTGATTTGTTGAAAAAAAAATGAAATATAATTCGAGTTTTTCTTATTCTTTTCATCCGAAAATGAAATAAGATCGAAATCATAAAAACGTACCTTAGATGAAGTATCGATATTTCCCAGCGAATGAGCATGCTGAAGACCTATGAATTTACATTGAAAAGTACTTGAATTATTATGATGAAAATGGTTTGGCAATAAAAAAAAGTTTTTCCACTTAAAACGGTATCTCGAACATTTTTTTTTTTCAATTTTTTTGAAACGATAACTTTTTGATGGCACACAAAAAGTCTATAAATTACATGAAAAACTACTTATTTTACTATGTTTTTGTGGTGTTAATATATTTTCATAGGATTTCGCCATCAATAAGTTGCACATTAAAAAAAATCATAAAAAAATATATTTTCTCTTATTCGGAAAACTTTCCAATAAAATAACCAAAAGCTATAAAACCGAACATATTATGCAGACCACAAATTATTGATTATAATGCTTACCTCCGGTCTTCAATATTGTTGTCATAATTAGTACGTCGCCAAAAGCACTGAACACAGAACATTGACAGATTGTGAAAAATCAACAAATGTCGATACGGAAACAAGAGAAAGTGAAAAAATTATGCAAGCATCTTCAATTTGCACACAATCATATATATTATATTATGTCAATTCAAGTGTGATAATTAAAACACATTGCTTAATATCCGTGACACATGCAACATATTTGTTCTACATCAACTTGATTGAGAATAATGGCCATTCTGTACACACTTACGCAACTTAATACAATAAATTAGATTTCATCACTACAATATGCGAATGAAATTTTGTATCAAAATTCGTTGTACGAAAATCGAGATTTGTCCGTGACAGAGAGATAGAGACAGAAAAAAATGTTTCAAAAAATTCGTTTGTATTCCGGTTGGTTTTTAGTTTTGTAATTACGAAAATTAAATCATTATATTTTAGACGAGAGCGAACTCATTTCTTTGCTATATCAATGACCTAGAGACGTTCGTTCACTTTGCCATGTACACTTTTTTCACCATTCACAAAATTCGTGAAAATCGGTCAAACGGATCCTTTTTTCTCAAGAGCACCAAATTGTTACTTTTCGTTTTTTAAAATAAAATGCAATTAATGATGGTTTTATTTCGAAATGATGATGTTTTTTTGAACAAAATAAAAACTTAAATGTAGACGAGAAATTCAGGACACTTGGTCCATTGCGATGTGAAAAACAACTGATGATGGCTGAGCAAATCCAATAAACTGGGGCTCAACCTCCACCAAACAGTGGTATACAAAAACTGTCCGAAAGTACTCAGTACGATAATCGTGTATTGGAAATTCGGACTATGTTTTCCGTATATTTTTGATAAAATCATAAATTTACACATGAAATAATTCTTGAATTGACAATTCATAAATTTTTATCGATATTTTTTGCCGTTTCGCGAATAAAATATGGTATTTTTGAAAATATAAAATTTTCGTACAGTTTTCATGACTACTCAGAGGGAAATGAGAGAAAAGTTCTCGATCTGCTCATGTCAGAAGTTTCCATGGTAACCAACATCTTTGACATGCACACATACATAGATTTTCCCTTCGAGACGTGCTTTCATAATATAGAATGTTCATTGATGAACATTTATTTTGGATCCATGTGGAGTGAAATGAGGAGACAAATATAAGTCCACGCGTTTCTTTTTCAGAAAAAAGCGATGTGATGTAGCTTTCGCCAGTCACACATATGCCCATTTAAATGATGGAGAAATAAAACTTTGGCAACGAATTATACGTTAGACGTTTAATGGCATGCACTTGAAAATTGTAATAAATATTCTTTTAACGATATAGGTGTGACAATAGGTAGCATTTTTCAGAGGCACTTTCGCGTTGATAATATTTATGGACACATTATGCCATTCGACGGTGAATTTATTGATAACGTCTTTATGTGAATCTTAAACAGATTGGCAAAGTATTCAGATATTCAAATCATTTATCAAACCGTTGTTTGCAATAAATTATCAAAATTCACCCAGAGGGAGAGTGTTTTTTTTTTTGAATAACTCTTTTAACGTGTTTGCCAATTTTTCAGGTTCATTAAACGCGTTAAGGACCATTTTCGTTATTAAATGACAAAAAAGAGAATCTCATGTATTACAAATAGCAATGGCATATTTAAATAATGTTTTCGAAATATGATTTTATTTTTTTATTTTTTATTTTTTATTTTATACATCGCAATCGAAAAACTATGAAATGTCGAAAAGTTTGGTAATTTCTGCCAATTTTTCATCTCTTTTTTAATTTTTATCACAAAATTTTCGGTATAAATCACATCGATTGAAGATATATCAAAAGTCCTAGAAATTTTCAATAGATGTCGCCAAAAACGAGTGTTGTCAAATGAGTTCGAATTTCGAAAGTGTTTTGTAATGTTTCAAGGTTTGAACGAGCGAGACGTCTGTATGGTACGGTATGCTCACTACGACCGATAGGCAATGAAAGGAAGAAAAAACAAAAACAACCTACTAACACAAGCGCAACGGCAAACATGTGTTGGAAACGATTACTAAGGTGAAATACATTTGAAAGTCAAATGATTCGTGTGTTGAGTTCGAACTAAATGAAATATTAAATTGTCAACCAAATCACATCGTATACGGTAGCATATTTGTGTCATTTTTATATTTTATTTGTGAGTACTTCTATGTGTATGTGTGATGCTTATACGCTACTGCGCTAAAACGATTGCCAAGAGAGATATATGAACTTGTGGAATAGCAATAGACAAAGAATCATCTGTCTATACACAAATCAACACACATATACACTCAGAAGCATTCACTTACTCACTTCATAATACATTAACATGCCTTTGTTTTGTTGTATTTTCGATTTCGTGTTTCTCGCTCTCGAAACTTCAAATTTATAATTATATTGTATGAAGAATTTTTATTGTGACGGAAGAGATTTTCTCTTTTTTTTTTCGTTTCTTTGTCGCTACGGGTTTCTTATAACAAAAAAATAATAACGTTTCATTGTAACAGCACAGATTAATCGAAATTGTACAAGGTTATAAATTAAATTGTGGTGAGAGTGTTTCGTTGGACTTAGCAATCGTTTCAAATATTGCAGTTTTTTTTGTCTATTTCAATACACTGTGTGACAATAACAAAGACCCACTCAAAGTCAGCCATAGACCAGCACTTTCGTTTCCAAGTAAAAGTGAATTAGTTTTGTGTCGGAATAAAATTCCATTTTTTAATTACTCGATAACGGATAAATTAGCAACATAATGGATATTGACGAGAATACAGGTCAAGGGACACCGCCATCACAGCCAACTGGTGATGTTGAACAATTTCTTTTGCACCAATTTTCAAGAATGGGCACCACAGACCACGACGAATTAGTCAATCAACTACAAAAGGTTCTAGGCAACCAATTAAATTACAATACAGCCCGTTTCTTTTTGGACATGAATAATTGGTAATTATTTTTTGTGATCAAATGGTTTTTTTCTTCTTTCGGTTGTTATTGATAAGACGTTTAAAAATGTTTTTGTTTGTCATCTTGTTTGTACCTATTTAAACACGTACAAACATGTCCACATTTGAGGTTATGTGTAAATGTTTTTATTTTGCATTCTTTTTGCTGCCCTTCAAATCAATGCTCTCATTATTGTTGTGTTTATTTTTTCGTCAATCTATTTAAATGGCCAATAGTACGATTGCATTGTTTGCTTGAGGAACCAACAAAATCAATCGAATGCTTTTCGTATTTCCGCCTTTTTTGAATTGTGTTTGTTGTTCAAGGCACCGTTTTCAATATGTCTTATCTCCGTCAGCAATATTATTATCAAACATACCCACACACTTTTAGTGTGTTTTTCTTTTAATGAGCTCACTAATAAAACGTATTTCTTTAGCAAAGACATATATTCAAAATACGATCAACACCTTTGATTGTGCACTTAGGTGACACAGCAAAAATATGAATGAACGTTGATAATTTCTATAATTTGTTTGAATACATTCATTGTAATGTGATTGGAATTTGTTTACTTTTTCAGGAATCTTCAAGCGGCCGTCGGTTTCTATTTGGATTACTATTCCGGCATGAAATTGCCGTCGATGCAAATCATATCAGATGTTACGATTGGCGAGGGAGAAGCCATTACGCCGAATACACCGTAAGCATATTGGACATTTATGTGTTTATTTTTTCTTATTTCTCTTTCAATATTGATAACCTTTTGATGACTTTTTGACCAACAAACGTTCAATTTTTTTTTAGTTTTGTTCAATCGTGGAGCGTTCGCAACAACGGTGACGAGACATGGCCGCCATGTTATATAAAATGTACATCGAACGAAAATCTGCCGATTGTTCACATTGCCCCAGTAGAGTCTGGTCAATGCACTGTTATCTCAGTGTCCTTGCAAAGCCCCTCAGAACTCGGTTCCTTCCAAACCAAATGGCGCCTATTCACATCGAATGGTTCCTGCTTTGGTGGTAAGACATTTACAATAGTTTCTCTCTTCGAACAACGACCAATCTAAGATCATATCGTCTATTATTGGTGACCGTTGTGTATTTAGTTGGGTCGCTCTTTACCCAAATTCATTATTTTCTTGTTCTTCTTTGTTATCATTTTGTTACTCTTTCACAGACACAATGTGGTCGATAGTCCAAGTCACAGAAAGCGGTACACTTGCGTTAACACAACAGCTGTCCGAGCTACGAACAAATAACGGGTCTGAAATTCCAATCACCAAACCCATGGTAGAGGTAACTATTATTCACGATGAAATTCCATGGTGTATCCTTAAAAATGCTAAATGTGTCTTTTGTAATTTCTTTTGTAGGGTCCGCAATCCCAAATCGACGATTGTGATATGTGATGATAATTTTGTGCGTTGCCACCTTGTTTTTTTTTAAATGTCAACTTTATGCCTCCATTCATTCGTTATAATACTGTGTGCGAGAGAGGAATGAAATGAAATGAAATGTAATATATGCTAATGCACTATAGTTATTAAGAGAATAGATGCATTGCATCTAATAAGCAAGTTAAAATGCGAATACATTATTGAGTGTCTAGAGAGTTTGGGACGAATTTTCAAAATTCGAAATTTAAATATCGACCGAAAATTGAGTTATTTTTTTAACAGTTACATTTTGCGACCGTTATTAATCGTGGTTTTTTTGTTTCAAATATTTTTGGTGAATCATTTATTTACTTTTGAACTAATCGGCGTAGATTTTTCGATTTTTTATAGCTTTTTTGCAAATCATTATTATATTTGAAAGAAAATAGAAATTCGCCGACACATGAGCGTCATTGAATACAATGAATTAAAAAAATACAGAAAAACACATACATAAATCACAAAGTCATAAAAATCCAATGTTGCAAGTCAAAAATAGCGAGATCTTATAAATTGTTCCATTTTACAAAATTAGTTTGTAACAGACGACAGAGTTGATTATAACACATACACCCATATGCATATAATAATAATAATGGATTCGCAAATCGAATATGTCGTAAATTGAATGTATGATGAACATTTATCAATAGTTGCAATGTCAGGCATATATCAGAGAATATATTTAATTAAGTGCGCATACGAAAGAAAAGAGATTATGTCATTTTCTTTCATTATTTTTATCATGTTTTGAACAAATTGATTATCCATTTTCTTAATTACATTGAAATTAATATATGAAAACAAATGGCATTAGATTAAGATCGAAAAACATTGAAAATAGAAATTTCCATTAAAAATACGTTGCGTTAAAATGATTGATACGGTGTTTTTTTCTCTCCCCCATCTCATCCTTTGTTCGCATTAAATTGTCCTTGTTCGCGAAACTGTTTTCCGGTCACTTTACATCACCGTATTTAACATCTTGTTAACTGTGCGCACCACAACGAGGCCAAAGACGGCGAGACTAAATGTGATGAATGCAAGTACATTTGCAAATCCGTAAACGGCTAAGCTGAAATGAATGAATCAAATGAGAGAAACACAAATGGTGAAAATAAAAACAACCGTTCAACTATAGTTTTTATTCTAGATAAAATTTTATTGACATTCATCGCAATATTGTAACTTATTGAAGACATCATTTAAACTTGTTGCTCAATTGTACATTAAGTACTAAAAAGATGATTTTGCGATAAAGAAAGATAAACACAACACAAGTAAATTTTGGATATTAGCGGAATTTTTTTATCGACGTACAGCATCTTCTAATCTATATTAAACAGAACCGAATCAAATAGTATATAATTATCCTCTCCATTTAACTTAAACTTTTTAATTGATGTTTTAAATAATTCATGATTGTGCTGTTGAGGGACAAGGGAAGGGATGCGCGTGGGTTGGGAATCATATTTCATTTGCACAAGTATGTATTCAGCTTCCGTTTTTTTCGCTCTCTCTCTCCTTGTGTGCATGTTGATTGGGCCATAGTTACACCGTACAATACTTTATACACTGATCTATTGAAAATGGTTTCTCGGAGCATGAGGCATTATTAAATGGTAAAAACATGAGCATTTATAGAATGAAATTGTCTTTTACTTTCTCTCTTTCACTCACATACACACACGCGCACACAGCAAAGGGAGAGTGTGTTAATGTTCAGAGAAAATTTAAAAGTAAATTGTTGTAATTTTTTTTTTGCTTTTCGTATTAAATTATGGTGCTTATCGATCGTGGAAATTTGTTGAGGCTTAATTAAGCCTTTGCCATCGGTTTTCGTCGTTCGAGTTGGACTTGGAATCCTTCTTCACGCTTCAATATAATATCGGCTTGTAATTTGAAATCCTCCTCCTTCAAATCGGAACGAATGCGATAGTTTCGCAAAATGGTAGAAAGTAGAACCTTCAGTTTCAACATTGCATATTTACGACCTGGAAAAATAAATAAATAGCATTTAACAACCGGTAGCAACATCATCATACATCAAAAACAAAGAAGCACTTCAAATAATAAACGGCATCAGCAAGCCGAAGGAGAAGCGAAAAAAAAGGAACACTCTAATTTAAAATTCAAATGCATAATTGATGCACTGTACAGAGAAAAAGAGAGTCGGACAATCATCTCATGAATATAAGATAAAGTAGTCGTTCGCTTACCGACACAGCTTCGTGGACCAGCTGAAAATGGTATGAAGGCATAGTAGTGACGATTAGCTTGTCTTTCCGGCAAGAAATTGTCTGGATCGAATTTTGTTGGATTTGGATAAATGTTTTTGTCACGATGCAATAAGAATGTTGTGATAACAACTGTAGCACCAGCTGGAACTGTGTATTTACCGCCGGTCAATTTCAAGTTTTCTTTTAATTCGCGAGCAATGATTGGCACCGGTGGGAATAGACGTAATGTTTCCATCAAACAACGTTCCAAATATTTCATTTCGAGTGTGTCTTGGAATGTGGCCGGACGATCTGAATCGCCGAAAATGTCATTAAGCTCTTGAACAACTTTCTCTTGAATATCCTGGTGAATGCCCATCAACGATAAGAAGAATGAACTTGCAGCGGCCGTTGTATCGTGTCCTTCAAACATAATTGTATCGACCTGCAAAAATAAAATAAAAAATGCTTCTTAGTACAATTGATTTGCGATAGAAATTTTAGCGATATCTACTTGTTCTTTAATTTCCTTATCGGTGATAAGGGCTCCATTTTGTGCACTTTCCAACAATAAATCCAAGAATGCCAAACGCTTCTTTTCGCCAACATCATCGGCTTCGTTATCAACGTCCAAATCGTCTTTCAATCCGGATGACTGTCCAAATGATAATCCTTCAACGGTTGTTGTTGACCGGATCTCTTCTAAACCAGTGCCAAAACCTTTGGTATTGATCTCAGTACGGGCCAATGAACCGCGGGCACCCTGTTTGAATGCGTTCTTCTTGTTTCGAATAACTTTCATGGTGAGACCGTGAATGGTGCCGAGTAATTTGATTTGTTGTTTAGCCAAATTGGTCAAATTGAAAATCCAGTTAGCTCTCAGCCACAAGCTACGATGGCGAGCGTGTAAAATGTCGCACATTTTCATAACAGCCACTGGAAAATAAATTGAATCAACACCCCATAAAAAAAGGGTTTATAATTTCATTTATAGCAACTGAAAATGATCGTAATTAAATTGTGAAAACATACTTGCATAGTCGTATCCCGATTGACCTTGAGTCTTTTTCGATACACCCATAGCGGTTTCTGTTTTAGGGAAAAATGAAAAAACATCATCATCAAATCCAAAGTTTTAATGTGCTAAATAAATTTTAGTATCGGTGCAAAATTGATTGATTGATTGGTTTGCCCCGATTTGATGCGATGTGTCGTTCGCAGTTCATCCAATAAAAAAAAATGTAGTAAAATTGGTAATGAATATGAGCAAATTGCTAAATCACATTAAAATAAAAGCAAACAGTGCGGCGCGTTGAAATGTTTAGCAAGAGTGTTTGGTTTGCCTTCAGTGAATTCACCTTATCAGTCAGCACTAGTGGTTATTAGACTCATAAAAACAACCGATGTATATACACACCACATAACAAATCGCACACATGTTTACGCTAATATATGTATAAACACAGTTTTTCTTTTCTATTTCTTCTTCGTCTCGTTTTTTTGCAATCGCACCAAATTATGTGAACAGTAGCGTTTTAAGTTATTATATAATATTGGTATTGGATTTGTTCATATTTTTTTTCTCTCTCTCTCTCTCTCTCTGCATACGAGCCATTCAATTCAAACAAGCTGGCATAAGCAATGGATGGTGCCTCTGCATGAATACATGACCGTTGAAATATAAGCCGAACAACCGAAATAAAGTTGCAAAGCAACCAGACAACAACAACAACACACACACAAAGGCGCGCGCGTGAGATGTTAGAAAACCACTTTCTCTGCTAGACTATAGAGAATGTGAGATAATACCTTTGATCGATTTATATATTTTTTCATCATCGCAGTTTTTTTTTCTTTTAAATTCTACTGCTGTATGCATTTTCGTTATACAATTGAAGTTGAAGAGACAGCCTACGATACGTAGAGTAATGAATTGGTTCACATAAATATATTATTAATATGTGTAAATTTCGTACAATTTGTTTTATGCTGCTCTGTTTGGTTTTTAGTGACTCCGCTATTCATTTATTAATTTTGCTTTTTGCAACTTTCGAGTAACAAATAAAAAGCAAAAATGAGGCAATATTGCAATTATGCATTGATGCCGCCGTCGTTGTTGTTGTTGTTTTCGAAGTCGTCGCCGTCGTCGTCGTCATCGAAGTCATGAAGCAATAATTTTGCTGCATTAATGTTTCTATCAAATGCGTTTGCTGTCGTCAGCAATGAAATTCAAACAAACCAGAAATGAGAGGTTTGCATTCGATCGAACAGTCGTGTGCGATAGGCGGTTATATGGTGAAAGGAATAACGAATGATATCATAAACGATTAAATATTCTTTTTTAAAAAAGAAGTATATATTATCCCAATTTACATACGGAGATCAACACTTAGCACATTTTCCATATATTTGAATAGACGGAATGCATTACGTTGCATTGAATTCAGAATAAGGAGTTAACTGAAATGACAAGTGAAATAACTTGTTTGAAAAGATTATTTATGATTCAGTCACTCATCATGTGCGTAATTTTGTGCGATAGAGAGAATTGGTGTCGTTTCAATTTTCATCTATTTATAAAAATAAATATTCATCGATTCTAAAACCGGTGATATGCTTCACACCAATGCAGACAATACTTCAGTATTCCGTATTAAATACTATAAAATTAATTCGATGTGCATACGCAAACAAAGAAAATTGTAGAAACGATACTTAAAATGGAGAATATTCGAAAATTCGAGAAAACTTGGAAACAATTCGAATTTTACGAGCCACTATTTTGTTGAATTGTGTTCATGGCATAGACACACAGTTGATTAGATAATTGGCAAGCATTGCAGATACTTTTATGCAATGTTCTCGTTAGTTAGCGGCAGCCAGCATATGCACTATTAGCACTACAATTCACTTTTTCTATGTGATAGAGGCAAAAAAAGACCGAAACATACGCCATATGTGCATTTCGACTTGCACTCCAGTTCGGTGCGATCAAATGTGTTTTTCTTCTTGTAAAACACGTCATTTACACATGGAGAGTGAAAACCGTATGTTTGAAGTTATTCAATCATTTTCAGAGAAACAGAGTGGGAAGATGGCGACATTTGGGGAATGCATCAACTAAATTTATAGTGTACGTGCGGATTGATGGTAGCGCACACGGACCAACACATTTCAATAAATGTCGCTCCATTCGCACTCGGTTTGTGATTTGATTTGATTTTTGTTTTCGGTGCCAGTAAGTATTCGAAAACCAGTAAGCAGCCGCAAACGTGAAGAATGTTAGATAATAGACCAAGTACACCGAGAAGGTATAAAATCCAACATGACTGACTGGTGCGATTAACACTGATAGTACAAATCATAACAGACCTCGTTTTATTAACTGCGTCATCAATTCTCAGGAAAGTTGAGTAAAACCACAGAAGATATAAACGTTTTGGGAATTGCACCCAGTTAATCGTCGATGGAATTGTGAATGAATGAATTGTGTATCGTACACCAATTTGTCTTTGAACGAAACTGGTGAGGCATGTGGAAAATTACCAAAAGTATTTTTGCTTACAGCAACACAGTCAAGTTAAACAACTTTTCTCCCCAAAAAAAAAGTGTGTGTGTGTGCGTTACTCAATCAATTTTCTTGTAATAAATGATTGAATTTCATAAACATTCAGGCAAAAATTCATGAAACAGCCAAAAAAAGTTTAGCTGTCATCACACAAAGGGCAAACAATAAAGGAGTTAAATTTACACGTCGCGAATTTTTTTTTATATCATCATTTTGTGCTACTGCTTTTACAAAGTCCCTCTCAAAGTGAAATACGCGACAAGCGGAAGGCGAAAATCGCAACATAATTATGCATCACCGCAGGAGACAAAACGATTCTTAAGTTAACGGAAGGAAGTGAATGAAATCGAAATTTTGTAAGATGGTTATAAATGGTGAATGTGATAAATGTGGAAAAGCGCATAAAATTTTCTTACCTAATAGAATTTCAACGGTTGCTTCGCTCATGTAGTCGTGAGCATCGAATGTTTTTCCAAGTTCCAAATCCAATTTTCTAATGACTTGACGCGAATTTTCATTGAATAAGTCGATGAAACCTTTCAAAACGTTTAAATGGAATGTCGGTGCAATCAATTTTCGGTGTGAACGCCATTTATGACCTGATCGACGGGAAGAGAGACCACAACAACACATAAATATACAGACTAAATTACAATAAATCACAAAATTGAACACAGAATATGAAGACGAAATGAAAAATTGGCGTCCCTCCACTAAACGGCATTGTATGGATGCGTAATAGCATTTACAATTCATCTGAACAGCGTACGCGAACGCAATAGTAATACAATACATAACTTACCTGTACTGATGAGAAGACCGTCACCCAACCATGGTTTGAAAAAATCGTATTCGGCCGATTTATCAATGTACACATGACTGCTGAGAATCAATTCAACATCAGCCGGATTAAACAGGAACACAATCAATTTTGGTCCGATCCACAATTTGCACACCGAATCGAAATCGTACATAGCGCTCTTCTCCAAAATGGTCCGGAAAACGTCTGACATAGAAAACGAGCGTATGAATTAAAAAATATGAAAAAAAAAAACAACACCATCCAGCATTGGCATCGCAACTCAATAGTTGCGAAGCACACTCTTACACAACTCAACATGAGAGATGTACATTTTCATTCTTAATTCACATTCAGTTGACACAGCCACAATCACATTCACTCGTACAAAGTATGTAAAATAATAAAAAACGATACTCATACTTTCATCTCGGTAACTGAATTCTCGGTTCATGCCCGTGCGCGGCGCAAACGAAGCAAGCGTGCATAGCAAATATTTATTTGAATAAAACGTAATTGAAAAATATGAACAAAAAACGGGAAGTAAAGGCTATTTGCTTGATTAACAGCATAAATGGTTTATGTGAGAATTTTGTTTGATTAGCGGTTCGGTGATTTTACGCAGAGTGTACTTCGTCGCTTTGATTTGATTCAAAAATAGAATATATAACGTGAACGGATCACACAATATATGCCTTGATTCCGTTTAACAAATCGCCGTTCGTTCAATATAGACCGTATATAGACCGTATATATATAATGCTTGAAAAGCGGATGGTCGTTTGTCCGGTGACCTTTGCTTCGTAGAAGGAAAAATGAATTCCGCCTTGCGAATAAAGCAAAACTATGAACATCAATTGCACTTTCTAATGGCAATATCAAAAGTGAACTTTTCTGTTAATAAAGTACAAAAAAGGCATTGAATTCAAAAGCAGCACTGCATTGGTCTTTTTTTCTTTATTTTTTCTGGAACTATTCAACCCTTCCAATAAAAAAAACTACTGCATAACAGAACATTTAAAATTGATTCAATTAAAAACTATTATTTTTCACGGACGACTTACTTTGCGACTCTTTAAATTCTCTTTTGCTCTCAAACTCTCATAAAGAAACAAGCACACTTCATTTTTTTTTTGTTTGTGAAAAAAAAGCATACTCACTGTGCGATGATCCCATTAAATCGAATAAATTGCCAATAACCGGCAAACCAGGCGGCCCAGGAATATTTTCGGCGTGTTTGTTCAAATTGCGACGAGATAATTTGAAGTAAATCAACCAAAGCACAAACAGTGGCACTAGTAAAAAGTAGAACATTTGGCTGGCTGCCATTGTATTTGCCGTCGATCCCCAATCCGATGCTACACGTCCTGCCATTCTTCGTCGATTTTTTTTTTATTATAATTTTATTAAATTTATTTTATTTGACTTTTGATGGAAGTTCGATTTTATTTTCCGTAACAAAATCGTTTTCGTTTGATTTTTTTTCGCCGTTTGAAATTGAACCAAAACGACGACGATCAAAAAAGTATAATAATATCCTTAAAATGCGGGAGCTCTTTAAATCGTTTATTTCTTCTTCACTGATTGTGAACAACGAATGATTTACTATTGCAATTTTTTTTGATAATCGAAATTTGTTTCGTTTTTTTTTTTCGTTTTTAATTTAAGTAAAAGTGACGATTCCACCGAATAATCGTCAGAATAACTCGTTCAAAAAAAAAAACACAAATGATCAACTATCAGCTTTGAGTGCTTCGCGCGCGCGCCGTTTACTGTACTCACTTAAAACTAAATGGATGATTGCACTCACCACTAACTTATATAGTTTATGTCCACCATAAATTACACAGCCCACTAATACGTGCAAATCAGTCAACAACGGTCGCAAAAATAGAAGTTATGAATCGAAATATGTGTATGACGCATGTAACCACTGGTACTTGTTTAATACACTTTGATATCCAGTATATGCATGCACATGCACACACACACTATCGCAAACACAATCACATCGCTAGCGAAAATAAGACCCAATGCAAAGTAATTGAAGTTAAGTCAGTAGTATTTGATTTCGGCGAGCTAATTTTTTTCGAAAAAAAAAAACGAGAAGTAGAAAAAATAGAAAAAGAAACTAATACCAATGAATAGTCGCTTATCCAACGTCATACACTGACGGAATATTTGGTGGTACAATAATTTCATGTCGAGCTTATCTTAGATAAGAGGGAGCTTTTAGTTTCGTTACATATGGAATCAGATAATTGGCATGTTACGTTTGCTACTCTACAAATGCTTCGTTTTGCACTGTAGTTATTATGCTAAAGTGTGCATTGCACTGCTTAATTTTCGATACTGCATTCACATCGTTTTGATAAACTAATTTTCATGAAGGTTTTCATTCAACTCTTTGCCATGCATTCAATGTATTCAGTGGGAAGACTCTCCGTCTTCCGAACAAAAAGACATCAATGAATTCAGACTCCGAATGCCATCAATGAATTACACAATCATCGAAATTTATATCAGAAGCGAATTTAGTTATTCACTTGCTCGTTTGCATGCTTATCTAGCTCCCAGTCAACTCAGTCAATCATACGCACATAAACCATGTTTAATTTCAATTTTTATGCATCATTCGACATACGAATTTCACACTGTAAATTCAGTTTTAACGATGTTTGAAGTTTACCAATTCAGTGTAACCACTTCTGAATCCGACCAAACAATCAGTCAAACCCATAATTATTAAATTGATGTTTGATCTGACAAAATTTAAAGGCTAACATCTTACACCGCGAAATACGACTTTCGATTCAAACATTTTCTTATTATTTTCCGGCTATCGATGCCAATTCCCATGTGGCTTTTGTTTGCTTTTGAAATGGCATGCATACTATTTCGTATAATGTACGACAAACATAATATCAATTGAAACGTACATGGAAATCTTGTTCATTTTATTGTGCTCAGTTAATTGACATATCAATGAATATCAAAGAGTTTGCCTGTTAAAATATTTTGTATCACATTCACATGATCATGAGTAGTGATACTACTCATCGCTTGGCTACGTGACGTTGGTTGCCAACAATGAAAATACATGTTTAATATCAAAATTTCGATATTCATTTACGCTATTTTCATACAGTGAAATTATCTAATTTCGGAAGATTAATTTGGAAAAATGAATTTATTTCGTGTTCAAACCAGGGCGGAAAATAACCGGATCTTCTGCCGGTTTTCGAATCTTCTGAATTTAAAAATCTTCTGAAAAAGTGCTGCTCTGATTCGAAATTTCGGATCCTCGTAAAAATGCTTCTCTGAAATTAATATATGTTTTCACTTTTCAGTTCGAACAAATCAATGTTTTTAAACATTTTAACATTGATATTTTTCCTAATTGATTTGAAATGTTATTCCTCTTTTATGTTCCACATATTTTATTGAAAATATGCTGTTCGTTTAAAAAAGCCAAATTTGTTCATTTTATTTGCATAGAAACACTTCAAACAATGTACACCACTCATTTAGGATTCCAACGCCATAATATTCGGTGCTATAAAATTCGCAAAAACGTGTATAATTATTTAAATTATTTTGAGTCATATTACTTTCTTAAATAAGAAATATATTGCGCCGAAGAAAATATAAGTCAAATATATCTTTTATAAATCATTTACAACATCGATGTGTAACTTTGATTTGGGTATTTATTCCTTGTAAAAAAGCCCATACAAAATATTATGTACTTTTCCACAATTTAGCGAAATGATAAAAACATCTTCTGTCAAAAGTATACATACAAAAAGTCAATAGACTGGAATTCCATAAATAATAATTTGTTTTTATTATATGTATAAAAATAACAGTCATTGAATAAACATAATATTATATTGTGGTTGTTTTCTTGGCAAAAATGTTTGTAATTATCTATCATTAAAATAAAAATAATATCGATTAACGTGATCATACTAGTTCTGGAAGTATTTCCTTCCACGAACGATTTGCAGTCACAAATTGTTGATCGCGTCAGAAAAAACGAAGGATTTTCCAATATTATCATTTTCGACGTAGGTTCAGTCTGACTGAAATATTTTTACAAACAATATTCAGAAAACAATGAGCTAATTTAATTGAAGATGCAAATGGAAAGAGAACAATCGAAATTCGATTATCATTCGAAACGTTTGTTCCGCTTAATTTAAAATAAATAAACGAAATTTATATTCCATTGATAGCTCAAAACAGAGAGACAGCGTAAAACGCAAACAATTTTGCATTTTTCTAATAGAGAAAATATTTTTTTTTGTTCGAAAGCTGTACATTTTTTTTTGCTGAGAGAGAGAGAGAGAGAGATTATTCTTTTTATTTTGCAAAGCATTTTATGTCTCTAGTCTCTTTTTTTAATGATATGCGCGCTATTTTGAAAGCATACAGATCTAGCCCGGGTTTTTTTTATTCTCACCCGCAACGTAGCGAAGAGAGTTTTAACGCACGTCATTTCATTTAGAATGGGGCAATAACTTCTCAAATAGCTGCCAGCCATAAAAATCATCGGATTACGATATAAAATGTGAACAGTTGATATGTTTATTTTAACGTGAACACACTGATGCCATGGCATATTGTATATGTGTGCGGTAAGTGTAGTTAGTATATTTCCAACGCTGTATTTTCATTGCTCTAACAATATGGTGAAAAATTATAACAGGGGAGAGATAAGATGAAAAGAGATCGGATTCAATTGCATTACGTACAAACAACAAATTAAAATAATAATTCCAGGAATACAATTTACCACAAATGCGCATCGCAATCAATAAAATCAAAGTTACAAATAAAATGGCAATATTTATACTTTGAATAGATAGTGGTAGCTTGGCAATGAACCCGGTTGGGCGTAAGTTCAAATTAAAAAATCAAGACGTTTCGAGTGTAAATTTTGATTTAAGGAATTAAACAAGTCTCGATTCGATTTGAACGCTTAATTAATTATCACTGAAGATGTGTTTAGTCGTTTGTGTTGACGTATCGAATTTTAATTGTAAATTGTGCGTTCCAAATAATCGATTGACATTCACTCAAATTGAACTCATTTCGATAAATAATAAGCGCTTGTTATATATTCATTATCGAAAATTGTATTGAATTGAATTTTTTTGCATTCAGAATGGACATTTTTGTTAAACGGTCAAGACGTTGTGTCGATTGGTAATATTATTGGCTTCCCTTTTATTGGCTTGTGCAATCATTTAATAAATTTGCTGTGCGCTCTTATTTATTCGAATGTCAAAATGTGGGTTAGAAATACGCTCCTGAAAACTGTGACGAAGTAATAATTTACAAGAAATTCATTGTCATTCGTAATGAGTGACAGAATGGAAAAAGTAGAAGAAAAAACAATAAGCAGCCTATATTTTCAAATACGCAAATTCATTGGCAAAGTTTATGCGACCTGATTTTTAATGTTTTTTTATTGTTTTATTTTCCATTTGTTTAATCGAACATTGCGCTCAATTGAATCGAACGTATTTGTTCGACTTTTCCGAAACTATTTCCGATGATTTTCGTTTGGGATTTTCCGGCGATTTAATCGGTATAAATTATGGAGTGGAACTCGATTCAATGTAAAAAAAATTTAGTCTGAAGTATGTTGTACAATCGAATGTTTGAATAAATTGATTTTTTTTTTGCCCAACAGAGTAAGGGTACAAATAAATTGTAATGCGGCTATGAAACGAATGAGAAAAATCTGTTGCAAAGTAAACGATATGGTCAATATTTCCTTAAAAATTAGCCCAATTCGTTTATTTATATTATAAATTTATATCAACAACTGGAGCTGTTTTAGCATTTTAATTTCGAAGCTCATAGTTTAATTCTTGTTATCGTTTGTTTTTCTTGTCCAAATATGTGCAGCAAATAGAGAGAGAGACACACAGATCAATATTGAATCCAATGCGAAGTGGATTTAAATAGGTAATGTTTCAATGGAAAAGCAAATATTATGCTCTACTACTATTTTCATGTGTATACACTGTACATATATGTACCAAATAAAATGTCTTTAGTGCTCAAATTTGGGTCTTTCCACTTGAGTTTGCTAAAAGCAAATTTTGCGAATGTGAACATGAGATGTACATCTCGATGCTCCATTCAAACATAGATATAACATTAGCGTTCTGTATGTGTCCATTTAATGTTTTTGGTTTGTTTGCGAGACTGCGTGCGATGCACTGCCGGAAACAGCAATGTTTCAATGTTATCACAAGTGGTGGGTTATGCTTTGTAATTTGTTCGTGCTGGCTTGAATAATATAACATATATCGTCAAGGCATTAAATTTCTAAATGTAATTTCCGTGCAATATTGAGAAATATTTGTGAATTTGTGAATATATACAAATACACTATATGTGTGATTCATTTGAGCCTAATAACAACTTATAATTACTAAATACCACAAAACTTTGAATTAAAATGCATTTGGGATGCTTTTTGGTGAGGTATTTTATTTAATTGAATGACGATTACATTGAATACATGTAGTAAATATGCTCTGTGCAGTTTTCTCTCTTGTGACACATAAATCTCTTTTGCATGCGAAATGGATGAGAGAGACAGTACGCCAAGGAGTGTACGAATATTCGTGTTTGATGAGTGAAAGGTAAAATCGATAGAGGTCAAAAACATTTGCGCTGCAGTTTTTCGGTTGGCACATTTTATGGAGCAACAATTTTACTGCATTTACAAATCGGTTTGTTTTGTGTCGCTTTTATTGCTCGAAATTACACTTTTACCAAATTAGTCAATTTGATGATTGAGTTGCTGCATCGAATTATCAACTCAACATTTTCAGAATATGCAAATAATTGCAATTGACATGATTAACTGACTGTTGTGCATTTAATTAAATTAAATTTGATTTGTGCTATCATTGGAGTTGGTTATGTGATTTTTGAAAACAATCATAATATAATAAACCAACCAGAGCAAATAAACTGTGAAAGCCGGTCTTGGAACAAAAACACTGGATAAAAACATCGAAAATAACTGGCTTCTCGGAATAAATTTGTGGCGGAAACGTAGACAGATGGAATTTTAAAAGAAGACAAATACGTAAATATCAAACCAGATATTTCACTTGAATCCATCAACATGCTTATGGATTCAAATAGATATATGCACACACAAAAACACATTGTGTACGCGCAAGATAGAGACACCACACGGAACGAAGAAATTTTGTAGAACAAAAAGCGCTAACTGAAAATAAATACATACCAGAAACGACGTACATTCAATTCCGTCACGATAATGGTAATCATGACGTGTACGCCGAATGGAAAATATGTACGTACATGCACATAATAGAAGGAGGAAAGGAAAAAAACGCACCCACACAGACATAAATACACACACATTTTGTCTAGGCAATATTAACGACTGCAAGTTTTATTCATACAACGATACATATTGTTCAAATCGAGTTAAGCCGAGACATGAAGCGTTAAAATATAATTGAAATCAATTAGAAACAGATCCAACAATTATAATAGGTGATTGAATCGATTTATTCTCAGTGTACAACATTAAAACAGATAAACATTTGCCTATAAAATGTTAGATAGAACTACTATATAAACCCAACTATATAAATGGCAATTTATTGCGGCTGACCGACTTTGGCATATGTAAATTGTGAAATGAATTTATGAATAATGCTTAAGTTTTAACACGTGTTACGGACAATGTATGTATATATAAAAAAAAAGTTTGATACCCGTTCAAACAGAAACCAAATATATGAAACTATCCTCATAAAATAGAAATGCTGAATGCGTATTGTAATGTGTTTGTTTCACTTCTTTTTGTGTGTTTCAAAATCTTTTCATAAGTTGATTCATTTCATTTGATCATTAATGGTTTTTGTGCTGTATTCGTTTTTTGTTTGCGGCATCTACACCGAATTCCAAATGCGTCATTTATAAATAGCGCTTTCGTAGCGCATTTCAAGTACGGCTTCTTGTAAACTTGTATAGATTTTCTATTTAATAGTAATATCGTGTGTGTGTGTGTGTTTTTGACATTTTTACTTTGTATGGCACACGTTTTTAAACGGACGACTCATAGATAACTATTTGAATAATATTGTGTTTATTTTTGATTTGTGATTTTTTCACTTCTTCCATGATCACGCCAGCCAAGGCTGCAATTTCTTGGTCATCGACGTCATCTCTTCCTTTGTCTGAAATTGCTCCGCGTCGCGAAACCTGTTTAAATATTATGATAATTTTTTGCATTTAGCACGTCGACTGATAGATAGATAAATAGATAATGTTATATATGGTGAAAAGGAGAGAGGGTCAGTGAATTAATAACTAAATGAAATCAATGAACGAATAAATATAATTGAAGAAAAAAACAACTGAATATGCGCAATTGCGCATGCATTACGAACTAAATAGAGGAATTTTAATTTGCAATTTTATCGCAGTATGAACAGTATGGACGTTTTATGAACATTTTATTTTATATGAAAATTTTTCGTTTTAAAAATTAGATGAAGTTCACAACGTTTTGCTATAGATTTTATCATCATCGATCGAATAGAACAGAAAATGGAACATCGCTTGAAACACAATCTAAAGATTGATGCGATGAGTTTCATGCTGAAAAAAAAAATTGAATAAAAAACTTGAAGAAGAGAAAGAATAAGTTGAAACGACTGCTTCAAGTTCTAAGGAGAGAGAAAATCGTGATAAGACAGAAAAATTACTTTACTTGATTACAGTCCAGAAAACGTGTTGCGTAAAAAAAACTATTTTATAATTGTTCTTCCCCTTTTTTTATAATTGTTCCCCAAAGTCTCAATGGAGGGATTTTATGGCGATTTTGAAATGGTGACATTAATGACACGATAGTTAACTAGGAGATAAATCGAGAAACATTCAATGGGAAATTTAAATGGCTCCATTTAAATTGCTGGCAAATAAGTAGTACAGAATCACGGAAACATATGGACGCAATGAATTTTCTGTTCCGCCAATGGAGTACATTCAAGAGCAGTCAATAAAGCAGCATTTAAACAATTACTCATGAAGCATTTCGGTGACATTTCAACGTTGAATTTAGTTAAAGAGAATAGAATAAATTAGTTGAAAGAAGTAAGAATAGTAAAAGAACAATATAAAATAGTCAAGACATGAAAAATTAAATCGATGCAAACGCGCCCACAAATAATGTATAAAAGGAAATTCATAATCAATGATGATTGTTTTATGGCCGAATTTCAGCCGCCGAACCAAATATGATTTTATATCGATAAATTCCATTTTTATAAGCTCCATCTCCAAAAAAACATTGAAAGAATTTTACATATCTCAATTCAAACAAATGCCATTCAGTCAATATTTTTTTGAATGTCAAAGCAGTCTCTTAATAAATCACAATCATAGATTTTTTTTTTCTTCAAGCTGTGTGTGTGGCTACCTATATCACTGCGTAATCAGTGCCAAGTCATAGTCATTTAATAAATTTACCGTGAGTATGCGTTTAATATCGTTCTGTAGGGCCGATACGTCGCCGCCCAATTGCATGCGTCGAAGCGTATCCGCTAAGGACATCTCCTGTATTTTTTTCCAACTCTCATTGTATTGTCTCCGCACTATTTCAAGTATACATGAAAAAAAAGTTCAACAAAGTAACCGAATCAAAGAGAAAAAAATGGATGTATTCAAATGTTCAATAATAAAACTTAAAGAAAATTGTAATTCAATGTTATTGGACTTGACAAGAGTTTATATTCAAAGACAGTAGTTTATTTTTAGAATACGAACCCAGTTCAATAATAGTACTAGTCAACGCCAAACCCAAGAGAATGTACAAAGTACAAAGCAGCATATAATCGGCTTTTTCTACAAGTGAAATATGGAGCACATTAAAAAATCAGCTTTGAAGTTTTTTACAAGGCAATTAAATGTTTTACGCTTCCTTATATCTACTGTGTTCAGTGGGTGAATACAAACTATGTGCAAAAGTGCTCAGGACTTTGATTGTGTGTTTTATGTCATTTAGTTGATATTTGCAGCGAAAGTTCGTAATGACCCTTTACATATTACAGTATGTAATCATTTTTCTGATAAAGCTTGTTTTTTTTTCTCTATATATTTTGTCAGCACTTACGAGGCACCAGATCGCCCAATCCAATCGTTGTCATCGTTATGAAGCAAAAGTAAAACCCTTCGAAAAATCCCCATTTCTCTTCCCACATTTGCAGCATTAGAGCGCCGCATGCCAAATAAAAGCCCAAGAAGAATACCGAAGCCAATGCATACAACCATTTTTTGTCCGACGACGTTGAATCCGTATCGACTTTAAAGCATTCTACGATATGATGAGAACAGAGCATGCAAAAAGACATTACATGAGTGAAGAGTTTGTGTTTTTAATCCGGACTTTTGAATGTTTTGCCGGGTTTTGATATTGTGTGGCAAAGCCATTTGTGGTAATGATTGAAATTTCAACAATGCGCTAATGACAGTAGCATTTGACAATTATTTATTTATATATTATGATAAGCTTACATTTGTGGTAATGGCATTGGCAATTGTTGACGGGTTACAGCGAAAATCATTGTGGTTAAATTATATTCCCATGTCGATTAGCCGAGAGATAAAAATGTGATGTTTTAGATGATGGAGCGAAAAGCCAAACGAAAATTGATTTTAATTAGTCAGTTCGTTAAATTTCGATTAATTTTGTTTAGCGATGCGTTGTCGTTTTTGGTTGTCGGATTCAATTTATTTCGTTTTTTTTCATGAAATTCATGACGACAGATGATGAGATTTAATAAATGTGCGTATGTAACGAAACCATTACATTAACGAAACGAATACCAAAGTGTGGTAAACCGAATTGGTCGTTCGAATAAGGAAAACCATTTGATGTAATAAGAAAACATGGAAAAGGTTAGCGGTCATAAAATGCAAAGAAAGGGAATTCAAAACGACACACAAAATATTGCAAGGTGAACACCAAAGACTTACTGGTGAGTGATGGTAGTTTTTTTCCAAGGGCCGATACAGCTGTAGCAAAAACTCGACCCAAGTCGGCGATAACGGTGAGTGTAAATGGTATTCCGATTAATGCGAATAACATACAGAATCCTCTGCCACTGGTTGTAGTTGGATACAAGTTTCCGTACCCTGTTTGAAAAAATAACAATGCCATACACTGTGAATGAATACAATAGAAAACATGACACAGATTGTATGAAATACTATCGAAAAAAATCTAACGAAACTAATAGAGCCGCAAAAACAATGGCCAACACGTCAATTGCATAATACATGCACGCAGCGAGATTTTATTTCTATAAATATGGATTTTCCGCCAATCTAGATAAATGTCTAATTAATTGGATTGTTGGATTGGAAACGCAACATTTTTTCTCTCCTCACATTTGATCAGAATTATTTGATTTCGTGAAATGTAAAGCAAATTTCACATTGACACAAACACTCACGAAAAACCAAATGCATTGTGATCATGATTGTAGTGAACCGGTTTTTGAAGTCACATTACAAATCTGTGCACGCATCACAAACGATGAATTGTGCTATTTTTGTAGATGTTGATGTGTCTATAATTAGTAAAACTCATTTTACCTATTGTCGTTAGAATGGTCGATGAGAAGAATATCGCCTGTACAATAGTCCATTTTTGTGTATAGGGAAGTGTCTCATTACTGCCGAGTGTTACTCCTCCCTGTACTGCATCTTGTGCTACCTAATGTGAGATGTGCAAAATTATTTTTATGCCTTTGTCTGGCGACCGCTTCAAATGAACTCGACTGCAGTCGGTTCGAGTGAAAAATGCAAACAATTCAAACAATTCGCTAAACGTTATGTTATAACTAATGATTTGCAATTATTTCGAAATATGTACAATGTTGGGGTATTGTTTGTGAATTTCGGAAACTAGAATTGTTTGCATTCTATTTCTCTTTATATTACTCTTTCATATTTTTCCAAATGATACGTTATCACACGATTTAGATTTCGATTTCGTAAATCGGTCATGTTTGCCAGACTCGTTAGATTGCCGATCAAGTAATCACGTTCCATTATTACATTCGTATGTAATTTGTGTGCCCGGTCTTCTTCGGCTGGTGCTTCAAGCGAACGAAAAATCTGGAAGAGGATTTATTCAAATGGCATACAGAAACAATGAAAATACAATAATGTCGATATTTTCATCTAATGACATTGACACTATTGGAATGCAAGCGACGGTCACTGGCCAAACAAAACTGTTATTTAACAAACATGGATAAAAATGTTAAGTTTTTTTTTTGTGATTGCCATTGTCGTTCGGTGTGTCGTGTTAATAATGGTGGGGAGGTGATGACGTATCAATATAAGAGGCGAACGTGCTAATTTGAGTGTAATTGAATTTGCTTAAACGTAACGATGTAAACAATGAAGTGAACAGTTGTTGTTTTTTTTTTGTTTAGATGTGAAACATGTCCAAAAGAAAAATACATGTATTTCCCATGATAATTACATTTTAGGAACACCAAAAACAATGTGTGTAATTTTCCATTTGAACGAATTTGCTCGACAACGCGTTTTACACTTGTATTATCATTTGTTTAACGTGTTTTTTTTTAGTAAAACATATAATCTTTGGGTCGTCTTTATGACGTACCACTCAAAATGAGTACATAGCAGTGTGCCAGCACCGCAGCCGTCAACTCAAAGAGGAAATTCGATATTTTCATCCCAAAGCGATTTCACGACGAAGCTTTACCGCCCTTTTATTTGTGGCCATACGAATTATGTTCACTTTCGTTTGGTATCGTTTACTCCTTTTTTTCGGTTGCTGTTTGATTACTATCTGGATCGTGGTAGTGATAAAAGAGTGAAACCCAAGCATTCAATGCTCGTTGAAAATAAAGCAGCGCAGTGTATATTTAGAATGAAATAACGTATAAATGCAGCCAAAGCGTCAAAGGAAATTCATGTAATATCATGGAAAATGATGGGAAGTTGAAAGTGCCCATCTTATCTTTTTCAATATTCGCTTATCGTTTACTATTTTTTCTCTTGCGCCCGTTTCAGTATTGTGTTCATTCATTATTCTCGACGATGATTGCCAAACATACATACAGAGAAAAAAAAAGAAACTTATTTTCCAGAACGCCATCTTTATATTTATGAAAACGGTGATGATATTGCAAAAAGACCACTTTTCACTTCACCGTGTTCTGAAGTAGAAGCAAAGGAGAAAAGAATTTCAATGTAAAGAATATTGATTTTTTTTCTTTCAATGAAGTTCAGAGTTTGTCAGGAAACTCATCGACGTTATTGAATTAATTAGAGTCTAATTTGGAGATGGCATAGTTTTTGGCGTGAAAATATTTCCCCATTCCCATACATGCCCGACTCATTCGAATGCTGAGTATTCTTATCTGAGATATAAAAAAAACAATGTGATAACAATCGGGGCGAAACGAGTCAAACAATTTGATGAATCCAATTTGGAGAAATACGTAATAATATCGGGCTATTTACACACCGTAAGTGAGAAAAAATTCGTATCTGATATAAAATATTATATGGTCAAATCAAAAATGGCATACCGAAAAAGAGTGTTGCATGAAATGAACACCGAAAATTCCGAAAAGTAACAATGAAAACAAGAAAAATGTCGAAAAAATCGTTGAACTGAAATTGTTTTTATTATTGATTTACCATTGGTTGTCCTTACTCAGTTTGGTCGTGTGTTTTTTTTTTCGTGCTCATTCACGTATGCTGAAGTGCGAGTATTATCACTTTCAGCAATGTGACTCCAATGTATATTCCCAATTGTCTGAGTGAGTGAGTGAGTGTGTGTCATGTCGAATGAGATTTTGTTTTTCTATTGTTTTCTTCAAGCTTTAGTTGCTTTCATTCTTATAACGTTTTTTTTGTCTCTTTTTCTCGTCAAAGTTTTATGAGCAACATCGCCCCAATCCGTATTTCGAATGCAAGCTTATGAAAAGTACTGTACGTGCGCTTTTTGCTTTAGAGCATCTATCTACGTGTGTATTGTGCTCGAAAATTGAATATATTTCGTAACTGTTAACTTTTGTTGTTTTTATATTGTTTTTGTTTCGTGAATAGAAAAAGTTTTTCATGCCATGTTTCGATTTTGCTTTTTCATCAGTCCATCTATTGGTATGGCATTCACGGTGACATGCTACCATTCATTTCATTAAACATAATTATGCCATTGAAATGTCAAACATACTGGTTAATACCCGCAGACCGAGCGAATAAATATTTTCTTCTCTTTCTCGTTTTCTCTTTAACAATTTATACCATAAACATAATGCTCTTACTTGGTCTAGTCACAATTGCATAACAACAATATAATCTCATCGATTACTTCGGCATGTATAAGCAAATCATGCTCGTACCAATGCGGACGACCGCACACCCAAACACAAAATAAAACAAAGCGACAAATAAATCAACATCCAAAAAGAATAATACAGAAACAAACAGGTGGAGAGTAAAAAAGGTAACACATTGTCTGTTGATGACAATGAAAACGTTCATCTGTGAAACATGAATAAAAACTGGAGCAGGCTCAAAGACAAAAATCGTGTGTAAAAATACAAGTAGTTACAAATAAGAGAATACAATTTAATCCGTTCCGGGAATACTTTCAATGTTTATCATTATCTCCATCTTCTTTTCGCTCGGCTTTTTTGATTCATCACCAAAGCAATATGAGATGTGAAAAAGAATGCAGCATACATCTATGATGCTTGAAACCCTTGTGAAAATAGGTCCAAAGATTCAGAACGGATAGATATGGATTTTTAGATGAGAACAAAGAGATGACGGTTTGACCAAACGTTTTTTTTTTTGTCAGCGCCTCTTTATCACTTCTCAAGTTTATGTATTGAGTTTGTAATAAGCATTCATTTAAAGCAAAAACAATCTCATTAGTTGTTGTTTGTTTACGTTCAGCTTCAACATTTATGATGATTGCATGCACATGTTTTCCGTTTGAAATCATTGTTAATTAACCAAAACCGCGGGGTTAATGCGGTTCTCAAGTTTCCGATAAGTTTCAAAACTGATTCACAAATAATGTAGTTGAACTCATTTATATCAAGTCATGTTATCTTGATGGATGGGAATATAAATGGTATACAGCAATATGGTTGGTAGCACATTTTTCACAAGGGTTTATAGCCGCATCAGTCGGTGTTTCTCTTTTTTTTCTTCACTTGCAGAATGTGCGCTGGAATGCGGATTATATAAGGATACAGACGAAAGATAAAAAAAAAATATTGGCTTAAACCAGTCCCCATACAATCGAAAATCTGTCTTATTATGCTTTCGTCGTTCACATGCTATATCGTCTGTCATCTATCGTCTATGTATACATATCTATCAGACGGATTCAGCGCGGTGGCATTTGAAAAAAAAAATACTGATAGTATATCGTAGTGCTATTTATTATTTTTTTGGGGTATCTCAAGTGTCGAGCAGGAGATTTGGCATGACTTTTTTCGTTCTACTCTTTCTCTTTCTCGCACTAGCTCGACGTGCAACATGAATTATTTATATGTATATTGGAAGAAAACGTAGAAGACACATTTCCATCCAAAGATCCATTATACCATTTCGAAATTATATTAAAAGTCTGAGCCTAAATAATGCCATTTTCATATCACACACTCATGTGTGAAACAAATAAAAGAAGAAGAAAAACGCAAAAATCAACTCTCCAAAACACACTATGGTTCGCATACCACATCGCTTTTCTATGTTTGTATCCAAGGATTGGATGCGGTTGTTGCTGTGAATTGCCATCATCCAAACAGAGAAGAAAAAACGAATTTATGGTGAATTGGCGCACACAAATTTACTGTAGACGAATAGAAAGCACAGCCTCATGTTAAAACCATTTATGCAGTATGTACTACGTACGTGTATCACAATATTATTTCTTATGCGCGCTATTTTTCGCAGCGTTCTCGCCTTTTGCTTCAGTGGCTTTTTTTTGCTTTGTTTTTATGTCTTCCTCTCTTTCTTTCCATCTCTTTGTTTGTTGTATTTGGTTCGGCTGGTTGCCTCATCTTTTCTAATGCAATTGTTTATTTTTAGTTCGCTCTTGACGGAAATCTTTTCCTTCTCCCATGATGTTTATGTTGATTTTTATTGCTATTATTGTTGTTGATTATCTGCACCACTATATAGTATGTGTTTCTTTTGGTATAACGGTTTTTATGACCCAATGCCAAAATCATTATTATAAACCGTTTCCATTCTGTTTCAACACTGAAAATTATTCGACCAATTGCGCATGAACTCTCAGAGTTCAAATCGGTTCTCTTTTTTTTCTCTTGATGTGATGCTCACTTGATACATTGTTATATCGTATACGAGGTTCAAAAATTTCTATTTCATTGACAATTTTTGTGGTGGAAATGGCACAGCGATTACACGCAACAGAAAAAAAACAATGATTCTAATAAATAATGGATTTGGCAGAATGTCTCTTTATATTGAATACAGAACTAGATACAGCATGCATCATATAGGCATTGTAACCCACTTTCACAGTTTATGCGATGTGAGATGTTGAGGATGTGCCACATGCTACAAACGGCACCATATTTATTATTTTGTGATATGACAAAAGAATTGGAGCTAACTGGCTAGAACAGACGAGAAATGATATCGACCGTATTCTTTAAACGAGAGAAAAAAAAGCGAACAAAAAGGAATAAAAAAAAATAAGACAAAAAACAAAGAGTTCATTATAATGTTAATTTTGTAGGTCGTTTCACTTTTTGCATGGGATAATGGAGATAATTTTCACACAAATTCCCATCGTTTAAATATTTAAATCACAAATGAGTTTTTTTCTCGATCCGTAATATGTCATTGTTTTATTTAGATAAGTAATGCGGTAAGTTTGGTAAGAAGCCATAAGAAAACCATAGATTTATTGCCTAAAACGATAAAAAATGAAATTCACATATAGTTGGCGCTGCATTCTATGCAAACTTGTTTTCCGTTGCAACGGACTAAGTGGAAAGTATACGCTTATCACATAGAATGTGGCGCCAACTATATGTGAATTTTATTTTTTTATCATTTTAGGCAGAAATCTTATCGCTTCTTTATCAAAAATTAGGTTCCAAAATAAAAACCCAAACTTCAATCAAACTTCTCATTTGCGGTGGTCTACAATGGACAGAATGTGTATCCAATGTGTGGTTTCAATTGTGAAATGGTAAATTATTTTTGTTGTCGACAAAAGTATTTGTCTTTATATGAGCGTCGTGTGTGCGTTGTCTTTATATTAGCAACAATATGTCGTAAATTATTACCGTTTAATACGTTGAATGATGATGATAAATAACATTCTATATCCTCGTGTGCGGCACATACATGGTTTGCATGTATTCTTTTCACCTCATTATTACATTCAATTTCCTGAACAAGACATACATTCTCATGATTGCTGCACACGACTTAAAAGAATCACAAAACATAACAAATGGATGGAGTTGAATTGCGTTCAACCACAAAGTATATTCAATCGTTTCAAATTCGAAGCAGAAGTCAGCAAATAAAAACAATGTTTTTGTTTATTTTTGAGATAAATGTTTTTTCTTGCCGTCGTTGAGTGAAAACATGCAGTGCTCGTTGGTGGCGGGCGGATTTTTTTTTTCTCTCAATCGCATAAATTGTGCGGTCATGTATTGAACGGGAGCAACATGTGTTGTGTGTATGGACTTGCGTTAAACACGCTCTAAAAATAGCATCTCCATCTCTGAATGTGGTAATACATTATGTGTGTGTGTGTGTGTAATGACGACAACAATGGCAACAACAAAAGCAACACCGTCAATGAAGTCACAGCCACAGACAGTGCCGCTGTGCCACATCCAATATAACGCATTTTTCAATGAATAATATGAAAACATACAAGAAAAAACTGTTGAATAAATACAAAAGATGCGCACACTTACAATGCTAAATCGGCTATGTACGATTTATTTGAGTGGATTGTTCGGCCCACAGAGCCATCAAATCACTGCAAACGAAATGCATTTTTAAAATTGGTTTTTGATACACCAAGCGACCGACCGACCGACACACAGACACTCAAATGGCTTCTTCTGCGCTCAAGTTCATCTTGTTTTTCAGTTTTGAGTACCGGGTAGCAATTTGGAGTGGCAGGCGTATGTATGTAATAAGGAATCACGTAAAAATTGTTCGTTTTGCATATTAAATGAAATTTATGTATCATAAAAAAATGGTGAAAATTCAAATAAATTGGTACTCATTGTCGGCTCGGTAATTTAATGAAAAAAACAAAAGTTTGATTCGTTTTTCTTCGCACCAGTTGGGAAAAAGATGATTTCAGTTTTATTTTTTTGGTAGACATAGCGCAAAGTGTATGCCGATCTTTGGCCCGTATGAACACGGTAAAGCAAATACCATTTATTATTTCCCATGAGAAAAATTTATACTTTCCTAGTTGCCAATTGCCATATTTTTGCGGTACATAGCCGAAAAATGTTCATTTTTCTTTTGTCATTCTTTTACGCCCAGTGATGGAATGGAGAAAAAGACAAAAGCGGAAAAAAACAGCATCGATGCGACTACAAAACGTACAAATGAACAAAAAAAGTTTAAGCCATAATATAAATTTATTTCAACGCTTTTCTGTCGCAATTTATCCGAATCGAATACAATGTATGCCGCAAGGAATCGTCGCGAGAATGAAAATTAGAATGCGAATCATTCGGTGATGAAATGTGTTTGCGACACAAAATAAGGACAACACTACCCGTCTAAATTATGAATACACGCAATATATATTTATAATTTATTGGCATACATTTTTGGAGCACGTTGAAAAATGTTCCTATTCTTACGCAAATATGTCGGCGGTGTGTCGTGTGCCCTATGAATTGATCCAATTATTATAGCATGAAATGTCTACGACGTCTATGCTTTGGTTTGATTGTGATTTGCACACGTACATTTCGTATCGTATTATTCCATTGTTGGTTTCGTTGAGTACGCGCAAATATTTTAATATCATTTTTTTTATTTGCATATATTCCAAATTATTGGCTAATTTGGCTGAAACGTTCTATTCTTGTTCGATGAAGAATATATGTGTGTATTCTCAGTTGAACGAACGCTGTATACACGTTCGTACAACTGAATATTGAAGAATACCATAGAAAATGCACAAAACATTTAAATCTACATTTAAATCTACATTTCATTCTTCGAAATTCACGTTGTTATGCATTCGCTATTTCTCTTGAAAACAAGTATATTGTATCATTCAATTTGTAAATATGCACAACAAAAGTTCGAATTTCGATACGCCGAAGCAAACAAACGTTCAACAATAAAGTCAATCTGAAATATACTTACAACACCCCCGACTACACAATAAATCGAAAGCGATATCATCAAGCCAATGTGTCCGAATGCAGAACGTAACTTCAACGATTTCCACCAGCTGCACAATCGATGCCGAAACGTTGAACGTTTTTTTATCTCATCGAATACTTTCAATTGCCCCAATAGCTCTTCGTCGGCTTCTTCATCTTTATTATGTGCCATTTCGTCCATCTATAATTTCTCTTTTTATTTCTTTGCCAACTCGGCTGTCGCTCGTTCTCTTCCAAACAAACAAGAGGAAGAGTTTATGAATTTAACCTTGAAGATAAGCAATCTCTGTGTCCACTTGCGCGTCTATCAAGATTTACGCATCGATTCAGTCACTAAAAGTAATGATAACCGTCGCTCCTTGGCCAAGAAGTCGGAAAAAGCTATTTGCGAATGGGATATCCAATGACGATGACAATGACAATGATGATGTGATTTTCTGTTTTATTTTTTATTTTGACGCAGATTGTGTGATCGCTTTATCTTTTGAAAATACAACTTTGTTTTCACACAAATGCAATACTTTTTCCAACTGTTATTTTCTATCGTTTTGTCGAATTTTTAAATGCTGCATTGCCATATAGCACAAAATAAATTGAATTGAAACGTCTCTGTTTCTATCCGTTGAAATAATAAATAAATGTTGTTTTTCGTTTCGTTTAAATTCCTTTATCGATTGTTTGTCGAAAAGTTCAAAATGCTTAGCAGACGTCCTATTTGCTTGTCGGAAATGTGAAAATTTATGTACAAACAGCGAATCTCTCTGCCAGCATTGTTTTTGATGTACGTTTTTCACATGTATATAATACGGTTGGCAATCGGTTTTATTTCTATTTGCAAAACCAGGCGAACAAAAGTCTTCCGCGTAAAAAGGCAAATAAAACGCAACGAGAAAAACAAAACTACACCGTTACTTTGCTCTTCGACTCCGAACGAATGCCGAAAATCAACTGAATTATCATAAGCTTTATTTTGTGGCTATTTGCCGTTTGTTGACGGCAACAAGACAGAGAGAGAGACATAGACAAAAATCTCTCGTTCGATGTCAAAACGGCGACTGAAACACTTTTGCACAGATGACTCATATTGAATCGCATCCTCAAAACATCTCCTCGCTCGCTTTTTTTTCTTCTTCTTGTTTTTGACGAAAACGAGCAGTCAACTAGTGCTCCGTTTTGTTTTTGGGTTTTTCTTTCGCATTCATAAGTCGTAAGCTATCCACTTCGTACGTATTTGTTTTGTGCTATTCATGATATGAGCACATTGAATGCCATTGTGTCCATGTTGACTTTTTCGTCGTTTGTGTACACTGTACAGTAGACGAGAGCGAGTGAATGTTTTTTTTTCTCTTGGCCCCATAGCCCGCACAATCACATTAGTTTGAATGCGCGCGTGAAGTGAAACAACGTAGAGACTGGTAATAGCGGCGATGAATGACAAATTTTCCGCTATACTTTTAAATCCAAAAATCCCCACTGTGTTCTATAGATAGATTGTGGATTCAATGTACAAACCACCAAAATTTCATCTCAATACTTCGTCAACTTATTACGATTTCCACACACACACTTCGATCTATCGTTCGCTCACCGCGCACAGCATCGTTTTTCATTCTCCGTTTGTCGTCATTGGAGTTGGTGTTGTTGTTGGTTGTTTTTTTCTTCTCGGTTTGGCAAAAGGCGTTGTATAGATACCAAATGCGCGCTTTAACATAAGAATAAAATTGGATTTGTGACGTGCGTGATGTGGAAAGCGGCAGCAATAATAATGATGATACTTACCACTTGTAATCGTATTCGCATCGAAAAAATATTATGTTCGGTTCGACGAACATTATTCAAGTGAAAGTTCAGTTCATGGAATTAAGAGAATAACCGCTGCTGTGCCATAAACGTATCCAATGACGAAAAAACCGTTAACGATTCAATGTGAATCCATACTTACGCATTTATATTGAATGTAAGCTTTTGTGCAAAGTATGTCAAAGTGTTCTGTTTTTTACACTCGCTCACTCACCGCGCTGCGCTGCAAACAAAGTAACGAGAATTGACAAATGAAACAAGCGATTGAATTGTAGAACTTTGCTTTTGTTTTATTAGAAAAATATCAATATAATATCAATATCATGTCATTTTATTTCAATATACGAATCACTTTTCAACCCATTCTTTTTCATAATTTTTTTTTTCACTTTTTTCTTTTATTTTTGTCTTATATTTGATTGGGTTGGACATATGTTTTTGTTGTTGTTTTGTTTTAAATCGCAATATGTTTCATTTACATCAGATTTGTTTTGTCTTCAAGTGTTTTTTTATGTTTTTAAATTACAAATATACGTTTATGTTTGTGTTTATATGTTGAATATGTATGTGTGTGTGTATGTGTGCATATATCTAATCTCGTGTTACGAATGTCTTATAGATTTGTTGTTTTCTTCTTCTTCTTCTTTGTTTCATACTGTTTGTGTGTGGTGTGCTATATTATATACTATTTTGCTTCTACGTAGAAAGCAAATAAAAATCTCTCTATTCATCTCAAAATCGGTATCATGCTTTTCCGTTTCAAAAGCAAAATCATGTCAACTACAAACTAAAACAAAAAGTATATATTTCCATTTTCTGCTGTTTTGTGTGTTTATCTTTCGATTTTCAAACAATCCTTTTCTAAAGGATTTATTAGTTAATTGTAATACATTCTATCGATTGAATTGATATTAATAAGTTAATTACATGCCAAGTGTGTAGAAATCCAGATGGGACTCTTCATTTGTGGTGGTCGTTGGGAAATTGTCGGGATTTAACAATGATTGGCTGTCACTGATAAAATCATCGATTGATACATTTTCATTGCTGAGATAAACATTATTTCGCTTTGACGGTGTGGAGAACACAACATTCAGTCCGGGACGTCGTTGTGTTGCTTGCACTGTATCGCTGCTGGTGACCATTGAATCGACGGTCATTGAAAATGAATCGTTTGCATCTTGCATTTCCATCGACGACTCTTCGTTGCCACTGATCACGGCATTCAATATTGGATTATCAGTTCGTAGCATTTTACCACTTAATTCATTTGGAATGGCAGATGAGCCGTGGCCAAGCATATGCGAATGTTGAAGATGATGAAGATGGTGATGATGATGATGATGTGGATGGTGCTGAATATGAGCATGACTGTCGGTGAGCAAATGCATTGTTGGCGGCGGATCGATTTGTTTCAAACTGGCTTTGGTTCGGAATACACCTAAAATATTACCAGTTGTTAATGTTGGCAACGCTTGAGTCACAGTTGCTACCGTATTGATCGTATTTATGGCGTTAAATGTATTTATTGCATGCTCATCGGTTAAATAATAAGTTCGGGTGTCTGTTGTATTGGCCGACGTTTCCAAATTAATATTTTCCATGTTCAATGCATCATTGCAATCATTTGGTTTGCCCAAAATATCAATAATGTCCGATTGTTGAATTTCAACAAATGGAAATGTTTCCAATTGCATTTGTTGTATATTAAAATCGCTATTAAAACCATTGCTCACCTCAATCGAATGATTCAACGATTGTGTATCAACCAAATAAACTGAAGATGTAGCGGTTGCACTTGAATAGCCCGATGTTGTTGAATCAACCGTTGCGGGCGATTCAAAACCAATAATTGTGCCCGTATTATCGGTTTGCACTATTGGCACAGTGGGTGATTCACCATTTTCACAAATTGTCGTCTCTTGCATTTCGTACATGCCGTCATTATTCATGCCTTCATTTGTGTAATTCTGAATGACGTTCATCGTATGCGCTTCACTTTCATTTTCAACAATTTCCATATTTCCAACGACATTGTGTATGAGAGTGGTGACACAACCGTTATTTCCATTCATATTGTTCATGTGCAGTAAGTTTTCATTGGCTTGTGACATTGATTGCAATTGGGTGATTTGCGTTGCTGGCCGCAGTATATATTCAGTTTGTGTATTTACCGATTGTGAATAGGCCGGATGTTGCTGAGACATTGGTCCACATTGTTGATGATGATGCTGCTGCTGCTCCTCCTCCAAAATGGCCAATTCAGAGCCATTGTTTTGTTGATTAATTTTATCAAGGCGAACATATGCCCGGTAAACACGATCACCAACTTGCGGTGATAGTTGTGATGGTTGTAATGATTGTAATGGTTGTAATGGTTGTGTTGGTTGTAATGGTTGTGATTCCAACATTGTCTGATCAACAGACATTTCAACTTCGATGACATTTGTGGATGGATTTTCGGGTGGCGAACATACCTCGACCTCTTTTTCCTTCAATCGTTTTGATAATGGTGTCACTTTACGTTTTTTGCGTTCGTTTATCGGTGCTTGTGACGGTGATTCTTCCGATTCGGATTCATTTACATCATGTTCGACATAGTCGGCAGATAAATACTTCTTCTTGCGTACACGTTTCGTGCGATAACGAGCACCGGCTTTCGGTGAGCTTTCTGTACAAATTGAATTTCTTTTCGAAGGACTTGATTGCGGTGGGCTTGTTGTTTCTGACTGTACAACTTTACCGTTTGAAATTTTAATTTTCAACGGACTTTCATGGCTTCGTGGAATCGATGTGGCTGTGGGCGTCATGACTTTTAATGATGTTTCTTCTGATGTTGTATCATGTTTTGGCTTCGGACTTTGCGTTCGTAGCGACGGCGTCGGTGTTGGCGTCGGTGTTGGCGTCGGTGTCGGTGTCGGCGTCGGTGTTGTTGTTGGTGTCAATACTGGTGTGGACATTACGGATATTGGAATCGATATGGGAACCGATATTGGTGTATCCACCGGTGACATACAACCACTGTCCGTTTCAATTGCAAGCGGATCGGCTTCAATCAAAAGCTTCACTTCATCCTCGTCCGTTTCATCGACGGCTGCTTTAAGCGGACTGGGTACACTTTCTGCAACATTTTCTATGACAATATTTCGTTTAATATCGTCTAGGTTGACAATTTCGATGTCATCCTTAGCCTCAATTGCTGCATATTTTGTTTTCTTAACTTTATCTACTTGTTTTCGCTGTCTTTTTGTCGCTTGTTTTTCCTTTACTTTTACCGGCTCAACGTTAATGTTATTTGTCGGTTTGATGCGTGACTGATATGGTTTCCCCTTTTTCTTGATTGGTTCCGTTGTCGTCGTTTGCAAATTATCGTCAGACTCGGTTATGATTGCATTTTCTTCGACTAAATTAACCGTTTCTAAAACATCGCTGTTCACATTTTCCGTCTCCGCGGTGATTGCACTTGTAATCGCTTCATCGGTTGTGGAATTCAATTGAACTTCAGAACATGATGCGTTTGACGTTTCAATTTCATACTCTTCCGCGACATTATCACATGGTTCGTCTGTTGTAATGAGAATGTCATTTGATTTGGAAACTGTTGGCGGTGATTGCACAACGCTTGCTACGATATTATTGCTGGATAAAATTTCATTTGAAATGCACTTTTTAGCCCTCTTTGGCCGTTGTATTGCCTTTTTCGGCGTTTCTTTTTGTTTCACCGTTGTATTCACTTTCTTAATGTCTTTCAATTTCGGGCTTTCGACGATTTTCGATATTTTATCAACTTCTGGTGTTTTATCCACTTTCGAAGCTACATCAGCTTTCGGTGTTTTATCGTCTTTTGGTTTTTCAGCGACTTTTGGCTTTTCGTGTGCCTTTGGCGTTTCAATTTTAGCCTCTTTCTCTTTAACGCTCATTATCGTAGTAGTATCATTTTCATGACTTTGCTTCGGTTGTTCAGACTTTTCCTTTGATGATGGTGATTCGGATGTGGTTGATGATTTCGATGGTTTGGGTGATGATTGTGGTGGTGACGATGGAACACCGAGGAATGACACCCGTTTTCGACCATTTACCGGTGTTTTTGAGCGATTCATTTTTTGTAAAATACTTCGCGGCTGTTGAGTATTGCACAATTCATCATTGTATTCAATTTCAGTTGGTCCAACTTCGGACTCATTATAATTCCGTACGCTAGTTCTCTTTCGCTTTTTCATTGGAGGTGATGATAAAGTTTCCGGTGAGCCATTAAATTTTCGCTTATACAATTGCTTTCGGCTTAGTTTAACATAACAATTGAACATTTTCATATCAAATTTAACTCGTGCTGGCACTTCAATTTGCTTTCCATTTATTGTGGTGAATTCGAATCGTTCTTTTGCCGGTGGCGCTTTCGGCGACACATTTTTCTCGTCGGTCAATTTACTATCCGGTTCATTTGTCGATACATCTTCTGCCACGGTGTTTGTTTCCATTTCATTTTCGGTCTCTGTTGTTACTTCAGAATTGGTGGTTGGTCCCAATGTATCAGGTGTTTGTGTCAAGACGGATTCTTTTTGTGTTTGTGTTCGTGTTTTTGAGCGTGTTGTTTCGACTTGTGTGAGCGCTTGCTCAAATGTGCAGTGTCGCTGTTGGCGTGTTGGTGTAATTGCGATTTGTTGTATCGGTGAGCTCGACCGTTGTACCCTTGCTTTCTTCGTGTTTGTCGGTATCTTGGTGGACTTCACACTTTTGGCAACAATTAGCGTCTCATTTTGTGTGTTTTCAGTGATAAGCGAAGCCTTATTTACAATACTACTATTTGAACTATTTGATAGTTTTGTCTTTATTTCACTTTCTGCGTTAATACTACTAAGCTCCGGCGCTGCCGTTTTTCGATCCTGCGAACGACGTTTATTGCTTTTTGATGTGACATCGTTTGATTTTGTTGCTTCTTCGATGAGTTTTTCTTTAGCCATTGAATCGATCTTGGCGGGTGACTTTTGTTGTTGTTTTTCGCTGTCTTGAACGGCAACTTCATCTTTTTTCAATGTCAAACTTGCTAAATATTTATTTTTTCTGCTTCTACTGCTACTACTTCTGACGATATTAGTCGTGCTGCTGGTGGTAGCGGTGGTAGTGACGGTAGTGTTGCTGTTTGTACCACCCACTGTGCTGTTTTTAACGGTGTCTTTTTCCTTTTCTTTTTCCTTTTCCTTTTCTTTTTCCTTTTCTTTTTCTTTATCTTTTACTTTGACTAATCTATGGTTGACATTTTGCAAACGTTCGATGCCTTTACAATGATTTGTATCAGCCAAAGATTTTCCATTTGAGCGTGCATTCGTTTTTAAAGGTTTATCATTAAGTTTAATCGGCTGTTGTTGTTGGACCTGCTGCTGCTGCTGCTGCTGTGACGGTTTGATGCTTGGTTTGGGCGTTGTATTGTTTGTGACATCCGCTGAGGTATAGGGTACTGATGATACAGGTGAGCATGTTACGGGGGTGGATTGATTCAATTGTGGATCTGCTGCCTTTTTCGGCGAATCTTTATCTTTATTTCGGCTGTCAATCAGTCGGTTGACATACCGCTGGTACTTGTTGCGTAGCTCATGTAAGTACGTCACCTGCACAAAGAAAATATCAAAATAGAAAAAAAAATGATAAGATAAATAATAATCCATCAATTTTGTTGCTTGAATGTAATTTTCGTCGAAAAATAAACATTGAAATTGATTTCAATTGAAATGCATGCTATGAATGATTGAACTGAATGCTACTAATTTCGATTTGGAAGAGAAACAAAATATCGTTCGTACCAATTGACTTTGTGGGACGCACATAAAAACCAATTCAAAACAACATAACATAAGATAAACTAAGCATATAAATTGTCAATTGCCTAGGAACTAGAATTGAAAAAAAATGTCATTAAAAAGAATTGGACGGTTCTGCGGTTCACTAAATACACATACAACAGTGTTCAATGAAGCGACTGATCCAAGAGAGAGACAAAAAGAAATGAAATAAGTTTATAGAATGATGACTAAATGCACTGACTGCATGGGCAGGCAATGCGCGCATCCATGAACTATGTTGTTCATGACTGTGTACGATGACTACCAAATAAAATGTTTCGCAAAGGCGTGTTCACCGCATAGAAAAAGCCATATGACTTCACATGCATCGTTGTATGGAATGTTTATTTACATTTCAAATAAAGATTTGTCGATATGGATAAAACAGCAAAAAAATAGAAAAAAACAACAACAGAAAAACATACATCCTAGCAACACACAAATATTAGAACTTAAGCCGAACCGTGTTGGATTTTATGAAACACTTGAAATGAATGGCACCGACATTTATCGCGAATTCCGGTCGAATGTAATATCGAAACTGATGAACTACAATTATTTATGCAAATTGCTGTATACATTCCAACTGCCAAATTTTCATCTAACGGCTGTTTTGAGAGCCACAAAATTTTATACCGTCTTCACTCACCGACTTGCAAAAAGAAAAAAATGCGTTTGACGTCGGCTAAAACATCTCAAGTGACTTAATGAACTCGAGTTTATTTTCTCATTTCTCGCTTGAGGCACGGATGATGTGTTTTAGTTTGAAATTTATTTGAAATTCGTTCACATTTCTACATACTTTTCACATCTTGTAAAACACAGTGTAAATATCTTGTGAAACATTACTAAAATGACGAACGGAAAAAGTGCGGATGGGCGCACATTAATGACGATTATGAGCTGTCTTTTTTCTTCCATTGGTTTCACATTTCTTTTTGGCGACGGCTGACTTGTTGAATAAAAGTTTTTGAAAGGGCCCAAATCACAGACTCGTCACAAAATTCTACATCACATAATCTTCTAACAAACACACCTCGAGATTATGCTCACAAAAAAAACAAACATAAGCTTTGAATTTCATACGAAACAGAGAGAAAAAATGTCGATGACTTAGATTAATTGGAGCGTCTGTGTGCGGATATAAAAAAAATCGGCCTACATTACTGCATGGTTAACAAAACGAATGAGAAGTGTTGGGGGAAACAGTGCAGTAAAATTTGTGCATGCATTTCTTAAATTGTGTTTATTTGGTAAATAAAAGCAAATAAAAAAAGAAAAATAATCATGTTCACGAAATCAGAATAAACGTTTCATGACGTTAGAATGAACAACGAATAAACAAACAATAATTTTTGTTTTTGTACCAAAAACAAATAACAAACAACAAATTAAATTACAATACACTATCGCGCACGGCATATTAAAGCGGTTTCTTTTGTATGCGTTCAAATTAATTATTCTGACTGGTGAGCTGGCATTTTATAGATTTTCCGCCCAAAAATAGAGTACTTCATTATGCAAATACCAATGATATCGGATCCATTCTCTGTCTTTCTCTTTCATAAAAATGTCGGCGTGTCTGTGTGTGTATGCGTACACATGAAATGTGTCACCCTTTCGTGTCGGTCAATGCGACCTAGAAATTTCATCATTTCAAAAGTCAACTGGAGCGAACGTTTTATACATAGCACAATTACAATCACACACACAATGCCATTCACATGCATTTCAGATGATGTTAGTTACTATCTATAGATATATTTGATTTTTATTTTTAGTTTTTTTGATGGATATACTTACATTTTCAAAGAAATCCTTGCAACATTCATTGTGTTTTTTCTCGTCTCTGATTGATCGCTTCAGCAATGTAATCACATGCAAGCATTGTAGGCATACTTTTCGGTTTTCCTTGAATTTTATCTGTGAAAGCCACACCAAACAATATTAAACGTAGTCGGTCGACGAGTCACAAGTGACGGAAGACAACGGCGAAAGAGAAACATAAGAAGAATAAAAATAAGAAGAAGAAGAAGAAAAGAGAAATAAAAATACGAAACAATGAGCATTGGTCATTTGACATTTGGTCGACATTTCGAAAAAGAAAATGCAGACTGCAAACGTAGACAATATTTATGTATTTGTATATCACAAATTTAATTACTTCTGTGTTGTAAATGACTCTCAGATCCTTTTCAATGGTCGGGTCAAATGATTTAAGAGTGAATTCATTGCGGTTGCATAGAAAACAATATTTATGTTTTTCGGTGCCGCTGCTGCCACTACTGCCGCTACTGCTGCTGCTGCTGCTGTGGTGTTTTTCTTCCTTCGTCGGCATAATTTTTTTTTTTTTCAATTTAATTTCACACACAGTTACTTCTCATCTTTCAATCTCCACTAATAACTGTATACACAGAAACACAAGCAAATTATATTGAATGCAATACGAAAAAAAAAACTGAATGCGCACTACTTTCAATTCGACCTTTCTTTTTTTTTCTCTTTTTTTGTTTCCTCTCTCTTTTCCTCTGACACAACACCTAATCGTATTTTGTATATTTATGTTCGGCACATTTCGTGCTAGTTCCCAGCACACCTCTTACGCGTTCCCAATAACTTTTAATACGGAATTTCAATTGACTTTCGCAATACGCTGAAACAAACGATTGAACGCAAAAAAATCTGGCCACAAAACACTTTCATCACAGTCGACTTCTTTTTCTCTCTCACTCTCTTTATCTCTCTCTGTCTTTCACTATCTCTCTATCTTTGCCTGTGTGTATATATTTTCTTTTGAAGGGAACAACGACGTACATGCAATTTTAATTTGCTTTTCGTAGTTTTCGTAGTTGAATAGTCGTGGTCGTCGTCGTCTTTTTTTTATTACAGAGAAGGAAAAAAAATAAATATATAATTTAATATTGTTATATATTGCGCGTTCAAAATGCGTTTGTCGATATATTTGTGTGAGGCACACACTCTCTTTTCTCTTCCATTCGGTTCACATAATACACGACATTTTGTTGTTTATTTTGTATTCACACACTGTGCACGAGAGGAAAAAATCATCACTTCCACTAAATGAAGAGAAGAGAAGGAAAAATAATAATAGCGATTTCACAATATAACTAATTGCTTGGCTGGTTGTTGAATTTTATTCAAATTGTATCGTTTGTAAAACCAGTCATCTGGTTTTGTTGAACTGTGTGTTTAAAATGCGTCGTCGAATGTTCACAAAAGAAATTAATCATAATTTTCGATTTGTCGTAGTAGTCGTCGTCACTTTCAATGCTATCGATTTGTTAAAATTCCACCGACAAAAATGAAACGTCGAACTGTTTGCCTGGTTGAACGAGTTCTATATGCTTTGCTGTTCGTTACATGAATAACTACGTGAGCATGAATTTTATGTCTGTATGGTTGGTCTAGAAAAATATATTTTCCATCACAAAATAACAACGAATCGAGGCGAAATGAATGAATATGTGTTTTTCTCTCTTTCTCTCACTGATTTCATGTATGCATTTCGATGACTCGAATGTTAAATGCGCGACTCGACACACAAATCGACACAAACAGCGGGTTTTTCCATCCATGTATTGGTGAGCCGTTTTCTTTTTTTTTGTATTTCGGCCTTTCGCCCGTTTATATGCGCTTGCAGATATGGAAGCGCGTGTAACAGACATGCATATGTATTGATTTGCGTGTATGTGCGAGCTCTCGTATATGCTATGTACTTGTTCACCTCACTGTTTGTATACGTGTGTGTTTATACGTATACCGTTCACACAACATCTCATTCATCGGAACACAATCGCTTGTAACCGTATCGTAGACATAATGAACGGTTTATGTCAAATCTTGTTTTGCTTATACTCGAGTGTGTCTAATGCGCATAATTTTCGATTCCGGATAACAAACATCAAACCGGATTGTTCGTCATTATTTTTATGTTTTAAAAAAAAAAAAATGATTTTTATTGGACGCGATAAATATTTATAAATAGAATAAGAATCATACGAAAATTTGCAAATCATGACGAAATATTGATGTTCGAAAAGTAGTTTGAGAAGCGCAGATGCAATATCGGTTTTGACATTTTAGGTTATGTTCATTACGTTTTCATGACATACCAATACATTGATGTACGTATACACTGAATTCTGTGTCGACAACTGTCTAAATAATTAAGTAGGCGCCAAAGTAGCTAGTTTTTATGCGTCACACGACTCTCACTTGGGCAAATGTTGTGTGAGTGAGTGAATTGCATGGCGAAAAATAGCAAAGTGTCATGTGTGCATCGCATGTGTTAGAGCCGAATAAAAGTCTCTCAAGTGACAAGCTACCAAATTGTGTTGGGGAACCGAACACGAACATTAAAAAAAACACAAAACGTCCAAAAAAAGAATCAACAACAATTCCACTGCAATGCATTTTTGTACTGAGTGGTCGCAATAAACTCGACATCGATTTTGTAAATATACATTTTTAGCTGCATCGTTAAAAATACCATATTTTTTTTCACTTGTGATAACGGCCAACACAATCCAGTTGGCTGTGTGTACCGATTGTGGCATAAACATTTGTAAGTTGTTTGACATTGTTGTAAATATTTGAAAAGAGAAGACTTATCAGTTTGCAAGAGAGACCTATTGTTTTTTTTCTCTCTCGCAAAATGACAGTCCGGAAGAGGCTGGTTTTTGGTGAAAAATATTTTTGGTTTTACAAATAATGATTTAACTGCGGGTGATTAATTGATTTTTTTATTTGGCATTTACGCTACCAATTTATCTCTAACTTTATTTATGAATCACAGAAATACAAGCGATGAAGATAACAAATGAACAATATGACAATAAACAAGTGTTTCGTGTTTGAGTGACAACCATAAATAATAACTCATTCACGAACAATATCAATTCATTTCAGATAGTTTTTTTGTTGTTTGTTCAAATAGAAAAAAAAAACGATATTCAAATAGTTGACATCAGGTGATGGAGAGATGAGAGCAAAATCAGATTATTCACCATATTCAGTCGGTTGATTGTATCGATTGTTGTGAGGATAAAAGTTCGTCATCATTTCTCTTCTTTTTGAACTTTGTTTTGATTTTCTTCAGCGTCATTTTTCCACATATCGGTGAATCGGTCGGTCCCAAACTCGTTTTATTTGTGACATAGTCCGCTTTTGTAAAATCGGATAATTTTTTTAATTTTTTCACCGGTTTCAAGCATACCGCTGTCGTAGCAACAATGCCACCCGTTTTAAATTTATGGTGCGTTTTATTCGATGTGCTTTTCGATTTCGATTGAATAATCTCGGTGTTGGAGCGAACGATTGCTTTCGGTTTAACGTTTGCGTTTTGTGTAAATGTGCTTTCGGGCGATTCGGACGTTGAACGATTCAGTGCGGGTAGTCTATATGTAAACATATGAATAGAAAATTGTATTGTATTACTTTTAACTGGCAACAAAAATGTTCTAAATTTCAAAAGCTTACTTTTTCTTTCTGGATTTTTTCAAATAATCAATATTTGATGATTTTTCGCTGGTTACGATAATTTTTGGAATGTTGCTGATTTTCACATTTTTTCGTTTATCGCGTTTTTTTCGTTTGTTCTCGTCTTGTTTCCATATCATTAATTTTTGACTACATTCGCTGTAGATACAAAAATATTAATTAAGGTTAGCACGCAAATAGCATAGATTAAAACAAAAATTTCTATCGACATTGCGTCAATCAAGGAATCAGACACACTTACACAAATAGTTCCTCATTGGCATCTAGTTTTGGTTGCTTTTTTTTATTATTCACAACCGATATGCCCCACGATAACGGCTGATAATTATTAGTCTCGGTTAGCTGATTTGAATCGTATGAGTTCGACATACCGCTCCAAACTTGTTTTTTCAGCGATAATTTAACTTTCAAATTCTCAACCGTTTGTTGATAGTCTACATTACTAACTCTGTTGTTGTTTTGATTTTGAATGTTTTTTTGTTGTTCGTTCATTCGTTCGTGTGTGTGTATGGGAAAAGAATAAGATATTGAAATGAATTATAAGTGTGTAAACAAATAATGTATGAAAATAATACTTTTTCATATTTTGCCAAGTGCTGTGCCGTTTTGATCCTTTGATAGCTGGCAACTGGGATACGGCAATGGTATTGAATTTCTCTTTGATTTCGGATACTATTTTCGACGCATCCGGCGATTCAGTGTTTGAGTCCGATCTTTGCGTAGACATAATGACCAATTCGTTGGTCATTGGTTTTTCGTTAATTTGTGAGCGTTGCCCAGTTTTTATTTGCATTCGAAAGCTATTTTTGGCCGAGGTCATGCGACTATCAATATAATCTTCACAATCACTAGTGCATTCCAAATATGGTTCAGCCGTCGGTAAATCGATAGCTGAACGATGATATTTATGTGACTTTTTTAGCGTTGATATCGTCGGTCGACCGGTCATTTTTCCCTTCGTCCGTTGTAACTGTTGTGGTTAATTCGTGTAAGCGCAACAAAATAAACATAGCTTAATATTTTATTTTATTTTTCGTATATCAAGTATTTCGTATATACCCTTTTATTGAGCCTATTTTTAGACGGCGATACAGGCGATGATGGTGGAACTAATGGCACTGGTTGACAACAAATAAACCCTTCTTCGTCGCTGTTCAGAATATTTAATTCATTTTCAGAGCAACTGCTATTGCTCGTATCGCCCTCATCACTGTAAATGATATGCAAATCAAATAGTACCATATGTGGCTTAGGCTCATTTCAAGTCATTTTACTAAATTCAAGTCAATTTTTCAGCTTGAGTATCCATGTACCTTGAGTAATCCGATAGCGGTATATTCAACGGTTCGTCAGCATTTGACCCTTCCTCATTTAACCTGCTTAAAATTTTCATGCGAAGTTTTTCCTATACAAACCATAATATACATGTAGATTAAGTAAAATTGTATTTCTGACTCTGTCAAAGATTGACAATAAAAAGGTATAATATTACATATGATACCTCTTTAATCTACTGGTTTTCAATGATCTACATTTGTGTCATAAATATTTTGCCAACAAAACAAAAAAACGTTATCAACAACTTAAAAAAATATCAATCAATCGTGCGACTTTATTATATGATACAGTGTGTTTATGTGCGCATCAAAACATTTTTAATATAAAAAAACGAACAAAGCAAATCATTCAGAAGCATTTCAATCAAGTTCATGTACGTAAGTGAGGGACATATTTTTTTTTTATTGTTGAACACTATTGGATGTGCGGTGAATGAAAAAAATAAATTAATCATCATCATTTGTAACAATTGCTTTGGCAGCACGCCTTTGTAGGCGTTCGTGTTTTCGCATTTTTTTAATTTTCTTTTTCAATTTCAAGCGTTTCATTACTTTGTTTGGGTTTTCATCCGAAAAATCCAAGAGCGTCTCACAAAATGCTCGGCCAATTTGTTCAAAGTCCTGTAATGAAATTTCCAATGCAATTATTATTGGTCACATTATATTTATCAAATTGGTTAAAGGTTGTCTCGCTTACGGCTGTTGAAAAATGCGTCATTGCCCGACTGCCAAGACTCGATCCGCCAAAACTTGCCTCCATCGTATAGCTACAACAAGCGAAAAGAGATTATTTGATAAGAAATCGCATTTTTTGTTTTGTTTTTAGTTGTATGTAGATGTGCACCTATTTGTAACGCCAAGCATCCATACAACGATCCGACCCGTTCCTTCTTTATTTCGTTGAACTTTGAACTTGCAACTTTCGAACGAGAACTGAAAGAAAAATTGAACGCATATCAGTTTTATTACGATGATATGGCAATGAATGAATCGTGCACTGTAGTTACTGTACGGTACACGTGGATCTTATCAATGCAAACAAACCTTGTCAGCTACATTTTTGTGTAACATTAATGGAAATACTTGTTCGGCAAGTTTTTTGTCCGGATCGCGCTTATTTTCACAGCCATAGATAAAGATATTGTGTTTGCGTGAGTGAGCGTGCATGTCGCAATACAAGCTAACACCCAATTCTTCGGTCAGTCTTTTGATCATTGTTTTTGTATACCAAATTGATGGATATGTTTCACGTATAACGGTACGATATTGTCGATTGAGATCTTTTCCCGTTAAACTTGACCGTGTATTTCCCACAACGACCCCATCCGGATTTAGCATCGGAATTAATTTGAATATAAATTTATGACGAAGTTTTTTTGCGATTAACGAATCACCCGTCAGAAAATCCATAAGCCCTTTCATCATCCAACTGGCTGGTGTCTCCCCCGGATGAACACGTGCCGAGACGACAATGGCACGTTTTTTCTTTAAAACGAAAGAAGAAAAAAAATCAAACGGAAATAGAACGGAGACATACATTGTTAATGTGTCAATATCGTGAATGGGGGTGAATTTTCTTTCAATCGAAGGGTTGATTTTAAAAGGGAAAACGGAATATTAACGGCACAATGAAAAGTGAAAATTAAATTTTCAATGTACATATATGGTCGTCGATGTTATTTATACCTTTGTTGAGTCATCGTCTGCAACAGGTGCTGTTACGGTTAAACAGTAAACATTATTGCCAGCAAGTGATCGACAAAGAAGCCTCAGTTTGCAGAATTTTGATTTTATCGGATGTTTTTGTATTGACATTAGATAGTCCTATCGGGCGAAATTCAATGAAAAACATTTTCTTCAATCGATAAGTAACAAATAACGAAAGAGCATATTTATCGTTATCATAACTACCTGTAGGTCGCTATAAGTGTACGGATAACTATGTGCAAAATAAACGGTATCGTTTTCATGTGGAAATTCAATATTGAATGTTAGGGTATATGTGCTATTTTCATCGTCGTCGTCGTTTGTTGGACTAAATTTAATAAATCGATAAACAAAAAAGCGAACATGCCAAATAAAACCAAAATTTACTGTCGTCATCGTGATTCACATGAGCTGTCATTCTATGCGACACAATGAACAAGTTAAATATGGTATACGTACGAGCTGTCTTCATTCTTAAAGTATGCAATATTCTCTCCACAACGTCGCCAACCGATTTTTGATTCTTTTGCATCGATTTCCGAGTACATGAGCGGCCGCATTCCTTCATTGTACAAACTACCCGATTTCACTAAATTCACGATCGATAATCTAAATATTCGTGCAAACGATGAACACAACAATGCATAATATATAAATATTTTATCAAATTGAATTCACAACAATTTGTTTGTCATGCAATGACATCCATTATGCTATGCCCAAAGTAAAATTGAAATTGAAATAAAAAAAACCAGCCCAAAATAGCTCTTACACTCGAATGTCTTGTTCACTCTCTTATTATATTGAATATACATGATAAATACCTGTACGTGATACCCTTCTTCACATTGGTGACACGAAAATAGAACCATTGCATATGCCTGTTGGTGTATAAATCTGGTCGCAAGTATAATTCATAGTAAACGGGCGTAATTTTTATGGCTTTTGCTAGATTGCCGGATTCGAAGCGTGACTCGAACACTAAATCATCATCAGACACGACATTCAGATGTGCGTTCATCAAATACTTGGAGCTTCCAACACACGAGCGGCTAAACTGTGTCATATTAAGACAATCCCCAAATGATTTATAATATGAAATGTTGATATTATTATTATTGTTGTTGCTAGTGTTTTTGGAATTATGTTTGGTATTTAACAGTGCCAGTGTCGGTGCAGGTGCCATATTGTTATCAATTTGTGTCGATGGTGACAAGTTGGTGCCGCTGACACTTTTGCTTTCTCTATTGATTTTATTGAGTGTTTTATTGGCATTGCAATCAAAATGTGGTGGTGTAGCCATCGTCGTCGTCGTCGTCGCCGTCGTCATAGTCGACGATGAATTGGCCAGTACATCGATGTTCAGCATATCTTCACTGTTTAGCTCGCATGTATGCTTACCGTTTTCATAATCAGGGAGTGCATCATCGTTTTTTTCGCAAGAATCGTCCGACAAGCACTCACCGTCTGATGAACTATTTGAGCTATCATCGGAACGTGTACGCCGACGATGACGACGTGATTTTTTTGCTGGCACATTCTCTTGACATTCGTCTAATGAATTCTGGTGTGTGACATTCGATAGACGAGGGAAAAAGCATAAACAAAACAAAAAAAAAAAAAAAAACAAACGAATATATATTAATTTAATAAAACTGCAAATTAATCATAAACACACAGGCGATACAGTAGTAACATCGAAATTAAATTATATCATCTTTGTGCATATTGCGTCCGGTTTCAAATGATGGCACGGCACATCTCACTACTTCTAAACCGAATCACGAGAGCAATTATGTGACTTTGATTTGATGCAACACGTCATTTGAAACCCAAATTAAAATTAATTGCATTTGACAGCCACCTTCTCTCCTAAAAACAATTTGTTTATCTTTCGGAAACGAAATAAAATAATCAAAATGGAAGCCAAGCCATGGGCATCTCAGACGGATGTCTTTTTCGAAAAATACATTAATTTACATAAATGATAGATTTCAAATTAATTTTCGGTTTTCTCTCACATACCATACGTTTGCCATACGATTTTGGTTTTTTTTATTTTTGGCGTCAACCACAGTTGACACTAAGCCAAGAAGATAGTGAATATTTATTTTCACGTTTCGCGCTCGAAATATTTTAAACAGTCGCTCACTCACTCACTCACTCAGCCAGTCAGTCAGTCCGTCAGCAAAGTTTTTACAGCCGGCATAAATGTTTGTTTTTATTTAAGTGCGCTCGCTGATTTCAATGAGCGTATCACACTGTCATGACTTGTCATTTCATTATAATGTGTTAAAATGTGTTGACCATTTTTCAATGTACACGTTTCAATTTTTTTCCCCGTTTTCTTTCATTTTATATAGTTTTGTGATTGGCCTTCAATGAACTGTTGAAAATGTTCATAATTTTATTTCCGATGCGCTATTAACACATCTTGTTGCGCGAGCGCGCTCAAACATCTGTATCCTTGAACTACGCACAAAATGCAAGTTTATTTTTGATTGAAGATCGTGCACGTTTTTGCAAAAGGCACATTTATAATACAAAATCATCTGTTCCGATTCGTCACACTGTGCCATAAGCGCTACTTATTTCTCTTTTATTTTCTGTTCAGTCATTGACATATGAACAGAAAAAAAATAAATAAATGAAGAAAGAAACAAAACACCAAACAACGGTTACATTCTATTTATAATGAATTGACCCTTGTAAGCATTCACCTATTCGTATGAAGCAATGCCGTGAACAAAAATAATATAAATACTGCTACTTAAAAAGACTAAAGCCATTTGTATATGCGATATTGATTTGAAATTTTATTTTCGATTTTGCAAAATCACTCGACTTTTCTTTTCTCGTTCGAGTTCTTTTTTTAGCGTGCATTCATTCACCTCGACGAAATCGTGTGTAAAGTATGAAAATACTCACATAATTTACGGCACTTATTGGATTATAGTAAAAAACGACTGCACCATTTTCTTCGCCAACTGGCCGTGGTTGGATTTCTTGGCCGGTGAATTTATAGTACGGCTCAGGTGCTGGTGGAACATATGCAATGTGATAGACTCGATCGTCCAGAACCTAATATTAAAATGAAAAGATGCAGAAAATATGAAAATCTAAAGAGATAAAGATGAAATGAATCAATTGAGAAAAACGGCACCGAAGGAAGCCAAAGTGATTTCATGGTTTTTGTGTGTGTTGTATAATAAATGCAACAAAGGAATTTCAATTATTAAACATTGACCTGCAATTGAGTGAATGAGAGGGCGAGAAGGTGAATGACGATAAAAAAAAGAAAAATCGCTTTGTACTTACTTGACATTCGGCAGGCCATCGGGCGGTCTGCTGTGAACACTCATTGTCCTTATCTTTTGGCAAGGCAAACAGATTGCGTGGCTCCTTCAGACGAGCTATCGCTCGTGATGTTTGCAAATCAGTATTCACTTCCAGCTGAGTGGTCTTCAGATTATTTGAAAGGAAGCTACCTAGGAATCCTGTGACAAATTCAATTGAACAATTTATATAAGTGAGAGAAAATGGCATTTATTTTTGCAGCCTCAGTGAAAGAAAAATATTCTAAAAATTAATAAAAAATAGAGAGCAAACTATTAAAAATTATTTTCGTATATGCACTCATGACCGCAGTGTCTGATCCGAATTTCTAATTCCACTTAAAAAATAAACTCGCATTAAAAAAATCGCACCACATTTTATGTTTATTTAAAATGTAATACGTGTTGCAATTGGAATGAGTTCGAAATAATGTGTGTTTTTTCCTCTCTGTATATGCTTTTGGCTGTCGTAAATTAAAACGACTGGTGGATAATAAAACGAAAAATGCTTGGGTAAATTGACATGACACACACAGCATGGATGAGCTTGTGTATTGAACAATGATGCACACGTCCAACTGGCGTCACATATTGTAGCGATTTTTATCGAAAACATTTATTTTATAGTTTTGTTAATAATTTTCGACGTGAAAGAGCAAAACGGGCGGATGACACCCTCGGCTAACCGTGTGAACATAGTAAAATATGATATAATATTGCCGTCATCGTCAGAATGTTGGTAGACGTTGATCAAATATTTTTGTTTGTTTTTTGTTTTCATAATGTCGCCTCTCAAAAGCACGCTTGTTGCGTTTAACATGCAAAATATATTGTATCACAGTTAAAACGGTTCTTTTTCCATAAATGCTATGACACTCTAGTGTCAACATGGTATTCAATGTGAAATAAAAACGCTTCGGGAAAATGATTATACACCTCGCGACTTAGATAATAGTCCCTATTGAGAATTTAAAAGAAAATCGGTGTGTTTCACCATTTTTCCGCTGCTTGAATGAGCAATTTATTTATTCACGTGCCACAAAGGAATATATTAGGTTGTTTCTCTCATCGTTTCTAATAGATTTTCATTTTTGGTTTGAATTTTCAATTTTACCTGTGCTTTTATCGTTCGAGCTGTTCAATCACTTCTGTGATAATGGATTTTGCTATAATTTATGCTGCGTATGTAACGTTTGAATGGTTTTTTTTTGTGTACCGATATCCAATAAAAAAAGAAAATTGCTGCTATCTATTTCGACGAATCTCACTTTCTCTCTCTTATGTTTACTGAATGGCAGTAGAGCCAGCTTGATATGTTATTTTCAAGCTAAACACAAGAGATGACTGATTTTTAATTCATCGTTTTGCTACTCCTTTCGTTCGGAAAACGGAATACAAATAGCACACTCAAGCAAAGTGAGTACATACATAATATACACAGTTAATATTTGATATTTTCCGAGGAAAATCGACTAGGCAATTTAATGTGTGCACACCTACAACAGCTAACAACCAAGTATCTCTGACTCGAGCGCGCTCTTTGTCAGCTGGGCACGATGCAGTTAAACATCATTCTTTTTTTGCTGTATAACAACTGTAATATTCGCGATGATTTCATTTTATCTATGTAGTTGAATCATATTAATAGCAAGAAATCGTCACTTCTTCGTGCAAACACTGATCGTTTTATATATTTTCGGCACAAGAATATACGCTAACGAGAAAAATACCGACACATACACCGAAACGCTTATAGCCGAATCGTGCTCGTCGAATAGCGAAGCCAAAATGTTTGTTATGAAATAATAAAAAAAAAAAAACTTCAATTCGTTTGTAGCAAACATATCTTTTTGTTCGCTATTTTAAATATTACTCACTCGTTTCATTCGAAATGTTATTTGTTGATATGTTTTTATTGTTTATTTCGAAGGAGTCGTGCAAATTATACATAAATATTATAGAAGCGCGCATAGCATATTAAAACAATATGTGAAATAAGCATTTATTTTGCTTTGCGTTGACTACAAATAGACACAGATAATGAACAACGTATTTTGGACGACAAATAATTAAAATATTTGATCATAAATGTGTTTTGGAAATGTTTCGAATGTACCACAAGCCAATTAATTGCTGATTGATGTATAGTTGTGAGTGAAAAGTGCTCATCACGACGCGGGGCGTGCACATCAAAGCATTGATATTGGTTAACCGATAAAGCGATATAGTGTTCAGAATGTATGGTATATGTGAGTCAAAACGAAATGCGTGAGACATGATCGCCCTTTTTTCAATGCAAATTAGATTTTGTGTGTGTGTGTTGCCATGGTCGCACCATAATTAAAACTTCGAAACGCATTTCAATGCTTCCATTCAAATCGACAGCAATACAATCGCTTATTTCGATCGATTTACACGAAAGTCGGTGAATGCAAAGCACAACCATTCAACATTGTTTTAAGCGAAAACGTTTTCGGAGTATTTCTATGGAATCCATAGTATGGATTTTCATGATAGTTTGACACATGTGTGCTCACTTTGGAAAGTTGAGACATATTTTTCGGCATTCATAGTCCGGTTTTTTTCTTCATGTAGAATCGAATAGTTTATGGAATTTTATCTAAAACTAATGTACCTCGATCAGGAAGTGTGCAAACTGGAAATAGCTGCACTTGCAATGTTTGAACTTGTTCCGACACAGAACCCATCTTTCCGCTCATTCAAAAATTCACCACACAAAATATCAAAATGAAAAAAAAAATCGCTAAAGATATCACTTGGAATCGCACTGAACTGAATGTTGATTTCCGCACGGAGTCTCGAAAAAAACTGCCACATATTCTGTGCGATTCAACGAGAACGAATCACTTATTTAGGAAGCATGTTTACAGTACAATTTTTTTTTACAATGAAAATGTCCAAAAAAAAAATACACTTTTTCTGTGAGAAGGGAAAAAAGAAGACTATTGAAGGACACTCGAGTGGATATTGCACGAAACTTTCTGTGTGCGATACAGTCGTTTTGCGGAATTCGAATGAAGTGCAACCGAAGAGACGAAATAAACATTGAATTTCCGAGAATTGGAATGCTTTTATCGATTTGTGGCTGGCTGGTTTGACGATGGTTTTGCGCTCCGTGACTCATTTCGATTTGCCGAAATTCATTTGAATTTTCGAGCGATAAGGAACCGTTGCATGATTTAACCGATTCAATTCAATACCACAACGAAATCCGGTTGCCAAAGGATCGCGCATTCAAAATCAAGACATGTGTATGTGTGTATGCTTCAACTTTTGTTAGATATTAAATCTAACGGGGGAAAAAAGACGAACAACACTGAAAATGCTCTTTGTTTCTTTTTTCAATCAATAAACAATGGAAACATATTAAATTGTGATTCAATGGATGGCGTATCGTTGATTTTGCTTACGGGCTATTCTTGAGTCCTGTGTGTTTACGTCTTTGGATTCAAGAATGTGAAGCACATTATATTGTGACGATATCAATATAATAGAAATACTTGGATTGCTCGATTTATTTGTTTGGTTCACAAATCGATTTTCAACTTATTAAAACTCACAACCAAAAAATATTTTTCTTTCACATATAAATGTTACCTTCCGATAAGTCCTCGTTGATCAAGGCATCCATTTCCAAGTACAAACCAAAATCAATTGTTCCAAAGTTTTCGTATTTAAATTCATAGTATGTTCCGCGCTGTAATTTGGCTGTTAATTGTCAGCTGTTAGTCACCGTTAATCGCTCAAATTCATCAAAATTATGCCACTTAATTTCATCTGTTATTTACTAAATAGCCCACGAATTCACGCTAAATGAAGCTATAATTAACTAATTGGGCGGTTGAAACAATGCGTGGCACACATTAGCCAACAGAAACTAAACAGCCACACAATCACAATGGCAACGGAAACAGTTAGACTGTACAAAACGGACTGATGTAATGGAATCTTTTCTGAATAAAATATATCAAAAGGAACCCAACGAACCAGTTAAACCCAAGCCAAACCGCAGTACATTCGAATGAACCTAGTTCACCGACGACCACCTTTTTTCTCGCTCTATGCAAACAAAAAAGTCCAATAAAGCTAATGTAACTGAACAAATATGCATGTTAATATGAATGAACAGGGGAAACGTTTTCAAAATATCATATTCATATATACAGAATTTCTGTTCTATTTTTCGTTTCGGGAACGAAATACGCGGCAACAGTGCTCATATGAATACATAAAAACAAAATAAATAATGTTGACGACAATAGGTAAAACAAACAGTCACTCTCAAGTCTTGTTGCCCTGGCAAACATTCATGCAAAATTTATTTGGTTTTTAACGGCATGCCGATTCATACATCGCCATCAAAATGGAAGGAACACCGATTCGACTGAGAACGCTCGTTGCAAATGCACGTGAAAATAAAAGTAAATAGAACGAAAAGTTTTTTTCGCAATTTACATGATTGTACACGCACCGTATCGTTTTGCTATCATTGAATTTAATATTCATGAAATGAAAACGTATCGAATTCAGGATTAGCGATAAATTGCTCAAATTAACGATTAAACTAGAAAATTTGTGTTTACAGTTCATTGACTCAAAGTCGTACACATTTTCCACTTTAAATCATAGTAGTGTTCATTATGTGAATACAAACACGTTTTCCGATTGCTTACCAAGATCAAGTCGAACGCTGTTATTATCAATCAATGGTTTTTCCACAAATTTTCATATCGTCATCAAAACATTTTCTCTCATAAATGTTGTATTTTGCTGATTGATTTCATTACTTACAACACGCAACACAAAACACAATTTTCATTTGTATTTCTTCATTTTTAAGCCGTTTATCGTTTATTTCGGACATCGATTTTAATGGGAAAATTCAACCAGGTTTGAACGATTTACATATAAAACGAATAAAGAGAAACAGTCATCGAACTCATGCCAATCCATTTTGAATATTAAAAAATTCATCAACTCACACTGAATCGTCATTGTAACGATATAACAAAATGTTATTGCAACATATAAAGTTTACATTTTTTTCTCTCTTGGTTGGCTCATTCACGGAAAATTGAAAATCTTATTGCTCCCTCACAAATGGATATTCAATTGAAGGATTATCCATTGACAGCACAAAATCGAATTTTCTGACAGTCTCTCGCTCTGCATGAATTTGAATATTTACGTAAAAACTAAATTGGAATTTGGTTTTTGAGCATTGGAATATATCTTGACGTTTAAATGAACAACGATGCGATTTAATGCATTTTCGGTTGTCACGACGACAACTTACTATAGTCGAATGTTAAATCAATAATCCTTCATACCGAACCGTTAACCATTGAATGCTTTTTTTGTGCTTCTAAAGAAATGATCCAGTCAAAGTGCAGTTTCGCTCTCTTAACTGTCTGTTTCGCTTTTTATCATTGTAAAATACGACAAAAATAGTTACTGCATCAACCAAAAACCATCAAGAACATTTTCATTTTATATAAAAAAAAGTTACTATTATTTTCATTCTGAATGCATCCGAAGCAGAAATTTGATATTTTGTTTTCTTTTTTTTCGTTCTGAATGCAGTGATCGGAAATTGATTGGAAAATTGTTGTAAACAAAAATGGGTCGAAAAGTAACAGTTGCCGTTTCAACGCTCAATCAATGGGCTCTGGATTTTGATGGGAACCATTCACGTATACTACAATCAATCATCGAAGCGCGTGAGATGGGCGCAACATATCGGACTGGACCCGAATTAGAAATTACGTAAGTACTTTCCGAAAATGTATTGCTACCAAAAAATGATTGGTCCAAAATGATGAACAATTTACCGAATGTGATTTGATGCGCTCGAAAGTGATTTGCGGCCAAATCGATGCTGAATCTCATCATTTTCTAGAGCGCCGAATATGATTTTCATTTCTCTATATCATTAGTTTAAGTCTGAATATGTATATATGCAAAACTGACGCATAATTTTTGTTGAGTTTCCAAACTAACTTTTACGCATTTCACAGCGGTTATTCATGCGAAGACCATTTTCTCGAGCCCGATACATTTCTGCATTCATGGGAAGTTCTGCTACAATTACTACTCTCACCGTTATGGTAAATGTTTCTTTTCTTGTTTGTAAATGTCAAAACCAAATGTTTCACAAATTCGTTTAATACTTTTGCTTTGCAGTCAGAATATGTTGATTGACGTCGGTATGCCGATACAGCATCGTAATGTGTCATACAATTGCCGGGTTCTTTTTCTCAACAAGAAAATCATTTTTATTCGACCGAAATTGTCGAATTGTGACGATGGAAACTATCGTGAAACAAGATGGTTTACACCCTGGGCTAAGGTAATTTATGTCATTTCTCGTGGATTCAATCCAATTTTTTTTTTTGGTTTACCTTCGATTTTAATAATATGATTTTTTGCCCAATTTCAGCGTTTTCAATTGGAAGAGTTCTACTTGCCTCGCATGATTGCACGAAAAATAGACCAAGAAACTTGTCCAATTGGTGATGCATTAGTCGCAACTCGTGATACATGTTTGGGACATGAAGTGTGCGAAGAATTATGGAATGTAAAAAGTACACACATTGAAATGTCCTTAGCTGGTGCTGAAATCATTGTAAATCCTTCCGGAAGCTATATGCAATTGCGAAAAGCGTATGTGGTAACTGATCTTGTAAAAATGGCCAGTTCAAAAGCGGGCGGTGCATATTTATACAGTAATTTACGTGGTTGTGATGGTCAACGTATGCTATTCAATGGTTGTTCGGCAGTCGCTTTGAATGGCGATATAATAGCGCGCGGAAAGCAATTCTCGTTGCAAGATGTGGTAATTTGTTTTTGAAATTACTTGCATGTGTTTTTGTTTCACCATCAGACAAAAAAAATATAATCTGATTGAAAATTGTGCTGCAAAAAAACCATGATACTAATCGCATTACCATTATCTAAATCACAAATGCAATCAATTTTTTATTCTAATATGTAGGAAGTGACTTGCGCAACGTTTGATTTGGAAGATATACGTGCATACCGAATTGCGATACGTTCGCGATGCCAATCAGCCGCGTCAGCAGTGAATTATCCACGAGTCAATATTGATTTCGAGTTAACAAAACCTTATGATTTACTTACGTCGACGAGCGCACCTATGGATTGGATCTATCACACTCCCGAAGAGGAAATAGCCTACGGGCCTGGAGCTTGGCTGTATGCGTTTTGAATTAATTATGATTATGTTAATAATTGAAAGCATGCAAATATACATTTTCCCTTTTTTTCATGGTATGTTTACAGTTGGGATTATCTGCGTCGCAGCGGACAGGGTGGATTTTTCTTGCCGTTGAGCGGTGGCGTTGATTCGAGTTCAACGGCAACAATTGTACATGCCATGTGCCGAATGATTGTGAGCTCGATTCAAGGCGGCGATATACAAGTACTTGACGATGTACGGAAAATTCTTAACGATCCACAATTTGTGCCGGAAAATGCAGCCGCCTTGTGCAATCGATTGTTGGTGACATGTTACATGGGCGGCCAAAATTCAAGTGAAAAAACACGCAAATTTGCATCCACACTGGTATGAATACACAGTAAATCGATTATGTGCAAGTGTCTTATGAAAATTTCTTCTGTTTATTTATACTTTAGGCAAGCCAGTTGGGAAGCTATCACTTGGAAATAAACATTGATTCGGCCATCAGTGCCTTATTGAGTATATTCCAACTTACTACAGGAACATCGCCAAAGTTTCGTAGGCATGGTGGATGTGCCAGACAAAACTTGGCACTGCAGAATATCCAAGCTCGAATTCGAATGGTTTTAGCGTATTTGTTTGCACAACTTATGCTATGGGTGCGAAATCGTCCCGGTGGATTGTTGGTCTTGGGATCAGCCAATGTTGATGAATCGCTGCGAGGTTATATGACCAAATATGACTGTTCAAGTGCAGATATCAATCCGATTGGTGGCATCTCCAAGACGGATTTAAAATCATTTTTGAATTTTGCCAAAACGAAATTTGATATACCAATTATTACCGAAATCATTGATCAGCCACCAACTGCTGAACTGGAACCCCTTGAAGATGGCCAAATCAGTCAAACGGACGAACAAGACATGGGAATGACCTATGTTGAATTGAGCCAATTCGGAAGATTACGGAAGCAACAGTATTGCGGTCCGTACAGTATGTTCTGTCGTTTAGTGTCAACTTGGGGAAGCCACTGTACACCCAAGGAGGTGGCCGATAAGGTCAAACACTTCTTCCGTTGCTACGCCATCAACCGACATAAAATGACCGTTCTCACTCCATCAGTGCATGCAGAGTCATACAGTCCCGATGACAATAGATTTGATCATCGGCCATTTCTCTATCGAGCCAATTGGTCATGGCAATTCAAAGCGATCGATGAAGAGGTATTTACACTCTCTAGAATTAAATAACAGTTACAAATGTAACACCAAAAATGTTTGTTTTCTTTTAGTTGAAAAAGTTGTCGATTCAAAAGACCAGTAAAAAAGATGCATCACGAGATGAACAGGACAATTCGATACCGCGACGTCATTCGCAGAAGGAGATCAAATCTTCATTGTCAACACTGTCATTCAGTGGACACGATGCATTTGGCGGTGAAAAACGACACTCACTTCGATCCAATAGTTCGGTTATGGGAAAAATAAAAGACAGGACTGGCATTCCCGTGTAAATGTTCACAAAATATTCCAGTATAAAAGCAATGTTCAATTAGACTGTTAGTTCATTTAGATGAATTTCATAACTTATGATTCTAGAAGCTTTAATTTCTTTAGGGAACAATAAATTTAAAGAAAAAAAAACACAAAAAATTGACTTAAATCTTTTTGAGATTGCCAACGGAATTTAGTAGTGAATTATACAATCATATCATTCTTCGAAATTATAGTTGCCTCATCAAAATTCTATATTCTAAAAAACATCGATTCTAAATTAGCCTTCAAAACAACAATTTGTAGCACAAACGGCACTTGGCCCAACTGATAATAAAACTTTTTTTAGAGACAACTTATTAGAACCAAACACTAAGTAGATATTTCTCTTTCAAATGTACAGAACGTATACAGCATGAATAAATCTTTAGAAAACAAAAGCCAACACCACGTCATTTTCATTTTATGCTCAACAAAGTTAAACCAATATTTTACCAACCGAAAAGTTATTAAATTTAAAATGAGACCGGATTTGGATGCCGTATTTATATTTCGTCTTAACATATCAACTCAAACAGCCCCGAACCAAATATGATGTATGTAAATATATTTAAATGTTTAATCAATTTTCAGCTTTTCATGAGAACCTGCACAGTGCACATTCAAGGGTGAGTGCGATGAGACTGAAGCATTGTTTGCTTTCATAATAACAGTGTGTTCGCAATGATTACGTTAATTTGAATTTGACCTGAGTAATCATTTTGTTATTCATCCTTTCGAAACCCCCCGTTATACCATCACAAAATATTATACGTATCATATCATATCACCGGGAACGGCAATCCATCAAGTGACGCAATACATATGCATATGTTTTTGCGTCACTTCTACATATGCGCTAAAGAAATAAAAATCCAGATGGCTGACTTATTTGCAATAAAATTAGGTTTCGACCTTTCCGACTTTGCACGTATGTCTGAATATATTAATAAAAACGCGTCACTAAATACTTTTATCAGAACATTTATTGCAATATTGCGTCATAGTGGGAACTTAACTTTTGTATTATTTGAAAAGGACTAGCCGTGTGGAAAGCACATGCATGATTTAATGGTATTAAAAGCGTCATATGTTTTCATGGTCGTTCATTAATTCCTTTAAATGAGCTGGACTTCTTTTTAGTTGCATGTTATTTGTGGGGATTTAATGAAACAAATAAAGTGAGGTGTTTCTGTGCACCGTATTTTAGTATGGTTCTGAGTTTCCCAGTGTCTTTTACCCAATTCATATAATAATTTTGCATACGTGTATCATTTTCCTGGGTGGTTTATATATTAAGTTTTATATCACTTTGGAGTGTTCCAATATACAAATTTTGGAGTGATTGTGAGTATCTTATGGCTAGTACTTATAAATTATTTCGAAAAATTGTTTCAAACTCAATGAATATTTTTTGCTGCTTATGCCTCTATTTCGTGTTGAAATTACCTAAAGTGTATAAATTGTCAAAATTTAGAATTAAAATTGGCAAGAATAAATCAAAACAACTCTTTTCGATTCAAAGTATTATTGACAAAATGTACCAAACGAAAGCAAACATTTTCATAACCAGTTCATTTGTTAAATATATATATGTCTCCCTAGACACATGCTATCATGTCATGCAGTTCAAGTTGGGAATTGCCTTCGGAAATGTACATTTAATAAAAAGTAATAAAATAACGAAGCACCAATGAAAATCAATGAAAATGTATCTTATGTAAACAATGTCGGTCGACGGTCGACCCTCATTGACTTCCATTAGCGTATAATTTTTTCATCACTTTTCATTAATGTGATACGTTTCATCACAATTTTTTTTAAAAAATTCATTAATTCGCTCATCCCTTGTGCATTGTTTTGCTTGCATCAATGTTAAAAGCCGTCGCCGAGCAAGTGAAACAATCGAAAACTGGATGAAGACTTTGTTTTATATATTGAAGTAACATTACCAACCCCTGTGTACAAATATTATACAACAAACATGTAGAAATGTATCGTATCTCTTAACACATGCTGGTAAATTTAAATCATTTATAGCATAAATGGAAGAACCCCCAACGTAGTAATGTGTTGGTTTGTATTCGTGTATGTTTTTTATTTGAAAGAACATTATGCGATTACAATAATACGAGTGATTTTCATATGAACGATTCGAACACGCATGCAACAACTAAAATTCCAATGGCGAATCGATGATGTTCATTTTAGTAATTCATTCTAAATAATGAATGTCTCATTAAGGGATAGCGTCTATCGTTATGATTAATTCATTTGATACTACTGAGCAATCATTCTATGAAATCTATCCCAGATTTAATGAATCACATGAGTTTTTGCAAGCGAAACTCTTTGTTCATAGATCCATTCTGCTTGGAAAAATTTGTGTAGATATTGTGTTGCTTTCATTTTGTCACTTAAACAGAGTTAAACAGAGCTGTCTGTCGTTTATATAATTTACGAAAGATATTACAAGCGAATCAAATATCCTATGAAAAATCCAGATTATATCGATTAAAACGATCTTCATTATTGAGATTAAAGTTTGAAATATAACACCTTTATTTTGAGTTTGCCAAAAACAATGAGACGTTTTATATTACTGAACTCTTTTCTTAAAAATGAACTTTAGCAATGTCAATTACAATTACACAATACACATGTATGCACAGCTGAATTTACATCGAAGAGAAGAATACTATTTTTTCAGTCTCCTCCGCAAAGTAGCGAATGTGACGTCAACGTCAACGTAACAATCGAATATGCAAAGTCAAAAAGGTGTTTTACTTTATTTAAAATTTAAAAACACATTATATTTCGTCGATTATTTTGAGAATTTGAACTCGATGCAAAATTATACCGCTTTGATTTCAAAATCGAAAGATTTTCCATGCCACTGTCAGAATAACTGTAAGTAATTAAAAAGATTAGTTGCAACATATCAAAAAATTGTATCCTCCTAGTAATTTACCCTCTGACTATATTTGTCTCAAATCCGCAATCATTGGCTATTTTATTTGAATACTTTGTTGTAAATAAACTTGATGTGATTGTTAAACCATGATCTTTACAAACTATTTCTCGACACTCAACAAGCTTCTTCCCAATGCCGCGTCCCCGATAATCCGACGAAACGACCATACCACTGCCTCTTAAGTATTCGCTAACTCCGTAATGTTCGAATACATTAAATCCATTAGTTAATTGAGGACTTTGATCCCAAGGATACTTGATTCTTTTCTTTATATTAAAAATGAATTTCATACAATTTGTTCATAATTAAATTCAATTTTCTCACTTACATACAGTATGCTTAAACCAATAATTTCTTTTGATCCTTCTTTAAAACACGCCACAGACATTCCATAATTTAGTTCATCCAGCCAACTTTCCCGAAACTGCACTACATCAGTTGCATCTATAGGAATTATTTTTATAAATTTTTTTAACGAAAATAACGATATAAATAAATATATATATTATATACATACTCAAAGAACCAAAGGTTGGTGCATCTCTCAGATAATTTTTTTCCATAAAATCGACTGCTTCATTGTAACTTATTTCGGGTACATATTTTATATAGTAGTTAACTAAATCATTTTTCTTTTTGTCTTTTCCTTGAAAAACCATCAATGCTTTCTCCTCTTTTTTCAAGTTGTATAAAGCTTTGATCAAATTGCACCTGTCTTCGTTATTTTTTGGCATGGCTTTTATTATATTCGGAATAAAAATTCCAAAAAAAATTAAAATAAAAAAATTGTATTTTAACATTTTGTCACTGCAAAATTTTGTTAGGAATGTCTCGTTTAGTTAAGTTTATTAATTCACGTTACTTTGTGATGAAAAGATATACTGAATTGTAGAACTGTTGTTATTTTTTTTATATACAAAATTTTTGCTATACTCGATGAAAATAATTCCATTAAGTTTCGCAAATATAATAATTTATAATTTTTATCTGGAAAGAAAATTGCCTTATGAATGAATACACGATCATAACATGTGTTTTAAATTGAAAGTTATTGCGTGTGAATTCAATTTGCTGACACGTGTACTCGCAACGATCGATGTTTCATCAAGTCTTATCTTGTATTGCTTCTTTGGCGAAAGGGCCACAGAAAGCCATTAAAACGTGATCAATTGTTTGTACCAGAGTAATTGGCAAAATCAGCCAATTCAATTTCAAAAGTATTTCATTTTGATGATTGCAAATACGCAGAGACCACTTTATTTTCATGGAATGGACGTTGCTGTTTTGAACTTGGAAACGTTTGCAGAGGTAAGCATTTTATTCCGATACAATATATAATTTGCACATTACATTTTACCTATACTATTTGCAGTGTTTGAAATGTATCTTCAGGTATTACATGATTTTGAAGACCCTTACATCCGTTTGAAGTGTTGCCTTTGGGTAGAATAACTATTTGACTATTATCATCATACGCTTCTTGATTTGCCACCTGTTAAATGTTATGCTTAAAAAAAACTCAATTGATTTATTTTATTGATCTATTTTTCTTTAATAATTTGATGTGTGTTGTGTGTAGAACAGATTTTTCCATAAAAAATATTAAATGGATATAATAAATATGCTTAATTCGAGCTTAACAGTTACAAATGATTTTAGAAATTTTGATTTATAGATATTCTGCAGTTTATTTTCATCGAATAGAATGCGGTAATTCTAATGTGTTGAATTTGATTGTGATTGTGCGTGACTAATCCTATTACTTTGATCTTGGTACACAATTTTATATTTCCAAAAAATAGTATCCATTTATTTCTTCATTTTTTTCAATCAAAATCAATATTGGACATTTGACCATTCGGAAAACCAAATAAAATGGTGAAAATACAGAAGGGAATTTTCATTTCTGGAATTTGTTTCAAACATCATTTAAAATCTCAATGTATGTCGTATAAAAAATTAATAAAAAAAATAAACTTATTATCAAAAGATGTTTAGTATTTTTTCTCTCTCTTTCAATCAAACTACAAAGCATTTGGAAGCGCCAATTTGCAATTCGTGTTATTTGTTAGATTAGGTTCTAAATTAGGGCAAAAAAAATCCGCACTCCATTGTCAAGTGACTGAATCGTAGGACAAATGAAGTTTTTCTACAATAAAAATTCTTCGCTTTTCTGCTCAAAGAGAACGAATTTTCCTTTTTTTTTCGAATTTCCAAACAATATAATTTTTAATTTATCAAAATATGTTAATTGTCTTTTCATTTATTATCATATGTATTCTTCAATTAATATTGTCTAAACTTAAATGTCTCAGTAAAACCTAATTAAAATTTTAACTTAAATCAAAGGAAAAAAACGTTCGCAATGGAACTGAATATTATTATTATTAATAGTAGTAGTAGTAGTAACGATTAAAATAAAACGATTTAATAATAAATGAACCCCAGTTTAACCATCACCCAGATTGCACAAAAAACCCGATACTTTGTTTTGAGTTTCAATACTGATTGATGTCGAATCTGAATGAATGAACTTTGTTTTGTATTTTTGCTCTAAATTTTGTTCTGTATTTGTTTTTTTCTTCTTTTCGTTCACTTATTGTTTTGTTTTAAAATTTAATCGGTGCTTAATTTGGAATGACATATGGACTTGGTCCGAATTTGATCACCAAAATTCTTCGATTTGATATTTTATAAAAATTCCTGTTTGATTTTTTTCTTTCTCTTCTCAAATTTGTGTAAAAATATATCCATAAAAATATGAAATTTTCGTAAACAAAAAAAAAAACTATTTACGTTCGTTAATAGTCATTCGTTAGAACGAATCAATCAGTTTACCAGTCGTTTTGATCTCCTCTTCATTTTTTTTAAAAACAATATATATATGTATAAGTTTGCGTTGTTTGTTTTATTCTTATAAAATGAGATATAAAATGTATGGAATATGCTTCATTTTGTTCATCAAATGCTACAATTTCTTTTTCATTATTCTTCTATTCATTTTAATTTCATTTGTTTGTTTTTTTTTTTGCGAAAATTCTTTCAAGTGCGATTACATTTCCTAATTGTGATATTAATTTCTTCAATTTAACTCGTTCCTAAAATATTCATATCAGTTCTGTTCGATTAATAAATTAATTTTAATATTTGACATACTTTACTTGATCCAGAGCAAGTGAGCAAATAATTTTCGTAATGAATAAAAAAATTGTACCACATCGATATGGAATGAATCTTTGAGCTATCAATATTTAAATAATAATAAGAATCCTTAACACGCGAAAAAGAATTAAACGAAATTTGTTGCGCTCCGAAAAATGAGCGCCGATTATCATTTGAAAAAGAAATCTAAATCTTAATAAACAATTTCGATGAGTATAAAAGAGATTAACAATTTTTGATGCTATAAATCCTTAATGATTTTTTGATGATTTTTTCTTCTTCTTTTGAAATATTCGTATCCGCGATGATTGTATACGATGCTCAATTGTGGACAGGCATCGGCAATTGGCCCAATAAGTTGTTGGCAAATGTTGAGTTCGTGAACTTGAAATGACGTTTATCGTAGAATTTCAAGAGTGCCGGCGAGTATGGATGGTTATTCTTCAAGTGCAAGTAGTGAACTTCTGGTTCGTTTGTTGTGTGACCACATTCTTCGCAAACGTACATCTGAAAATTAAAAAAATAATTGACATTTAATACACGATTGCAATGCGCAAATATTGATGAAGTAATTTACCTTTGTGCGACGCTCTTTGTATGCATATTGATGTTGAACGCCATGCACTTTAAGGCAATGTGATTCGAGTGAACAGCGTTGTGTGAATGATTTTTCGCATAAATTGCACTTGTACGGCCGTACACCGGTGTGTGTTCGCGTGTGTCGTTTCAAATCGAATGTATCGTTGAATCCTTTGCCGCAGAATGTACACAAATACCGTTTGATATCCGAATGACATTTCATGTGTCGATTAAGTAGCCGTTGGAGTGCAAATGATTTCGAACATTGTCGGCATGCGAATTTATTCTCATCGTTTGGACCATTGCTTTCGGATGATGCCTTCTTTTCTTCTTCGTTTGATCGAATGCGATGACTGTGAACGGTATCAACAGCCAATGGATTTTTGAAGCCATGACCACCGTTTACAAATTCAAGCTGCACTTCTGGTGGCAATCCCAACTATTTACGAAAAAAAAAAGAAAAAAAAAGATTAATATGAGGAGAGACCATTACTCTGTATAAATAAAAAAAAAAGGACGTGGCCATTGACTGTTCGAGGAAAGCATACGAATTGGATTTGAAACTCAAGTGATGGCTCGGGAAAAAATTATTGAAAATGTAAAATCATTTGAATTGATTTCAACACAAGCATAATATTTTTCAGCGAGATGACACAAAAATAGCATCTCAATATTCCAATTAAAATGCTTACCCGTCGTTTGGCTTCGCTAGCAACCACTTCATTAACAGGCCCACTTACACTTTGTATGATGGGTTTTGCATCGGGTGCTTCAACCGAACCGGGTGACGGCAACGACATATTACTATGTGAATCCATGTCATAATGGCTGATCGATAATTGTTCCGAATGGTGTACCGGATGTCCTTGATGACCGGATTGAATTGGCGCTGGATGGGATGGATGCTGTGGTTGCTGTTGTTGTTGTTGTTGATGTTGATGCTGGAATAATTGTTGAATGTCACGATTCTGTTGATATGGTGGCGGATGATTGGGTTCATGGTAGCGACTATGACCATTCGGTAGATTGAATTGTCCACGATCATAGCTGCGATTAAGTACAATTTCTGGGAATGATTCAAGGCAATTGTTTTCATTTGGATTGACCGACACCGAGTCCGGTGTAAGCGATGGTGTTGATGCAATTTCCAAATCATTGCCCGAACTTGATTGATCATCGTTTGGCAACCGCTGTAAAAATGAACTCAAATCAACGGCATCAGTTAAACTGTCAAGCAATGCATGTTCGGCCGGTGATGAGAATGTAAGTGTTGCTGTAAATTGTAATGGATCCACGTTGCCATTGTTCATTTCGCCCATCATACTATCGTTGACATCATACGGATAGTTTTGATTCGATTGCATCATATTCGGATTGATGTTGTTCATTGCATCGTCATCGATTTCATCTTTCAAAACGAGACCATACGCAGCATTGTGTAGCATTGAAAATTGTTTGGCCGCATTCGATGATGCCGTCGATTCCGATGAATAATTATTGCTTGAATGCTCCTGAGTCGTATCACAGTCCATGTTCATATTCGATGCCATCAATGTATTGTAACCATTTTGTGCCAAGAAATTTGCGTTAGCTGCATTGTATGCATTAATTCCACCATTACCGCTCTTGAGACTCTCATAGAATGGTGGCAACGATCCGGTTGGTGGGCTATTTGGACCGTAATTTGAGCGATTTTCACGATTGTCACGTCCGCCATTGCCATCATTACCCCCGTTCAAACTACCACCAACATTGCCATTGTTGCCACCCAAACCACTTCCACCGTATCCGTTTAAACCACTGCCATTGCTACTGCCACCATTTGAACTTTGTTGTCCTTGGCCCGAACCGCCGCCTTGACCATTTGATCGTCCGTGTCCTGCTGCTGCTGACATTATTTTTGAATCACTTTGTGAATTCCATATAGAGTAAATGGGTCGCGAAATTATTGCACTTGTCCGTTTAATTAAACGATATTTCATTTCCTTCTCATCGACCAAATCGTCTTTTCGCTTTGGAATGTGATAATCAATGGGTTGATCTTGTTCCGGTTCCGAATGTGCTGTATGCTCAACAATTGCCTTTGGCAATTTAATGTCGGTATCTTTTCGATTGCTTCGGCTATGTGCCGATATCAATTTCGATGCACTTTCGGTTGATGATGATGGTGTACGTTTGATGACCGAACACCGTACTACGGGTTCCGGTGATGGTGAACGTGATGGTTTCGGTTTTGTTTTTAAATTTATTGTGTCTTCTGTCGGCAATGTTTCCTTTTCTTTGATTAATTTCGGTTGATTGCGCTCTTTGTCGTGGCTTTTATTTGGAATGCTTGGATATGATTTACGTTGAGCTTGTGTCAACACGTGTCCAATTGCACCATATGGAATACCACCACCCAATATTGATGAAATAAAACGTGCCGGTCGTTCTGGATCAATTGCCTGTCTTTCAGCCGAACGTTTGAGTGAGGCCAACAATGATGATGTGCTCGACCTCTCTGTTTGTTGATTCTGTTCGCTGAATATATCACGATCTGTAAATGAATGCATAGAAAATTTTATTACAAAAAAAAAACACGTTTAACATAGATGACATAAAAAAAAGAAATACAAAACACAACAATTTGGTTAGGAAAAATGTCAAATCTACGCACAATCAAACGGATTTTTTTTTATTGCCATAAATGTACCAGCACATTGGTTGAATATTTCACAGTGACTAACTGTAACTCGATTATCTCAATGCGGTATGCAAAATCTCTGTCGGTGAGGTCGTTGCTGTCGTCGCATTCGTCGTTGGTTTGCATGTATTTGTGAAAAGAGAACAGTGAAAAACGTAGTACAACGATTGACGTTGTTCACCACCGAACAACAATGACAGGAATATTTTGACAAACACAAGAGCGCCACTGCCATGTGATTCGATTATATCGTCCAAATATTATTGTTATTGGTATTATTATATTCGAAATGGGTAAACGTATGATACAAATTTACCGTTTGAAGAATCGTTGAAACATTTATTTTTTCGCATCGAATCCACTTAAAATAATAAATGCATTTTATATCAAGTCATTTTGCTTGGTTTGTTTTTCTTTTTACGCCAGATAAGCTAATTAAGGCCTGAGAAGAACGAAACAAATAACAAAAACAAGAACAACAGCATCAGTGTCACACGAAAATGCCGCGCTCATATTGTGAGTGTTTATATTGATTGCGACTAACGGATTTTGATCGTTTGTCGTGCAGTGGCTGACTCGTTAATCTGAATTCACACAAAAAATTGAACCAAATTTCCGTCAAAAACTAATTGACTGAAACGAGTGTGCGTATGATGATTATATACTGAAATTGTGTATTTTATGACTTTTTTCGGACATTATTCGGTCCACTTACTTTCCCAGATGTGACATATGATAATCTTGAAATGATACCGAACTATAAAAGTGAATATTACAATTAAAATGAGCGGCATTATTTTACATTCAATATATGATACAATTAAAGCGATCGAATCTTAAAATCGATTGAAATTTGAAAGGTAATTAATGCGACCAGAAGAAAAGTGGTTAAACATTTTAAGTTAACAGTTAGCTGCACCTTATGACGTTCATAAGTCTATTGATTTAATTAAAAAATTCGAAATAAATTGAATGACCACTTTAGATTGGGAAAAATTACGGTGAAAATGACAAAAGACGTCACACTCTTTGCGTCGGAAAACTGAAAAATCCGTAATTCATTTGATAATGGCAGCACGATTCTCTCAAAATTCAATTAAATTATAACAACCGCTCATTTTTCCCTAGATTTTTCCAAAGCCAAAAAAAGAGTTTATTCAAAATGACCAGGCACCGTCCATTTGAGAATTGACAAAAAAAGAACAATATGTTCTTTCAAAAAATCAACGAAAAAATCCATCGTTGAAACTGATTAATCGGGCATTGTGTGGAAAATAACAAAAGAATGTCCAAACATTCCCACAGGTGGTTTGCCTTTACTTTCACTATGCATTGTGCATATCGTTTTGATTATAAACGAAAAGAAGACCCAGAAATGGAGAGAAAAAAAGTTTCTCCATCGATGCCTCTCATTTTCTGTGCATCATACGGAACAAAATGTTCCGCAGTTCACCGCATATATCTTAGCTAACAATTGACGGTGTCATAAAAGAACAGCTTAAAACGGTACGATATTTACAATATATCTGTATTCTTCATCGCATTTCATTGTATGGTTAGTTTTTTGTTTTATTTTATTGGTGCTAACGAAATTTGTGACTGTGAATCAAGTTTTATGCGAACCGAACGCAAAAGATAGAGTAATTAAATTGGCCGTTTTACAATTCATTTTTTATGTGTGCAGTGAAAGACTCTCCGGCCATTCACGCAAATCATCATTTAAAGTTGATCACAAGAATAAGCAGTTGCGATTGTTTATTGTGAGCTCCCTGCCATTAGTAAAATAAAAAATAAATCTTATGCTGTACATGTGCATACATTTTATGCGTTTCGTTGGGATTTTTATTGACATGTCTTCCTCAAGCCAGAACAGACAGAGATCAGAGCACCAATACAAACCACCGTACACATTGTATGAAGCACACGGGTTTTTCGTTTCGTTCATGTCTTAACCTTCAAATGTCATAGCGACCTTTCCGTCGCACACAACGGATGTGTGTATGTGTATGCTTAATGCTTGGGTTTGTATATTGTATGCGTTTGACTGCGTGCGTTCTGCTTCTCTTCTTCGTTTTGTTTGCTCTTTCGTGTGACACACACTGTGCAACTTTGATTAATATTTGATTGGAGCGTTTTGCCAAAAGACACTATTTTTTTAAACTTTGAACAATCCCATCGTTAAATCGTGAATTCGTTAGTTTCGATTAAATTTATTTGCGATATCAATGAGTGGAAAAATACTAATTTCGTCGCCGTCCATCCTCACATAAATTTAGACATGACATTTCAAATGGTCTTTTCAGCCATCAAAAGTGGAACTTCGCTCAAGAATAATTTAATTTTTTGCTATTAACATCAGAAAAACGATTTTTTCCGAAATTCAAAAAGCGAGAAAACAACGAATAACCGAATTTAGAGCACACAATATTTCATAAGCTTGTTGTGATGATCAACAGCACCATGAATTCATTTATTTTGTGTGGCACGTGTAATGCGCTCCATCTCTGTTCACATTCAATCAGAACCAATAGAGTTAAACGAGTTGAAAATGTGCTGGCTGCGACCGAAAAAGTCGGTCACATCGAAAATGATTCAATTTCTCTTTTTCAGCGTGTGTATATCGCCAACAACTAGAAAATTATTGCATAATGTTCGTGGCCGTATGTTCATTTCGGCGTGGTTTTTTTTCGGTTTATATTATGCTATACTTTCCACTGAATAAACCGTGTCGATGCAACGGCACAACAAAAACATCATCTATTATACACGGAAACGACGACGATGATGATGATGAACAAAACAGAAACTTTCACTACAACGGCCTTGGCTTCAAATTAGAAATGAGAATTTCTCTCACAATCAGCGCATTTTTCGTTCTCTCTCTCTGTCTCGTTCCATTCGTTTCAATGTCTCTTTCTTTCTTTTTTTTGACTCGGCATTACGGTTTTCAACTATTACGCTAGATTTGGAATGTTATTACATTACGAAATAGTTTCATTTCTTTTCATTTCTAGTCTTACCATTTGTGGCATCAAAATGTAGGCGATCTACATAGCGGATGTTTCGACTGGGAAATGTTAAATTTAACGAAAGTAATTAGAATTTTAAGCCCTGACACCAAACATTTTTCAATATTAATCTCTTATTGAGATTAAATATTCGCCCTCGAACCAGTTGGAATTAGAGACGATATTTTCAAAAAAAAATGCTTTACCTACTGTCAGTGAGTTAATGGACAGAAATTAGTTGAAAAAAATGGCAATAGTACGCTAATTACGAAGCTGATAAATGCAAACATTTGTTTAACTCGTCCATCCGTTTGGCCACAGAAAGATATATGGGCAAATGGGCTTGTGGAATGTGAATACTTAAACAATATCGATCTTGAGCTGTATCGATGTGTAAATCGTTTCTTTGCATAAATCAAGTTTTAGTATATATAATCGCGTTTATTGTATCCCTGTAATATTTGTTTGTTTGGCGTTTTTGCGGCCTCTTTTGTCGAAAAAAAAAGAGAATATTTAATGAAATAACAGGCGACAGCGCCCATTTTTTTCTCCTTCACGCTGCAGGCCGATTTTTGTGCGCGCGTAATGAGACAATATTTGCTTGTTTAATCACAACTGAATGGTTCGTGTGTCGGCCATTTCAGTCATGTCAAACAAAAGGTTGGACTGTTTTATGTACCAAAGGCTCATATTGATTATTTTGCAAATGGTGCAATTGGTTTTAACACTTGACTAGTGTGTGCTATTTTGCTTTTTCGGCGGCCGTCTTGAAAATACATACAAATGTATTGCGTTCGGAACGGAACGTCTTGAATAATATTATTATATTACATTTGTTTTATGATTGGGATGCAGAGAGACAACGTTTTATTTTTGTGTCCTGTTGGAACAACGAATGGAATGCTTGTGACCGAAACGATTAAGATAATATCACGTTTGCCCGCAGAATCGAAAAAGGATTGTAAAACACAACACAGATCATATATAATGCCATATTTATGTGTGCCTTCAACGCGAATATTGAACGCTCATTCAAGCCGTTCGGTTCTTCGTTTTTTATGGGATTTTTTTTTCTCTGCCTTCAAATACCTTTTAGTTGGCTTTTTTCTTATTTCTCATCTTTGCCAAGAGGCTAGCGGCATATCATCTTTTTCTCGACTATAGCGGCATCCAAAGAATATACAGATACAATCGAGCTCGTATGTATGAAGTGAAGCTAGTCAAAAATGTAGGCCCTCGACGCAAGATACGAGAGAAGTGAAAAAAAACCCACCGAATCGACAAAGAAAAGTAAATCGTGTGTGTGAGAGACCCAAAGCCAAAATACATATATTTTCAATTTAAATGCATGATAATGAAAATAAAACATCAGAAGCAACAACAACAAAATAGCCGCAATAATAGTAATAATTGACGATGCACGACCAAGACGACGGCCCAATCTTCTAACAGTGAAAACCGGTTCGTCGCGCATATATTTCTTCACTTTATTCAATATTATTAATGTGTACGTGTGTTTCTCTCTTTGTGTGTTCACTTCACGAAGTTTTGGATTTTCTTTTTTTTCTTCTGTATCTTTCGCTTGGTATGACACTTCATTTCTTCGTTTTCTTATTCGATTCGTTTGCTTGCTATGATGCCCCGTTCTTAAGATAAATTGTTGGTTTTTTTTCCCTAAATTGGAAAACGTTTCTTCAATTCAACGCTGTTCGAACATTTTTCTTTATTCTTCTTCGCATTGAAACGGACATTTTTTTTCCAAAAATGTGCTTAGAAATCATGAACCTGTTCAACAATTTCACCCGTTTCTTGTCATCCCGAAGCGATATTTTTTGACAAAAGACCATTTTGGTTGTCTCGGATCGGAAAAAAGTGCCGATAGTAAATTACAAGCTATGACTAGCGTGGCGAATTCTCAATATGTCATTAGGCGAAAATTGAGCAACATCAAATTGGTGATCATATAATAAAAAAAAATCCATTGCTAATTGTGGTCTAAGTCTAGATAATCGATACGTAAAATTATAGTCTTCAAATTAGACCAATTTTCAATTTTATTACATATGTTCGTTTTATCGCCTTCGGCACCAATAACCGAAGCGAATAGAAAGACAGTGGAACAAAAGGATTGAGAACATCTTAACTATTCGCATTAGAGACGCGACTGATATATTCCACACACAAAAAAAGATGTTTTTCGGTGAATAATTTTCGATGGTTTGTGCACCTGTCTCTCGCGTTTGTTTTCAATAGTTTTGAGTGCGCATTCAATCATCGATACGGATAATAATGCAATTTATACAATATTTGTTGTTGGCTCATGGATCAAAATGAATCGTAAAAAAATGCAAACGTTCGCGCTTATATAATGCAATGCAATGTGTATATCAATAAAACTAAATTTGCCACAGCACACATTCGGTTGAAAGACGTGATAAAATATGTGGGCAAGCAGTTTCCTCCAGTTTTTTTTTGTCATCGTCGTTGTTACCAAGTGCATTTGAACATCTGAGACTGGTGGCTTCACTGCTATATATAGACGACGGTAAATTCGGCAACGATAATATTTAAAAAAAACGCTGGTCGTATTAAAAGCAAATGCATTTGCTAGCCACAACCCGCAGATGATAAACTTTTAATCGGCCCCATTGACATACATAATCGACGCACATCGAAAACGTAAAGATGTTTTCATTTGAACATTTGAAACCGTCGCGTACACCGTCGACCAGAAATACTGACACATAAAAACAACAACGAACAAGCGAAACCCCTTTTTTAGAACTTGCCATTTGATAAATGATCTTCTTTTTTTTTCTCCTTGTCCAAATTATTTGGAAAGGAGCACACTGAAAAAAGGGTACACAACGTGACATGTGAGATTGCATCAGTGTTCGACTTAGAGACTTTGTTGTTGTTGGCTGTTTTTTTTTTCTCTCTCCTTCGCTCTTTTAAATTCAATGTCAATACATTTTTTTATGTCTGGCCAAATAACGGCAGACACATTTCGAAACCGAAAGCCTAATCAATTTGATTGTATTTTTGTTTTCCGTTTTATCCGTATTCCCTTTTGTGCATTCAGTGTTCAAATATTCCAATCACTTCAGTGACGACCAATGCAGACAGGTACTTCATTCGCTTGACTAATGGTTATATTTGATTTTATCGCTTTGTAAACGGTGTGATCGAAATCAAAGTGTATGTTCATGTCTTTCGTTTGTCATTTTTCATCCGGAAAACTTATTTTCGAATCCAATTGAAGAGAAGCAGAGAGAGAGTAAATTTACGCCTTACACCAGTCATCCTGTTTGGTTAAGCACTCACCATTCAAATCACATTTCCATGAAATTGTTGAATGTTTTAATCGAAAATTCTAAATGTTCTTCTCAAAACCACCCGAATATTTAACATTCTTTTTTTCAAATTGCGGTGCGGTGTGATTTATTTTTTATTTCATGTGGCAATCCAAGCGAATCCACAAAATTGAAATGAATTTAAGTACCAAAACAATGGGCAGACTATCATAAATTACTTCGATTGTGGTATGTGGTGGCTGTTGATTGTTTTTCGCGCTTATGTCATGTGTCACGGAATGTATCATACACAAATGTAATTATGTTCATTTGTACAAACTAGCAATTGTTCTGGTACTTAAATCATTCAAACAACAAAAAACACAATTCATGAGAATTTAAGCGTTTGCTTTCGCTTTGAATATTTGTTCCAAACGTGTTCTTTTTTTCGCTGACTACCATCACACTTTTGGCATACACGTGGAATCGTATTTTTTTTCATGTAGCCACTGTGTCTTTTTCGAACGGGTGCTTTTGTTTCGTTCTGGTTTTTTTGCTCATTTGTCATGGAAATTACGGTCGATATTTTTTATAGACGCGAAAATTATTTTAAAGCAGAAATCCGGTTATTTGTTTAACGCTATTATTCTGATTGTGCGTGTTTTGTTTGCATCGTCTGTTCATGTGATTAAACACATTACACTTGCTGTGGTTGGTATCAGCCAGTTTATAAACTTGATTACTTCTTTTAAAATTCGACACATCAGATTTACGAAACTTTGAATATTTCATCATATGTCAATCCAATTTTATTTTAAAAGAGAAAAAAAAATCCAGAATTTATTATTGACAATATTTTATTTTGATGAAATCGTTCTGGATTCGCCTAAAAATTGTGCACATAACGGTGATATAATCATTTTCATGAAGATTGTCATAAATACAAAATAAGTATGTCTGTGCAAACTCTGTGTAAATATTGAATATTTCATATTATAATTGACTGTTTTTCGCTTTCGTTCCGACGACATTTGTGTATATTCACATTTTTCGTGAAGAATAAAAGACAACACATTGCATATTCCAAAGTAAATAGGATTGTCTTTGACAGAAGAAAAGTGACAGAGAGAAACAAAAACACTGTCCAAAATTAAACACAGACTTTCTCAAGTGCTTTTGTTCGAAATGCTTGTGTTTTTCTACTTGAAATTCTTTCTTTGTTACACAATAGTCATTTTTCTTGTGCTTTTCAACGCTTATTAAACACAAGCGATAGAATGAAAAAAAAAGCAGATTTTTGTTTAAACAACAACAAAAAATTGCGCCGAGATTCCAAAGTATAGATTCATTGCGAACAAAAGAATGCTAATAAATCATAAGCTTGTTTGTATCGAACTGTGTGTTGAAGTTCTAGAATTCCTATCGATGAAAAAACAATTATAATTTTCGTAATTACTAAAAAGTAACAAACGAAACGAAACGAAAAAAGGTAATCATCTACTTAAAATGAGTTTACCGAGAAAAAGCGAGAAAAATTGAAAACACATCTCACGTAATCGAATCATATCTGTTTCTATTCTCTATTTCTCCCTCTATCACTTCACGATGCGTTATGAATAGAAGCTAAGCGAAGCAAAACAAAAATTCCGTTGCATAAATCTGTATTTGTTAACGGCTCAAATGTTCTAAAGATAAAATTACTTATCACGATAATCAACTCCCTCATTGTATAATGTGCGAAGTGTGTGTGTTTTTGTGCTCGTTGTTTTGCTTCTTCTATCAAACATCACACAGAGATCAGATCACAGCGGTTGTAGCCAGGCCAATCAAGTGAAATCTTCACTTGAAATTGCAAATTCATTGCAACGGTTAAGTGCCCCGCATTCGTGTTTGGCACTGGCACGTGTTTGATTTTAAAGCGGGAAAACCGAAAACGGATTTCTAGAACGGATTATTGAAATTATAGTCGATTGTCGATGCAAATTCATTGTTTCTGTAAAACACGGTGAAAATGTGCTTTGCCCCCCTCGGATTTTATTTTTATTTTTTCGCTGCCAGCGTTCGGAAAATCTTGATTGATTTTTTTTTTGCAATTTTAATAAATGCACGAAAATAAAACATTTTCATCGAATACGTGCAATATTTTCAAAGCGGATTATTCAAATGTAATACCGATTTCCATTTAATTGAATTACAAGTGCTTTTTGCTTCAACCGTCATCGGTCGGCAATTTTAACAGTTAAACGCTTTTTACAGTGGAATATTTCAAACGGAACTCGAACAACAAAATTGAAAGTAAAATGAGGCAAAATCTGAGGCTGGGTCACACAAAAGCTACGCTTATCACCTGTGACTTGAACTATTTTGTTGTTCACAGCGATGTCATTGTGGTGGGCTATTCACTTGTTAAATGGACACTAATTACGTGTTGACTCTATTATCATACGCTTTACAATTTGCCTATTCATCAAATACATTCATTAGAACAAGAATTGTAATGACTATTCGATATTATGGATGAAAACAGACAAGATACACAAAATCAGAATCAAAAAAACATGTGACTGAATATGAGCGGTGTATATATCATTCTAACGGATCAACGATTTTTCGTTCATGCCATGCAATTAGATTACAATGTTAATGCATATAGGTTGAATACACACGCACACACATACGGTGAATGAATTGTAGGATACAGTGACTTGACCATGTAATACACAATGATATTTGCTTTATCGTGTGACTTTTGAGTGAATTAGCACTGACGGTACTATATTGACTCTCTATAGTAAGAGACATTATGGTATTCATAGCAATGGTCATTTTCTATTGACGGATCCGCTTAATTTTAGCCATACATTAGTGTGTTTTTTCTCTCTGTCATCGTACATTTTGTTCCGAAACGAGATAAGATGCCATTTATATGTTGTTTTTTATCGGTATACATTTCGTAAAGTGGATGATGTTTCTGGTTTAATATAGCGGGTTTTTGGATAGTTCATTTTTTGTGTGAGTGTTTCGCTTTTAAAACAACATACGGCAACAATGTCAGCAACCTTGAACTGAATGTATTCAACTCACAAATCTATGTAATAACGTCTTTTTTCTCGCTACACGTGGACTTTAAATGAATATTCATAATATGCCATAGCCATAGTGTTCACTGCTGCATTTCAACTATACTCTATCTATATCACGCAAGTGATAAGGATAAGCGATGATTTTTTTTCTTATTTCTCCACTACGTTCCACTTTAACGAAAATAGAATGGTAATTTGTCAACAAAAACTAAAAAAAAACTGCATGCAATATATTCGTATTCGAAATATGGTTTTCGTAAAATTAATTTGGGAGACATCATTTTGCATTTTAGTTGGTTTTTTATTTCAATCGATATAAAACCGTTGCTACACACTGTTGGTGTGTTGCCTTTTCTCATCAATCGTCTTATCTTCTCTTGTATATATTCTTTGTTTGTCTTTGTACTTTTAAAGTCGGGTGTGTGTGGCAATTTTTATTACCGATTTGATGATCGAACATATAAAAAAAGAAAAAAAAAATGTGTTTGACAACGAATCGATATATTTACATTTTATGCTATGGGTCTACGCATGTGTTGGCCGCTAAACCAAAATCGACGATCGCCTCTGTCAAAATGCGAATTATTCATGAGATGATGTTCGTTCTATGTGGAATTGTGTACGAGCGTGTGATTGAAAGTCTATCGACCTTTATTTGTCCGAAAAGAATTTCGGAATGTTTAATGAACAAACGAACCAACAAACTAGCCCAAGTCGTTCAATCGAAAGACGAAAGACGAAAGATTGAAAGAGACACACTGAAACGAATGTGGGGATAAATGAATAAATTATCTTGCACTGATTAAATTGGAGATTTTGCCAACAGCCATAGAATCAGAATTCGAAACGATTCGATTGAACTTTGTTCGCACGCAGCTCAATACTGATTTCCTTCATTTCTGCGTGGTAACATTTATGTGAATCGTTGGAGTCGTTTCATTGCCCTGACACTGATTTTTTGTTTTGTTTTACAGAGAACAATTACATTCATGAATTTTTCTGAACAGTGGAAAATTTTAGCACAGATCACAATTTCTTAACGTCGAAAAAAAAAAGAGTTTTTTTTTTCGGGTGAAATATCCTCCGGGTGATAAATATTAATGCAAATCACATACTGATGAATGTTCATTTGTATGTGTGCGGTGGCCAGAGAAGAATTTGAAATTCGAATTTTGGTTGGCAATCGGGTGCGCTGCTGTTGCTGCTTTTTTATGGTCACAGAAAAACATTACTGCTGTCGTTAACAACGCATGGATCGTGCCCGTACTGTGGCTTATACGGTAAACCAAACCCAAATGACAAAAGGAACGAAAAAATGCCACATTTTTAATTTAGGTCACTAAACTCATATAATATTGAATACGCGGATTTTTTTTTTATATTCGGGAATGTCAATTGAATACAAAAAAAGTGGATTTTTAAACAAACAAAAGTGTAAATAAATGAAAATGATTGAGGCGTCAATGTGTGTGAGTATGTATGTGTGTTAATTCTTGCCAATTTTTTTTTCTCTCTCTGTATTTTCGTCAGACCATTTGGAATATGGCTTTTCGGAACGACGGGAATCGAAATGGTTGTATTTATTTATTCATTCAGTGTGCACATCGGTAGTTCGTTATTTTTTATATATCATTATTTTCATTCGCTCTCTACATATTCTATCGACAATTTTGCTGTTGTTGTTAGTTTAGTCGAGGCAAAAGAAAAAAAACGCGATGAGTGTGTACGTTAATAGAAACGAAAATTTTGTACACACAATCACGGCGCATATGTTATTTTTGTCGCGCTAAGTTTGTTCGGTGTACGTCCCATTCAGTTTTGCCATGCGAAAAATTTCATGTTGTTTGTTTTGAATCAATGTTTGATGTTCTTTTTGATGTATGCATGCATAGAATAAATAATGGAGTCCCATAAAATTCTAATGTAGAATGAATCTTCAAACAACAACAAAAAAATGTGAGCGTGTGTTGTAGTGTGTTTTTTTCTCTCTTTTGTTTGTATGTCGCCAGTAAAATTGATACAGTCCAGCAACTCAAATATGCAGGAAAAACCGCACAAAAACTTTAACACAGACGAAACTATTGTTGGCTCAAAGTGTGACATAATACAATTTAGTAATTACATTTTATTGATAAATGCGGTCATAATCCTGAAATGAATAGTCGTAATACAATAAAAATCGATTCGAAAAATAATCGCCTCAAATGTAGTCGATGCAAAAAATGGCTTTATGTACTCTTGAAATGGCTTTACATTAATGGAATGTAATTGATTTGGTCATTGGGTTGAGGTTTGAAATAAGTACAACACACATACTTTAGATTCTTCGTTCATAAGCGATGGAATTTCACATTTTACAATTACGTTTGTTTATCGATTGCTCGTGATCAATAAACCACTCAACTGAAAGATAAATAACAACAAAAAGTGGGTATTTGTTTAGGCAAGTTGAATGAGAAAGAAATAGGAGCCATGCCGATCATTAAACCAGGTGAATTAAGCGAACCTGTAAAAGGAAAACATATCAAATGGCCCATATTAGGTTGTTTTGAATTCATTGACGCATATGCTTCATTATATCCGAAAAGTTGACTGTGTTCCCACACAATCGAAGCGAACACTCCGTTACGCATGATGTATCCCGTTGGTTTTGTTACTGTCAACCCGACCAAAGCCAATGCATATGGCTACCAACTGTTGCTTTTATTTACAATACATTATTCTCTCTTCTTAAATAATTAAACTTGAAACAAATTGAATTCGCCATTCATGTGACACAGTGCACACGATATGTGTGCGCACACCGATTTTGTTCAATTATTTAATTTATTGTCGCACTGTGTCACTATATATTTATATATTAATCCATTTGCGGCGTTGACAACATTTAAAGTTGTGAAGTGTATTGTCATTTATTGACCTTGAAACGTACTGTCATCTGAGTAGTTTATTAACCTGCAACCGTCGTCGGTGTGCGTGTGTGTATATAATTTTAATTTAAATACTTAATATTTAAATCTTTTTTCGGTATGATTGTTTCCTTTTTTTGGCTCGACTATATTTAAATACATTTTTTTTTCTGTTTGTATTTCGGTTGGATACCATTTGTATCGTAAATAAATCAATGTCTTTGGAGGCAGTGTGATTGAATTATAGAAATTTAGAGCAATAGTGCGAAACGTTTGTTTCTTTATTTGAACAATTTTAATCGTCGAACATTTGTTAAAATAGCTTAAGTTTGTGATTTATGCAAAAGAAAACATTGGCCATTTGTTGACAAACGTTTGAACAATGGGAACAGCTTATTTGCACTTGAAACCGAATCCAATACACACCTGATCAAATGAAAAAAATATGTGAAAATGAGACAAATGACAAAGACAATTATAATACGCATGCTACCTTGAAATCATCCCCTCGGATAGCAATGGCACACATGTGCGGGCCCAGTATGCTCATAAGTAAATGCGAAAAAAATACGCCCATTGGCTTGACGATGACGACAACCGTTGCCATTAATACGCATTCAGTTTCAACATATTTCATGTATACACATTGTGTAAAAAGTACCGTAATAATAATCTATCGGCATTTTGCAGCTGGTGACACGTTTTTGCGAATCACCTTCGGATTCGATGTCGATTGTTTTGTTGCTGTTGTTGTTTTCATTTGAGATGAATTGGTCAGAATACGTGGTCAGAAATATTTTCAATTAAATCGACAATGTTGCTTCTTTCTTCGTGTGTATCTCTTTTCTATTGAATTCCTCACAGACAAAAGATTTTTCAAACTAAATTGTCTCATTAAAGGTATGAATGTGTTTTTTAGAAACGAAGAAGAAGAATGATCAAAGATGACAAACAACTTTAAATGTTAATTTCAAGGGAATGCATCTAGAACATAGAGCATACCATGCGTAGCAATAGCATTGTGAAGCCCTGTTGCTTTAAATGCGAAAACAAGTCAAGAAAAGAGAGAATGCACTCTTTTTTTTAACCCAGTGCACAACATTATAAAAACGAAGGGAGGTCTATAGAGTGGAAAAAAAAGAATGTATGCTTGTCGTTGTGTGTGTGAACCTGTATCATAAAATAGCTTTTCGTCTTCGTTGAATTTTTTTTATTCTCTTCTTTGCTATGTTGTATGGGTCTTCGTTTTAGAGCTTCCTTTTGAATATGTTTAAATGGTTCTCAAAGCCAACCGTACGGTTTGTTGAATTTTCGCATGTTTTTATTTTCTCGTTCACGTTTAAGGAGCATGATATGTATAAAATATACGGTAATGACTGACGCTGCTGTATTATTTAATGCATCAGAAATTGAGAAAAAAAAGAAAGACGATAAAAAATGATGAATCGCTGCTGGTGTAACAGAGATGCATGAAACACTATATCGTCGGAGATAGAGACATGAAGTGAAACACGCATATTAAAAAAGGCAATAGAGCAAGCGAGGGAGAGTGAGAAAGAGATAAAGCAAATTACACAACAAGTCCGTGTGTGTGTGTTGAAGAGAGCGCGCAGGTAGAAATTCTTTTGTTTGATCCAGTTCTGAAATTCGGTTCACGTTCTTTCGATTGCCTTCGTTTTTGCTTCGTTCTATGGTGTGTTAATGTTATTTTGTCTGGCTTTTCACTTTGGTTAGATTTAGATGCAACAAAACCATCACGAGAGTTCCAGCATAATTCGATCGTTGTTGTGTAAACTGTAAAATAAAATTGTTTAAGGCTCAAATCGTGTTTTCTCCACATTCCTTTGTTGTCTGATGGATTTTTTTTTCTCTTCTCTTCTCTCGCTCTCGCTGCATGTGTGTTTGTAAGAGTTTATTTAAGTGCATGTTCAAACATACAAAACGAATGAAAGAAAGAAAAAAAATGCAATCCAACCAACACCAATCCAAGTGTGATAAAGAACCGACTGAGAGAGCTGATACCTTGCGACGATCACGCATTTATAGCTTGAGCAACAAAATATCGCTTCACAAAAGCGTCGACCACAATCATTATTATTCTGTGCATTTATGTTGGCTTAGTCGGTGGAAAAGGAAAAATGAAGAATGAAAAAAAAAAAACAAATCTTATCGTCATCATCTTCATCGCCTTCGTTCACTTCATTTTATAATACAATAATCATCGTTCGAAGGTATAAATCATCCAACACAAGAGGTGAATAAGGTTGTTTCGTCGTCGACGTTTTTCTCTGTTTCGAGAAACGATTTTATGGCCAGCGTGCATTGGTGGTGGTATTTTGTGTGGGGTTATTATTATTGTAACGCATGAGATAACGTTTTTTTCTGCTTCTTGCTTGGTTTTAAAAATCGAAATGAGCCGTGAATCGTTTTTTATGTGTCTGGTCTAGTTTTCGTCCGGTTTTATTGAGACAAATGCGTGAAGTGGAAAGGAGAGAGAAAAAAACACACAAACGAACTGTAATTTCCCATATTTAAAGGGAAAAATGTAATTATTTTGAATCGTCTGCTCTTCTGACTGACTTTTCTTCGATCGAGTCCATTTAATCTTTTATTTTTGTGTACATTTTTATCAAAAAAACATCAGGCGATCGAATTGGACAAACATTCAAAAAAACTCCAACAATGGCGATCACGCAATTAGAAAAACTTTCGATTAATTTTTCGTCTCTGTCTCCCCTCCTTCTGCTTCATGTATGTCAATTCCAGTTGTTTTACAATCAGACATGCAGTGGGCAGCAAAGTCATTATTAGAACAGTTCAAGTTAGAACATTTAAAAAATTATGCCGATGAATAGAGACTCTATTAAATACAAATATCGACCCAATTTGTCAATTCTCCAACAAATAAAATCTTATAATTAAGTGGAATGGAATAGCCTTTTTTTTAAATGCGCACTGCATCTCATTTACATTATGAGTTTGAAATCGCGTTTTTACGATGGTGTTGTTGTTGCGGTCACCGCTGCTGTAGCTGCTACTCAATCGATGCTATTCCAATATAAATATACCGTTTTGTTGGTGGCGTGTGAGAAATGCATAATTTAATTCACGGTCATCGATTTTACAACGACTTTACAACAAAATCACCGTGGCCCCATTCAAGCGATCGCTTGAACCATGCCTCTTTTTCTCGCTCGCATCATTTTCGCTTTTCAGCAAAACGAGCTTTATTTCAATCTTCTCAAACATCGACAATTATAATGATTTGATCTTATGTATGTGTGTTTGCATTGTGATTCGTTCGAAAAAATCAGCACAACTCTGCGTTTTTTCTTTTAAATCTTCAAAAGCATTTAAACCGATGAACGAAAGAGAAAGAGATTAAAAGCATTTATCTGAAAATTAGAGTGATTTTTCACTTAAACATCAATTTGACTGATTTATCTATTTCGATCGTTATCTGTATCTCGATATTGCAAGCAAAATGTCATGTTAATATCGATTTTAAGCAACGGTCAATTTGTGCGATCTTCATTCGTCTTTCATCTTTTCTTTGTTTCCAAATTTGGCTTTAATCGATTCGCAACACTTTTGATGGATGGTTTTGCCGAAATTGCCGAAAAATATTGAAAAAAAAATGTTTGATGATAATATTTTAAATAAAACGGTTGCTTTGCAAAACCTGACGAAAAAGGCGCGTCGAAACAAATAAAAATAAAAAACGGTGAGTACTGCTGTTGTTGCGCTGTTTCTGTTGTTTTTTTTTTTTTGTTCAGGCGTAGTTCGTTTCGGAACAATTTTATGCGAATAAAATGAGTTTAAACAGAGAAAAAAAAGCGTTCGAAAAGAAAACGATGAACGGCAACGGCTGTATACATTCAGTATAATCATGTTGCCCCTGACCTAAAAATTGTCCGTTTTGCTGTTGTTTTTCATTATAATAATCGATGCGTTTTGTGTATAATGTGGTTCGAGTATTTATTTATTTATATCAGTGGAAGTCTCGTCATCGGTTCAAGCGACATGCGCCTGACGCTTTTTTTCTTTCTCTTTCTCTCCATTGTCGCTGTTTTCAAAAATTTCGTTCAGTGTGTTGAGAATTTGCACTCTGCCGCCTGGCAAGTTGATTCAAACACACAAAAGACAAGTCTCTTTGTCTCTCGCACTTTTTTTTTATTGTACACAGGTGTGTGCTGTCTTCGCTGAATGTGACGCTGATGTAATATATACATATTGTCTACTAGTTGCAAATTGAAAATGTGCAACTGCAAATCGTTTTGACAAACACAATAAAGAAAAAAGAACAGACAACAATGAAGCATTTGTCATGCAATTTTATGTGATGTAATCAATTAAGCCTGATCATGCATCATCCAAAATCAATGAAAGGCATGTCATTTTTAAAGCTTCCAAAAATATATTCACAATTCTAAATTGCTTTCATTATCACAGAACATTTGGCGGCATCACACACACACACATGTGATGCCATCACATACACACATGGTAATGACAAAGTCGTTCGACGACTACAACGATCAACGAACATTTTGCATCGCAAACGAATGAAGAAAAAAAATAACTGAAAATTCATGCCAAGACCAAGGTGAATAAAAATATTCAATGAATATTTAAACGTTTTTGTATGCGCGTGTGTGTGTTACATACCGCTGTCTTATTTTAACATGTGTTAACGGGCCCAATTGTACTCCGTTTTGTGTGTAAACCATGCACTTGTGTTGATATATAATGTTCGAAACGAAGAGAGCAAAAAAAGTGTTCTAGTATTGCACCGCAAAACTATACTTAATTGGCGGTGTGCACAGATATTCAGTATGTGTGTGATCTAAGCAGTAATTAATACACCTAAATGAATAATTGCTATGCTGTTGACGATTTCTTCAAATCGTATCTTTTGAATAGCGCATTAATTACGTTCAATTCGTTTCGCACAAAAATCGGTTATGTTGGACACTATGTTTGAAAAAACAAGACCGAAGCCAGAAATGAGGTAAAGTTCAACATTTAAATTTTGCATATTAATTTGACATTTTGTAACACGTGTTGAATCGGAAAAAAATTGGTTGCTGATCCCATTAACTGAGGATTTAAAACGTCCGAAATTTACATACATCATTTTTACGACTGCATCTGATAAGAAAGATTTCATCAGTTTGTATTTTACTGACAGCGCACGGATGAAACGAGCCTTAGAATGATGCGGAGATAGAGAGAGAGAGGGAGAGAGAAACATCAATCTAGAACAAAAACGCTAACATGTTCTGATTGCCAAAGTTGTTTGCGGTCGTTCTGAATTCTAGAACAACGCTGATTGATTTGTGATCACGATCTCACATGCGAATGAACGAACACGATTACATTGAAACACGTCAACTAATCGAATTGCTAATTGATCGTGGGTCAATAGACATTTTATGCAATCGCTGTCTCTATATCTTTTTTTTGCTTCATTTATCCACACATTTAAGAGCGCTCACCATACACTGGTGGAAGCTTTGAGTTGAGCTAAATATTATCGCATTTTGATGAAGTGTAAATTACACTTGTGACCGTCACTTGATAAATATGCTGGATTGTTTTTGTTGTCATATTTAAACTGCAAATTCAATATCGAACATAAAACGGGTCTCCCTTATTAGCACATTTCAAATATAATCAGTTCACATTTTTGACTGTAGATTTTTATAATTATTATCAATGCAATTTGTCGATACTTCACTTATATAATATCGTTTATTGATGTCGTTTGCTTATATTTTTGACATAAGAAAAAATGACAGAAATATTATATTGACGATGGTGAAAGTGATTTTATTTTCACAAAAAAAAGGTAATAAGTTTTGCAAACCTTTTCATTCAAATTCTATCGAAATGTTTTCAGTTAGGAAAGTTGATACAAATATTTTAAGACTCATAATGAAGGCAACATATTTGGTTGGGTTCCATTTGGAAGATAATGAAAGAAAACAATGGCAAAATGGTCAGTTGGTTTTCAAATTTTTGTTTCCTCATTTTTGGGTTACCGCGCGCATTCGACTCATTTTCACTTATTTCAAAGTAGTAAAATACCTTCGCAGAAGTGTACTTGTGTCGATACCTGTGGTCAATTGTTCACAAAAAGTTGCATTAAAAGTCTTTTTTTTAATGATTTTTGAAAAGAACAGAAAAAAATCATTTCACCTTAAATGAATTCAAGAAGAAGCAAATTGAAATCGCCCAGATCTGAAAAATTTACATCTGGTAATATGCATGGCTTAATGATAGTGATCGAGATGTAATTTATCTAATTAATGGCTTTGTGATTCATCCCACCTTTAAAAACGGTAGAGATATTAACTATGCGATAGTTTGCAAAATAATCAATTTTTCACAATGAATCGAGAATGATAATCAGAATTTCAACTGCATTCAAAATGAAAGAAAGTTGAATGCCATCTTTGGTGTAGCTCCTAATTTTGAATTTTTGGTTTTTGATTCACCGCCATGACTTTCAATAATGTTGAGAATAAAATTCGGAATGATTAAGCTTTTGTTGCGAGGGTGGTTGCGATTTCAAAGAGAAGGGTTCGTCGTTTTCATTTTGAAAAAGTCATCAAATGCATTTGAATCTTTTGTTTCACTGGATTAACCGTCCCACGCTCTGGCCAGCCACTTTTTCATCTGGCAAACCGATGGAATGACTAATGAATTTTTAATAATCCCATGAATCATTCCCATGATCCGTCGATTGATGTGCGTAATTTGACATGTTGAAATATTTTTCTTTTGAAATTGACATTTATAAACCCGTGCATTAAAAAAATATAAGAAGACAAAATGATATACTATGATACTCACCAGAATCATTGCTATCTCTGTCCCTGTTACGTGAAACCAAGGATAATGGTTCATTTTGTCCATCGCCAGAGTGAGAGTCATCTTCATCGCGATCACCCAATCCCAAGTCATTCTTTGCCGCAAGCAAATTCTGTGACTCGAGCAATTTCAATTGCTGTTGATGTAAGCGATTTTTAATCAAAAATATTTTCGGCATTTTGTCGTTTGTATTATGTGTTCTCTTTTATCGAAAAAATAAATATGATTTAAATCAAGTGTTTGTTATTCTTTTTGAGTCGTTTTTTTCGCTCTTTGTAAACTCCGTTTATCTCTCGTTCAATTCCGTCTGGTTAAAACTGATTCACACACTTGGTATGATCACACAAATATTCCACATGTATATTAGAAACCACAGTTCAGTATAGTCACTTTAACCAATCGGATATTGTTTATTTATTGCGTTTCAATTGAATTTGAATAGTTTTTAAGTATATTCAATCGTAGTCGTCGTTTGTTTATTATTATTTTTTTCGTTTGTCGTTCTTGTTCATCGAGAACTCGTTATTGCCTGACACTTTCTTCTTAATCTTCCATTTGCAAAAAAAAATGATAAATAAATTTATTTGACAAAGACGCCTGAGTTATTCACCAGCTGCACATAAAATAGTTTAAAGTACTTAAACGATGACATTTTGTGTCAAAATCACTTTTTTCAATACAGTTCAATGTGATATTCATGAAGTTGACTTTTTTTCAACGAAAATTTAATCCCAATAAAATTTGATTGATAAATCCAAGTTAAGTTGATCAATGTTGTCGCTTTGTTGTTTTTGCTTCACAATTTGTTACAAAATTTATAAAGTTCTCTCAGTTTTCCTATTCAGTTTCACAAAGAATTTATGTTGGAAAAAATCAAAGTGTTATTCTTTTGGATTCTATTTTTTTTCTCTTAAAACCGTTAAACGAAAGACCGAAAATAAAAACACGCGTAGACTCTTCAGCTATCCAACTCCTAATGTACACAGTTGTTACCTTGCAACACTTTACAGCTATCTTTTCCACTGCTTGGCTCTTCGCCGTACCGCTGTCATTGCTGCCGTATGTGCTCGACGATCAACATCACAAACGGTATATAACGGCCCATGTATTGGTATTTGTGTTAAAAATACGAGAGAATAAAGGTAACAATGGTATACCTGAAGCAACAGCAGCAGCAGTAACAGCAACAACGACAATAGCAAAGCACAGTACAGCAAAACAACACACACTTCCTACGTATGATTCAGTCAAAGATACGCAGACGATGTATGAGAGAGAGATATCAGTGTGTACGATCGGTTATTCTTCACCTCACCGACTTCGACACACAAAATATATATATATAAAAGAATACATATAGCAGAGAATAACGCATACACACACACACATACACACACAACGTATGCGAAATGGCTCTTGTGAGAGCGAACGAACGAGCGGTGCTTTCGTTTAAGCCGCCTGCCAAACCATTTCTCTGCGTATATGAGCACACAAAACAAAAATCGGTCTCAACATCGTATGAATGATGCATCAAAAGAATATCGAAGAACTACAACTACAACTAACAGCACGAGGTATAGCAACAACAACAAACGTACGCCACGGAACCTGGAGAATAATAATAATAACAATAAATTGAAAACATAGTTCAGGTAACACAAAAAGCGCTACACATAGCATACAGCTAGCTGTTAATACACATACCTATCTGTCTGTGCATGAGCCGCGAGTTAAGACCGTCTCGCTTGCGCTTTCTTACACAGAGTACCGATCGATCAGTTCAGTACAGTAGAAGAACAGAAGAAAACAAAATAAAATAAATAAAACAACAACAACATCGAATAAGCGTAGTACTGCTAGATCACCAACTTACTTACATACTTACTTGTACACTGACGCAGTCGGATCGCCGCCACAACAAGACCTAGAAAGAACAGTGTTTGCGATATACCGTGCGCTTATAATCTCAACCAATAGATGAGCATACATATTTAGACACAGAAACCTACACACACTGGCGCGATTCCCCTTCTCATCCGAAAACAACAAACTTGATATTTGTGTATATATTCGCGTGAAGAAGAAATATGAACAAAAAGCATTCTCGTCGATATAATGCGCGTTTCTCAAAGAGATACGAAGCACTGGAGAATCGTTCTTTTCAGAGAATGATCACTGCCGCCGCCGTCGTCGACTTCATCGTTGTTGTTTTTTTTCGCATTATTTCTTTGCGTTTCATATGTCTCTCTTCATCTCCTTTCTTTCATTCTTTGATTCGCGCATAACCGCGCAATAAATAAATTTCAATAAAATATATGTTCCAGTAAATGAATACAGAAAACAGACTCGAACGTGCGCGAGCGCGCACCCGCGCACGAGAAGCTGAAAACGGTATACGGTGAGCGAATGAGAAATAAAAACAAGTCATGCTAATTGCGAAAATGAATAAAATATCGCGTAATATATATAGTATAATATTTATATACGTAATATCTCCCTATATGTGTATGGACGGGCCGCTCTTCATCTCATTCTTTCTCTGTCGTGTAACAATAAATATTTTCGATCTCATCATGTATGCGCAAAGCAACGCGCGCACTTCTCTAGCACAAAAGCACACACGAACGAAAAAAAAAAAAAATAAATAAAAAAAAACAGCAACAAAAACTACTAGCTATTCTCTGTATTTCTGCGATGCCATTGGACAATGAACGCACGACAGAGACAAATGAAATTAAAATGAAACACAACGAAATGAGAATACACAACCAATGAGATCATTCTTTTTTTAGTCAAAGCAAGTTTTTTGTTGTTGTTTTTCGCTATGCCGCGCGTGTGTTTGTTCTCGCTCACTCGATTTTGACGTGCACAAATAACGGTGAAAAAATGAAATCACTAACAATTAATTTCGAGTATGCCTTTTTTCGCTGCTGACGATGCTGTTGTTGATGCTTCACTGCAATCTATCTCATTGTATGTATACTGATGTGTGAATCAGAGTTGTTATTTCTTTTTTTTCCATGCTGATTTTCGGTTTCTTTCATATAATTTCTTGTCGGATTAGAGCATGTATGAGATGATGTACCGCAACGACCTTTACAGCTTTAATCATCTTTCTCACATGACAGTTGTTCGATTTTTAAGATTTTAAATATTATAAAACGTCATTTTTCAACGTATTTCCTTATGGAGTTTCGACATTCTTTAAATATTTGCTTGCGGTTTTAAAGGAGAAAGAAAAGAGAATCGAATTGTTTATTCATTGGGTGCTATGTGAAATTTGGGGTGGGAGATCGAATCAGGTTTCGTATTTCATCCCAAAACCGTTGATGTTATTTATAGATGCGATAGGTAGAGAAAAAAAATAGCACAAAATATTTTGTTTATTCATTGTTAACGTCAAAAGACAGAATGAATTTCAACACATTTCGAATTTCACTTGCTTCGAATATGAATATCGATAATAATGAGTGTTGCAAGTAGAAATGAAATCTGAATGATTCACGTGATGCTTATATTTGCCTTTCGCAAGTGTTGAAATCGTTTTATACGCGACTGTTGCTGCCTGTTACCTATCGAATTCATTGAGAACTCATAATTATAGTTGTTAACACACATCTATATACTAATTTCGTCTTGATTCCATTTCTCCATTCTTAATCTATTCAAATCCATAGTCCATATAGTTAGTCGCTCAAAAAACTATTCCATAACTAACATATATTCATCGAAATTTAGAAAATAAAAAAAGAAAACACAACCGACACACAAATCCGTACTCTCGGTTACAGTGGTGCCGTTTTCAAGTCGCCACAATCGTTGAATGGCGTGTATGGCTTTGGAGTGGATCGAGTTAAAATTGATGTACTGTTTTGTAACGCTTAGAATATTTGCCCGTGCTTAGTGATGTGTACATGTGTGTGGAGCACATTTCTTGATGAGAGAGTGCATTGTGCAAACGCTTGTGAAATGATGAAACTGAGGCATAGAGAGAAAATGGCTAATTTTCTTCTTTCGTCTTAAAACTTGTTATTTCGTTGGAAACCAGTTCTGATTCTATACCTCTTCTTCTGCATTTTTAATGTGTTTGTGTGTGTGTGTGTTTGCTTTTTTTTCTTCTTGAAAATACCTCGCATCACTTTTTTTCCTTTCACATCCATTCGTGTGAGTGTGTATGCGTGCATTTGATGTATTATACTTTTGCTCATTCTGGCACTTTTGATTTGGTATCATGCGCATTGCTTTTCTTTCTCATTTCATTTCGTTTTTATTCTTTAACCTCTTGCTTCTTTCTTTCTTCGCCATTTGTCTTTCATCGACTTTGCTTTGTTTTGTCGTTGTGTTTGGTGCTGATGTTGATGTTACTATACGACGATTCTTGAAGAAATCCGCGAAGGTCTAACAGACCACGAAACCGTTTTGTATATATCGCGGCGACTGTGCGACAATAGGTCGAAAGAGAAGAAAACAGAAGAAAAAGAATCGTAATTTTGTTTTCCTGTGAACTTGCGAGTCGACATGAATCAATGTGGTTTGATGTTGAAAATGAGCGGCGTGTATTCGTGAGTGCGCCTTGATTTTTATTCACATATATGTGCTTTGAATACTGATTCGAAGCGATCCAAGCAACAATGGATTGCGCAAGTCGCTTCTTGGATATTTTTCGGGCTTGCAATAATGAAGCTGGCAACGCTGTGTGTTCATATTCGTTCGGGTTGACTTTGGCTTTGACTTGGTGATTCGTGGTGCACAATCGACACAACCGACAACGACTTTTTTGAACTGATCAATGTTTCACTTTGAATGCCCGAATTGAATTCAGTTGCGATTGCGGTGAAGGCCTAGGTTAAAATACACTTACCGTATTCGCGCCGATTTAATTCATTTTGGTCGTTGATTTGTGTTATTCACCGATTGTCACAACAACACTGTTTTGCTCTCTATTTAATATGCTCAACACATTTTGTTTAAATATTCGCAACCCGTATGGCAGTCCAAAAAAAAAACACAACATTTTCATTTCGATTCATTAAAAATGAGCAGCCAAGCTGGGTGCTTGCATTGATTTTTAAGTTAAACTGGCTGCCAACGTTTTCTTTTGTCTTCAATTGGCAATGTGGGTACTGTGACAACTATCTGTTTTTTTTTTTTTTTCAAAACTTTTTTTTCTGATTTCATCATTTTCCAGCATGAAAACAATTCAAAATTGCTGTTGGAATTCAAAATGATCGAAAGAGTTTCGTGTTGCTCATTTTTGGCTTGGACATTTTATCACGAATTTACAAAATTTATTTACTTTGTGGAACATTCTATTTTAGGTTAGAACATTTATTTTGACAACAATTCTGACGGTTCTCGCGTATTACTCACTTGACCTGTGATCCTGATCGTTATATTCTGCGCAAAATTTTGAATGTTTGTTTTTTGTTTTAACAAAAAAAAACCTGTTTTATTTATTTTCAAAGGAATTAAACTATTGAAATTGTTTTGCGAAACACAAAGTTTACTATTGAAATAAAAAGAACATGCTATTATTTGTTTCAAGCCTTTTTTTATTGCTGTACATTTAGTATCGTCTAAATCAAAGTACGACCAATTTGTATATTGCCGACGCCTTCTAATTATTACGTCTCTTTACTGTAAAATTCCACATCACTCTCTCGTCCAGTACGGCGCAGTCCGATGAGGGAAAGAGAGAAAAGCGAAAAAAAAAGTATGTGATGAAACTTCACTCTTGTCATGTGGAACAGATCCGGAGTCGAGCGTGTCGGTCGCACACTCACAAACATCACATGTATGAATCACATCATGCTTTGAACGAAATCCAGTGGTTCCGTTTGGATTTTGCTGTTTTATATCCATTGTTTGTTTGGTTTTGTTGTTTATTGTCGCTATACTGAAGCCGACACAAAAATGAATTCAACTAACGTTAACATTTGTACGACACGATGTCGCGCTTGTAGTTTTACATATTGCTTCTTTTCTATTCATTTCTTTCATCTCTATTCAGCTTTTTTTGTGTATGCCGTTCTCGAAGCCCAATGAGATTATTGCATATAGCGACCGATACTTACGTTCTATAGAGATATAGATGTGAGAACGGAAGATGATCGCCAAATGATGTTTTGCTGACTCAGATTGCTGGATTTCTAGATTATTATGAAATTGAACAAAAAAAAACACGTGTAATAAAACGATGAGCGCCTTTTGAAGTATAATACAAAAGAATACTTTTTGTGTGCCTGAAATTGGATGGATCAACAAACTGACAAAGAAGTCGATAATTTCACCTTTGTATAACTCGTTCATTTCTTTTAGCTGGCACCAATTTTGGTCTTAATCTGAGAGAATCTACATTTGAACGCATTATGGTGACATTATGAATCCCACAATTTGCCATCAGCCAATCAAAGCAAAACTAGAAGCATTTGATTCCAAAAAGATTGTTGCGTTTTCGCTCTATCTGTTTCACATTTTGAATTTAAAAATTGGATTGTTGCGCAGTAGAAATAAATCTCATGATTATTTGTTTGGATAGTGAGATCGATTTGTATGGAAAGTTCTTTCACTCTGTGTGTATCGATCTGGTGTATTCAACTGACTATATGTAAACATTGTTCAATTTGCGTATTGAATTGACGAAACGAAAATCACCGCTATCTCCAGATTGTTTGCTCGATTGTTTTGTACAATGCTCTCAAATCAAGTGAGACCAACAGATAACAATGCCATTGAAACCAATACACAGCTTCACACATACACACACACTCGACACATGCCATCTCTAGAGAAATGATGAAAATACGCGTGACGAATAAAAACTTCTTCGAAATAGAAACCAAATGCTCACAAATCTCGCTGGCAATATAACATTTAAATTCGCCTGAGAACGAATAAAAGAAGAAAACAACTCTTTTTTTCTTTCGGCGAAGAATATGGGCAATTTTTTATTTCGTTATTTGTCGTATTTTTTTGTCGCAATAAACAAATGTTTTCGGTAACCAGTTTTGTAGCAACGACCTATTGCTTAACGGTTTTAGATTTAATTTTTTTTCGGGTTATTATTTGCCGGTTTTTTCCAGATTTATAATATCATAAATTCGTTTTTTTTTCACATTTTGTTTACTAATCAATGCTGTTTTCTTTTCTATTTTTAATCGATATTAACATTCCATGCCTTTTTCGATAAATGCAAGATTTTAGAAACTATTTTTAAGAATAAATTTACCTATTCAAATATTTAACAATCAACAAATTTGGAAAATGTGTCTTATCTCAAATATCCATATAATGTCTTTTGTATTTGACATTGTTCATCATTCTCATCTCACATATTATTTTTATGACAAAACTCTTCCTTTTAGAAAAAAAAGAACCGTTGAAAAACCTACGATGAGAATGAATGACTACAATATACTAAGTTCCTTTTGTTCTTTGCTGTCATTATTTTGAAATCGTTATCGATAGTCATATACTTTATTCTTGTGCGAATATTTTGTGTTAACAGTAATTGCCTGCATTGCATAATTTACCAAAATAAAAAAAAACCAAAATCTTCACATGTCTGGATTTTAATGACCGTTAAAAGGAAAAGTTTTCAATTGTTTAGAAAACTAATTCCTGCCCAATGTCGATTAGTCAAAATGGATTTCTCTGGAAAACTTCAACAAGCCAAACCCTTAAAAACGAAGGATATGAAGGGATGCACAAAAGGATTATATTTGCAGTCGTCGACAGAAAAACGAAGAGATAACAGAAAAAGAATAAATAAAATAATAAACTTCTATTCTTTCTATAGTACGCGTGTGTGTCTGTGTGACTACAAATAACCGTAAAATTGCAAATCACAAACCCCTTTGCACAACGTGACCTTTACGCCAAAGCAATAAACTTTTTTCTCTTTTATTTTTTCTTCAATAGTTTTGCAAGTCAAATCCTTCTTATCGGGCATATTGTTGATGACTGACTTTTTTGTTACCTGCGCGCGTCACAACACAGCAAATATTCTGCAAAAAAAGACAGTGTTGCAAAATGTGCACGCATATTAACAATCTGTACATGTATGTAGTACATGTTGATTCGACTATTACGAACTCACTCTAGCCCATCGTGTGCAGACAGTATTTACATGCAAAGACGGAGGCATATACTCACTGTAGCATATATTGGCACACGATTTTGCAAGAAAAGAAAATCGAAAAAAAAAAAAACAAAAAAAACAGTCCATTGCCTGAAACTAAGTTTGAATAATTAAATGTTGTTTCGGCACTCTTTGGTCTCTTTTGTCATTCTGTTTCGTTTCTGTCCATAGGCACATCGAGCGAAAGAATAGATACGATTGTACGAAACGGGTAAACAAAAATATTTGAAAGCCATAAAAAAAGAGGTACTCAACAAAAGTGAATATGGCAACAATGCAAAGTGTCAACGAAAAAGAAGAAGAAATGAAAAAAGTAAAAATTGGCAAACAAATTGGCAATAAAAAGAAACATATATTTTACTATGTTCGTTGCTGTTTAAATCACACTATCAGTTGAGTGAGCATTGTAGCGAGCAAAGAAGTCGGAAAGAAACGGGACACATGCTTATCATGACTGCGAAAATAATATATATTTTTTAAATGATTTACAGTACGTTATACACATGTCTGTGAAGGGTAAAAAAAGGTGAAGATGCGTAGAAGAGTTTTTCGGCAACATTTATTCTGGTTTGTCTCTGGTTTATCTACTTTCAAAATGAACACTAAAAAAATGCGTACCAAACTCTTGTCACATTCCACATAAACTCAGTGCTAGTCGTATCTATGTAAAAATATTCCTTTGTGCATAAGCTGAGCAATAAAATAACGTCTGGCATCGTATTTGCAAAAATACAAAATATATGCACACAAAAACATCGAGAGAATGACGAATTCAAGTAATTTAAAGTGTTTATAATGAAAAAAACCAAATCAACGAAAAAGATTTGCATAAGCAATGAATTTCCTATCAGCTGACAATTGCTGTTGTCCATGACTCATGACTCGGCTGTATATGTTCGAATACATATGGCAAAACGAAGGGGGAAATCAGCATTTTCAATGGAATTGAACGACGAAATGGAGTGTGCAGACAAGACAACCTATTACTATTTAACGGGATTCGATTTCCCGTTTTCAAAGCATTCTTACGACGCATTATTTAAATACCCTTTTATTGAGTGAGAAAAAGGAGCACATTACATGCTACTGCGCACTTTCAATCTTTAAGGACATATGCCGTAATGTGCGATGAACGACAAAAAAATACATACGCAAAATAAACATTTGGCATGCTAGACCTATTTTTAAGTCGCTACAAAGTGATCCGTATTAAGCCATTTGCTCCGGTGCACAGACAGAAAATTAACAATGCAAAAGGGTTGCGAAACTTCCTTTTCTTTGACTGTGTTTTTTTGCATGAAAATGGAATTCTATAGACAAATGGACACAGATCTATTGACATTCTGGTATTCATTTCGATGGATATGTGAGCGTCTGGTCGTCAAACACCGCGAATAAAATCATTTTTTCGAATTCAATTCGTTCATACATGCCGATGACATAAACAAGTTAGATCACTTCTGCCATTCAAGCTCTAACTGTTGTATTGTCTCCGATTCCTCCAGCGCCTTTGTTCCGATCACCTTTTTATTTTCCGCGATTTCTTAGTCGATTCTTTTTTCTCTTTTTCCTCGTTTCCTTTTGTCTAATTGTATTTTTTTCGCTTCGTTATATATTGCGGCGCGATTCCACGGTAATTTTCAAGAGCAACTCATTGAAGCAATAGAAAATGATAGACTCTTGAAAGGGAGAATAGATATAGACACACGGAAAAGCACATTACATAAATTTACATTAGTGCCAAACACAATGCGAACAACTTTACTTTGAAAAAAAAAAAAAAACAAAACAAAACACCGAAACAACATTCAACAGAATGTAATGTATGTATAGCAAAATTGCAAGTTAAAAAAATCACGCAACAAATACAAGACAAAAGAAATAAAGAAGAAGTAGTCGACGACGACGACGGAACGAACGCGCAAAAAGTAATGCGAACATTAACCAATGTGATGCAAATAGATTCAATGGTTGTTGGCTGGCTACATTGAGGCAGAAAGAGAGAGAGCAAGAGACTACATTGAAATCCATTGCCAAGATCATGGTTAAAAATGATTATTTTTCCGCTGTTTCGCTATGTCTATATGCTTCTCTATTATATGTTGTTGTTTGGCAAATGCTGAACCTGAACTAGCGTGTTTACGAATTTGAATTTGCCTAACGTGTACTTGGTCGTTGTGCATAGTTTCGTTCATTATGTGTACATTATACATAGCCTTAACTTATGTTAGAAACCTTAGTGGTTTATATAAACCATCGTTTCGATCGGTTGTTTCGTATGTGCCGACGAGTATACCGTCGTCGTCGACGGTGATTGTGTGTATGTTTTTTTTTCCTCTTCTTGCGATTTATATCGTCAAAAGTATATTTTTGCTTGGCTGGTGTTATTGCATTTTATGTATGCGAACACGTTTATTCGCTTAAAACATGCCAATTTAATATTTTTCTTGTGTATGATCATAATAACAACATTTCCATGTTTTGCCAACCACTCGAACGATGTTTGGAGTTGTACATTTTTCATTCGATCTTTCGTGCGCGTTGCGCTGCTTCGCATCGTCGTACTTAGATTCTGATTTTTTTTTTCTCGACTTAACCACTAAAGAATGAGATAGACAGATTCGTTTGGTATGCAAGATAGGCACTGGCAGTTCTTGGCTTCTTCTTTTCCATTTATTTTAGTTGTATGTTGTTGTTTTTTGCTGCTCTGGGTTCTTGTCGAGAGCCAATGTTGTAGATTTATTTCTGCATACGAACCGCAACCGATTATACAATTTTTCAATTTCATTGCGCTCATTGGTGTTTGTATGCCTATCGATGCAAGTCAGTGAGTGTGTTAATAGAGTCTTGTTTCAAGTGGCTTGAGTCAAAATGCATTATTATTATTATTCGCGCAACCAGGTAACAAATCAAAGCAAGACAATTTCATGCATGCAACAACCGATGTTGTTGTTTTTCCTTCTTTTCCCAGTTTTTTTTTATTGATTCGCTTGGCTATCACCAGCAGTTCTCTCGCTTCAATTGTGAACACGAACAGCAGAGTGAATCTGTGAATGCAACTGATCGTTGCAAGGAACAACGGCAAACAATCAAATGAAATTAAGCGAAATAACCGAAGACGAGAATGAAATTCATGGACGAGAGCTGGAAAAGGAGCTAACATTGTTGATGATGGTGTTGTTGTTGCTATTGTTACAGCCGCTGATGCTGTTGCTAAAAGACAACGGAAAAGACCGATCCAAAGTCATACGGAATGGTTTGCGAACGAAAGCTAATGTACGGGACGAAACGAAAAGAAAGACATCGGCATTGTAATAACTGGTTTTAGAGTGCTTTTTTCTCTCTTTCTCCATTTGTCGCTTCTTCTTTTTTTCATTCTACACTCAATGTATTCCTGTAATGTTAAATATTTATGGTTATTTTTTTAATGAAACGATATGAATGTCATATATCTTTCGCTTGTGCAATCTTTTTTTTCATTCTTTTTCTTCACATTCGCTTACCTTCGCGTCTCTTTCTCGATTTCAGTGTGATTTGTTTGCAAGAATATTTTTGCAAAAAAAATGTTTTTTTTTTCAGTCATTTGACCAATTCTTGGTTGTAGTCCATTGCGTCGCATCGCATGAAATTTTCGCTCAACGATCATGCCATCAAATTAATTTTGATCATTTTCTCTTAAATTTTCGTGATAATGCCGGCCCAACGCAAAATGCAACGTCATTGTTGAATCCTTCAAGAAGACGAGCGCGAAGAACGTGAAAAAAAAAACAAGAGGTAAAAATATACAAGAAAATTACATATGGTAAGATGAATGTCGAAAAGGAACGTCGAAAATGGAATTTTTACCTTCTAACACAAAATCTCAGCAATTCTCAATTGGCTCCGACACGAATGCTTCTCACTTTTCAACCGACTGCTTCAGATATTTCATTATTTCTTTTCGCGAAATTTACATTATTATTTTTCGCATAAACACCCGACCAGCACAAAACTAAACGAGCCAAAGAGAGCAAGAGGGAGAGGGACATGCTCATGCTTAGCATCGTGGCTTGTCTGTTTGGATCAGTTGTTTTTACGAGGCGAAACGCGTACGTGAGCGCGGTTATTAATGTATCGTATGAGTTCGGTGGGTCGCCATATATAACAGGACAACAGAAAAACGTTTGTTCGATATACCCACAATATATAAATGCGCACAAGAGGTAAGTAAGTAATGGATGCCATGGTAGACCATAATACGGCGCATGTCTTATCACACACAAAGCCGAGCCGTATTTTGTGCCATTGCTGTTTTTGTTTGAATGTAAAGAGAAGAAAAAAAATGATGGTCGATTTTTGTACGCGGAATTTTGCTGAATCTTAAAATACACTGCTCTTTTGAAATGCGGGTAATTCGGTAAATACAATCGAAACGTAACAAAACAAAAATAAAGAAGAAGCATAAATATCGAACTACGAAAGAAGGAAGAAAAAAAAGCACACATATCGAGTAGCAAACGGCGATTTTAGACGCATACGAGACGACGAGATAAAATAAAGACACACATTTATTTTTGTATTTCTTCAACGTTGCTGTGCGTTTTTGTTACCATGTTTTCTGTATTCCATTAATGTGCATATTTTGTGAAGCCGGTTTTTTTCGGTGGCTTTTATAGTGTCATGAAGACATGCTCGCTTAAATATACAAAAAGGCACACAACAAAAAGATGATAGTAAATTGATTGCGGATTTCGATTACACAGTGAAAAAAAGAACACCGAATTGGCCGAATGACGAAGAGAAAAAGGCGATAATTCAGGAGCCACGACCAAACTCTGTGAATTCAAGAATTCGATTAGAGTCGCTATCAAATTGACTTGAATTTTTTTTTGCATCCAAAATCAACAGCTATCATTCTGTACAGCAGTATCTACATGCAATCGCTAACGATTGCACTATTGCGCCAGACCTTTTCGACCAAAAGTCCGTTAAGCTTTTGTATCACGCGCAATGAATTGTAATCTCTTGTTTAGATCTCTTTCTTCCCCTGTGTCGCTTTTTTTCCATCGCCAGCGTAATATCAGTATGTGCAACCATCATAAAACTACTTTATTCATTTGCTTTTGCGCTTTGGAATTACTTTGTTAAGTCTTTGTCGTTGTCTAATGGCACAAAATTGAAAATTTATTGCCAAATGATTAATTTAATGATAGTCATCGCTATTTGATTATTACACGAGAGACGCATCAACGCAATCGAAAAATCGCCTGTGCTTGATCGTTTGCTGCCACCGTTTTGCCAAGATCCATGGAGCCTACCAATAGAAATCGCATTAGTATACAGGTGCTCAATTTTATTCAGTCACCTCGCCACAATAATCTCTTTTGAATATTCATTCTACATTATAATTTGCGGCGCGCGGTTCGATCTTTGATCATTTAATGTTGTAAATTAGCAAAGAAAAAGAGTTTTTAATTCAATTTGGAATGTGTCGGAAGTTAAATTGAAGAAGAAAAAAAAACCACGGTGCTTTGCCACAACGTAATTAATTGTTTCCACTAAAAAACCCATTTCGCAATAGCCAGAGCAATAAGTCACATCGGTGCTGCCCATTTTACTTCAAGTAAAAACTGATACGCTAATCATGATCTCATTTCCAAATTCTCTGCGTTCTTGTCATTTATCATTCAAGTGAAATATCTGCTCATTAGTTGTTGTCGTGTTTTTTGCGGCAAAAGCATTTTTTTCTCGATCCACAAGTTCGGCGAAAAAACCGAAATTCTTTGTGGCGTTTAGAATAGAAGAAACTACGCAGTCTCTATTTCTTTCCACTGGATCTATTCTTTCAATGTTTTTTTCCCATTAAAATGCTTTATTATGTTCAAGTGCTAGAAATAATTACATCACAATCAAATTTGCCGAAATAAAAACGCGATGTGAACAACATGGCAAGAAATTGAAGGAGAAACAAAAACAGGCAACACGTTCTTAGAGACAACGCACGGAACCACAAGCAATATACATCTAGTTTATATCGAGAGAGAATATATGTGTGGTTTGCTATGCGTAATGAATATCATTACATCAAGTTGAAGCTTGTTGTGGTTGATTCAACTTGGAATGGTTGGTCGGGCTTTGATTACACATTCGTATTCAGCCAAGTCATCAGCTATTTCACATACAAATGATTTCGTTGAAAAAAAAAAAAACAGATTATTATTGCTCGGAAATCATTTCCTAAACAGCATTGAACGCCGTCGCATTCCCAGGTAGAAGAAAAAAACGGCCGATATAGTCTAACACGAATTTGTTTTTGTTCGTCAAACTCACAACAAATAACATCACGTCGCTGTACACAGGCCAAAATGTTTTCGATTGCCTAAAATTCAAAACGCACTCGACTTGTTGCTATTTTGCTTGCCATTTCGTAGCCAAAAGAAAAAAAAACGAAGAATAATAAGAAGAAAAAATGAACGATCATAACTTGAATCAGTGTGTACGGTGTATTAACAGTGAAAACCAGCGAGAAGACAATACGGCAAAATGGTAGCCGAATAAAAGAAACATTCAAATGAAACGAAAAACAGCATTCATGTGGCTTTGCTCGATCAACGAAACAATGGGCACATATTACACGAGCGTAGACAGTGAGCGATTTCTTAGTCTCTCTTCCTCAAAATCTACATTAAATTACTGGTATGAATTGCTGAATGTGTGTGTATCGGAGCGAGTGAGCTGGCAAGCGAACCGAATGCGCGTGTATATTATGCGATAGTTTGTTTTCATGGCCATTGCTAAAAAATGTTAATGAACCTTCTAACCATGATTCGGCGTAACTAACAATCAACGTACAACGACAGTACGATTGAGCAAAAAAAAAACACGACGAAATAATTAAAGTTTTCAAGCGCACGTTCGAAAAAAATATATAACAACAAACGAAATCGCACACAACTTCTTGTAATTTGCAGCTTTTACTACTTTAAGAAGCAGTGCAAAAAGGCAACAAAAGCAACGTACACAAAAAAATGTACGAAAGAAAACGAATTAGAAGCTTGACAAAGTACAGGCCGCACAGCGCAAACCAGCAACAGCAAAAAACGCCGAAAATACACAGAACTAATTTTCCTTATTATTTAACATCGGAAACTCAGATTTTTTTTTCAGTGTAACTGATTGAACATCTTTTGCACACTAACAACAATATACGACTTTTTTTCCTCTTTTGTGTACTCCATCCATTCAATCGCGACTTTGATCTACGCGTGTTTTTTTTTCACACCGATGCTCGTTTGCCATTTCGATATTTAATTTTGCTTTTGTTTGCCTGCCCATTGAGTTTTGGTATGCGAATCTAATACTCTTCTTTTTTTCGTTGCGAATGCGATGGAAAAAAGTGATTTTGCTTTTTTCTCATCGCCACACCGATTTTGGTTTCGTTAGCCGGCAATCGGAATTTTCGCTTGGCGAACAAACATAATCGCGTCCATCGCATATTTATGAAAAAAGTAAATGACTATTTGTAAAAAAATGATATAATATTTGCTATTTCAAAGTCATATTGAATTTGTTATGCAATCTTCAATCAATTAATTCTTCGGAAATCGTCGGAAATGCTCATGGTAAATTCTGTCGTATTTTATACTCGATTGCCATTGGCCTTATAAGATTTTACTTTACGGCTCAATTTTCTGTCCAAATACAAAGACACAATGATTGCACACGCGTATATAAAAAAATGTGAAATGTGTTTTATGACACGTAGGGCGACGCAATTTAATTGTCGATTCTGTTCAGTTTAAATTGTACCGTTAGGTCTTATCTTTTAATTGCGGCACAAATTTATGGAGTCTTGAACCTCAATTACAATGTAATTGTCGTGTTTTGTCATGAGTGTGTGTGTGTTTGTGTGCACATTGCACACTAAAAAGTGTTTCAATTATAAATGCAAATCCTATTTTTCCAGTTTTTTTAAACAGCCAATTCAAATTTGCATATCAAACTTAGCCCAGTGATTTGATGTTGGTTGTGAGTTGTTGTTTCCTTCATTTTTTCCCTACGTATACGATGAGAGCATTTTGTAAAACTGGTATTGCAAATCATTATTACATCGCGAAAAATTCGTCACATAATAAAACCCTCATTCCATTTTTTTTTTTCTCTCTTCTCCCATTAATATCAGTTTTATTTAACAAAGCGCAATAGACTCTCATCAAGCTCAAGTTATAGCCTGGTCTTTTTATATTAGCTAGTTAAAACTATTTTTACGTCTTAAAAATGCTATTAATAAACAGAAATGATTCTGGATTCATAGTTGTTTTGTCGTTTCGATCTCAGAATTTTTAGTGAAAAAAAGAGGAACAATCCCGCTTTCAGTTTGAAATAAAATGCATTCGCTCGCTCTTCCCCATTTTGGTTGGTGTGCCGTTCGGTTTTGGCAAATGTTCGAAAATTCACTCTAAGCGAGAATATTCATGCGAAACCAACGTACATTCCACAATGGCTATGAAAACTGCGATTTCTGCGAAATTGTTCTTTTTATCATTAATGATAATTACAATTGGTAAAATGCATTTCCGTTTTGTACATGAAATAGTTGCAGTTGGATTGGTTCGTTTATCGCTGTACATCTGCTTTTTTGTATCTTTTTAGTCCAAAGCGAAGCACTACAAAAATCTGCTCAAAGCGAACGAATCAAGTCAATTATTTTTTCATTTCGTTTTTGTACGCAATCTAAATGTTTTCTCGCTCTTTGTTGCGTTGACGTAATAAATTGGAAATATTATTACATTATTGCAAACAAGTAACAAATGGAAGAAAGAATTTTCACGACAAGTGGCTCAAGTAATTCAAACCATTTAATTGTTTGGTACACATATGCTTTCTTTCCGCTGCAACGATTTTTTACGCTTCGCTCTTTTTTTTCTGCAGTTAGAAATGAGCATGCACATTTCCTAATTTAAGTGGTAATTTTGTTTTTCGGTAATTTCGATTTTATTTCGTCGTCGACTTTTTTCGGTCGTCGTCGTCAGACTGCTTGAATTCTTGAGATTTCTTTTGATGACCGAATAAAGGTGAGGCCCAAAATTATATGCGTATGCGTGTCTGTGTGTGTGTGTTTGTGCTTTTTTGCGCATACAGAATGTGATTATGAATGATTTCATGCCATATTATTTTTCAAGGCGCTAATAGTACGGCTGTGCTTGCGCTTTAATGTAATTCGCCGGTTTTTTCGGTTGCCGAAAAAAAGTGTTCAATGTTTTTTAGTTTTCCTCTGATTGTATGCAAATTGCTCATTTTCAAATATGGTAGACGAGCAACCGTTTTGTTGTAGCTCTTTTTTTCCTTTATTTTTAATGACATGCTTGCTTGCACAAAGAATAAACACACACAAAAAAATTCATAATAACCAGAAAGTTCATACAACTCATGGAACATTCACACGATATAACCTGTTGCTACTGCTTAAATTATATTACATATCGTTGCCGAATTTTTTTTTATTAAACTCTAGCTTCCTAACACGCGCCACTGTTTCATTCTCAAGCATATTGTGTTTTAAGCAGCCGAATCATATCGACAACTTCATCAAGGTGCTGGACAGCATATGTGCCACACTCGGAAATACACACACCAAATTCAAAACCACACAACAATCATTACCATTTGGCCAAATTGCATAACATGAATATTAATACGAAATCGTTCGTTCGCATGATTATTAGGTCTTGATTTTTGGTATCACACACACACATGTGCTTTCATTTTTTTGTAGGTGATTTTCTTCTGGGGTTTTGTTTTAACGATCATTTACATTTTTATCAAATTATTCGCAACATTTTTTTTGTATGGCAAATCGATTCCATTGCGAAAATGTGAAGGTGCGTGCCCGGTGGGCGCTGGTATCGAAGATTTTTTGTTGAAGATTCAACGAATACGACATCTATTAAAATACATAAAGATTTTTATTACTAAAGAACACACTGACTCTGATTTTGTGTGTCCGTTTGTATTGCAAATTCTGCACTCAGTCGTCAACCGTAGCTGCTTGTGCAAAATTTACAACACACACGCATACACAGAATCGGTGTCAGTACTAATACGTTTGCAATATAGCTATATAGTTCGCTAGAGCTGTGTCAAGACAGCAGTAGTAACGAAAATCTTTATTGTCTTTAATAGGTGGCGTATTGTTGAATTTTCAACAAATATTTCCATACAAAAAGTGCTTCACCAGCGCCCACCGTGCGTGCCTATTACACCCAGAGAAATCTTCAAATATGTAACGCGCGTGGTATCGCTAATGTTTGTTCAACACATGGTCCGTGTTGGAACGCACAAATCCAAAAATAACCTTGGTGGTCCCCTAAAGTCACAAATCCTGCGGCAATCTTACCCTTTGACTAGATGACATTTAATCCGCTTTGTCATCTTTATATTTTTGTTGTTTACTCAAGCCGAAGAGAAGTTCTTTTATTGTCGATGATTTATTGTGTTTGCATTCTGAGAATCATGAAAATTAATGTGTAACATAAAAATGATGAAAAGAAGACATCGCATTTTCGAAAGTGGTCAATTTGTGGAATAGCTCAAGCAAGTCTTGTATGTGCCAGCGCTGGTTGATTCGTTCATATCACACATAAAACAGTTTTAAACGATGGGAACGAATCAGGTTTTTTTTACATTTCCATTCTGTTTTAGTTGATTTTGTTGTCTGCTAATCTATCGTAATATTTGTTGTATTGATATGACCAATTCTGATTCTTGAAAAGCAGATAAAAGACAAAGAAATACATTCACATTTCGAAGCATTTTAAGGCTTTTTCCATCGGGGTTTTTTGAACCATATTTACACAAAAATGCCAATAACACAACGGGTTGTCGTGCAGAAGATTTATTATGAAAATATCGCAGACAAATCAATATCTTTACTTAAAACTTATTTTAAATGGAAGGACCTGAATATCTTTTCGTTCCAGAAGAGTTTTTGAAATTGATTGAAAACAAGTTTTTACGATAATTATACATATTGTTTGTCTGATTTTCAATTTTTCAACTGTAAATTGATTCATTAACTGTCCCATCGATATTGTTTTCGAAGTGTCTCAGAAGTTTTCACTTTATTTAAAAGTTTTGAAATGTTCACGCAATTACTTTATCAATGGTCACGTGATTTTCAATGGATATAAAAGGAGATTTTTAATTAAAAGGGGCAATTATAAAGTCTTCTGTTTCAAGTGTAACCGTCTTTAGTTTTCTCGTTTCTTTCTGGCCATTTTTGATCATATTTTTAAAAATTCGATAAAGGTTCGGCCTTGACAGTGTTAATTAATGTGCAAAAATGAAGATTCGATTATCATTCACGATAAATGATCCAAAAACTTGGAACCCCGAATTTTATGTGGCGGATTTAATGCGATACCAAACGATTTTATTGAAAGTGGTTGGAATGTGTTATATTAATTTCGAGGATGTTTTGCCACTACAATTGGCATTTGTGTCGGTCATTTTGAATTGGACGATATTTGGTTTCTTTTCATTTGTTCATTTACATCTGGCGTTGTTGTTTTTCTTCGAAATGATACAGAGCAGTGCTTTGGAGGTAATCTTGACTTTGATTTGTATTTTTCTATTTTGTAACACCAAGAGTTTCACCTCTATATATTGTAGGTTATAACCAATGCCATCACAATGGTTATCATAAATGTATTTGCATTTTTTACATTGCTCTATTATAAAATAAACTATAAAAAATATTTGCGAATGATAAATTACATGAATACGACATTTTTGCGGCGTTCGGCCTATGGATTGTCCTTCATGACGGCCGAACGTAGTTACATAGTGGCGAATCGTTATGTATTTTGGTGGACAGTGATGTGTTTGCAAGGTACAATGCAATGGACTGTTGCTCCATTATTCGCAAGTACCCGCACACTACCGATCGACGTGAAATATCCCGTAAATGAGTTGGTATGGTGCTTATGGCATTTCTTTTTGACACAAAAAAAAAAGTTAGAATAAATCAATTTATTTGCAGTTAACTCCATATTATCAAATCATCTATTCTCTGCATAGCATGTGCCAGTTTTTGTTGGGAATGATTTTTGGAAATGCATCAAGTGTACTTGCGAGTACGGTTATTATACTTAGCGGTCAATTTGACATATTGTTGTGCAGTTTGAAAAACCTACGAGCCACTGCAATCACATTCAATGGATTCCGATTGGACGAACTTCGGTTAGACAATAGTAGACTCAAGCCAATTTTCTCTCGGTGAAAACATTTTTCTCTTTGTATAGAAAACTACAGTCAACGGTTGCATTTGAACGTGAAGAGCTCAATCAATACTATCTAGCGGCGGAGCTAATGGATGACGTTGAATCGAACACGGCAAAAATGCGAACCATTCTAGAACGAGATCCAAGAAAATTCCATCCATCAAAGCAATACCTACCGCAAGACAATTACTTAACCGATTTGTCGGAAGAGTTAAATCATGCAATTTTTGCTTGCATCAAACATCATCAAATGCTCATTGAGTTCGTTGCAATGATGGAAGATTTTTTCAGTCTATTTGTGCTGCTCAAATCATTTCAGAGTACATTTCAAATCTGCAATTTATTATTTACATTTATAAAGGTGAGTTTCGAAATGTATCCGATGATATAAAATGTCTAAAGGTGTGAACATTTATGATTTAAGATTGAAGGAACGGCCAAACAATATTTCAATATGACAGCATATTTGATATTGACATTGTTAGATGTATTTCAATTGTGCTATTTTGGTGAAACATTAAAACAACAATCATCGCATATCGGTGATGCATTGCTTCGGTGCGAATGGTACCTGTGTGGTGGCCCGTTTCGTCGAATCGCATCGATTATCCTTGCGAATTGCAATCAACCACTGGTCATGACGGGTGGGAAATTTTTCATTCTTGGCTTTTCGAAATTTACAAGTGTAAGCCGGCGCACGCAATTTATTCGATAATTTATCATATATTCAACCAAAAATCCGGTTTCATTTTGCAGATTATGAAAGCATCGTTCTCTTATTTTACACTGTTGCAGCATTTGGGAAAATAGGTCAACGAAAAAATTACCCTCTGATCTTTAATGTGACCACTGTAATTTTATCTTATTTGTCCCACATTTGCACAATTGCAAATTGCGTTAGCGGATAGAATTTATCACTATGGATTTTTTATGGGATTATTATGCAATTTGTTGCTGCAACAAGAATGCAAAAACAAAACAAAAAATCGATAAAAAACGAAGATGAAAAACATCGTTTCGATCTAATGACGCAAGAAAATCGAGTTGTGGTGAATTTTTATTTTTAAAATGCGCTGTATCCACGTACAAGCTGCGGAACAAATTGGCTTCAAATGCAATGCGAGACGATCGAATGATGTTTTTGATGAATATTGCATCGAATAATTTGATTGGTTGAACATGTTTGCAATTTATTTTCTCATAACAATTTTTCTCTTTCTCTCTCTCTCTCTCTCTCCCTTTCTCTATCGCTCATTTCATTCAATATACACCTAATCGAGTTTTTTCACGGTAAATTATTAGAATTATGATAAGAATCGCGGCATATGTGAGCGTGTGTGTTTTTTTTCAAATGTACTTTCATTATAAAATAATAATTTATAAGCTACTTAGAATTTTAAAATAAGCTTGGTGCGCGCACAACAACACAAGCCGTCTGTCCAGTTGGAAGCGTTGAAAATGCACTTGCACACATGATCAAATATAGCAATTCCAGTTCAATTAATATCAGCGGTAATTTATATTTGATTAGTAAATAAAACGGTAAAGAACCGTTTGCCACGAATTCTCTATCGCTCATTTTTCTTCCTTTCGCACATAATTTTGCACGGAACATTGAATAATGATAAAAACATGAATAGCAAATGTAATGTATCAATTTTATTGATGATGAAAGAATAAAATAAAACTGTTTGCTTTGCGTGTGCTTGGAAAAAAACAAACATGAACCACATGAAAATTAAATTAAATTAGAAGAAATTGCTTTTTTTCGCACTGCGTACAGAAGACCACCAAAAACCATTCATTTGTGCTGTGTGTTATCAACACGTTTCGTTTTTCTAATATAACGTGCTCTTAATGTGTGAAAAACGTTCTGATAAATTTGTTTTGGTTTTTGCCTAGGAGCATTTCACCAAATTGCGCAAAAACCAACGACAAAATGACAATGGTGAAAAATCAATGCATCATTTACAGTTTCTTCCATATGGAGTTGTAGAATTGCCATAAAAATGCAATACTGGATTGACGACGATGTATAAATGCAGCAGCGTAGCGATGCACAGAGCATCAACACCGGGAAAAAAAGCACAAACGCAAATCTTACTTATGCAATCGTCGTAATTGCCTTTAACGGAATTTAATTAATATGAATGTTTGTGCATTTTCTTCGTTTGGTTTGTTGCAGAAAAAGAAAAGAACGAGAGAGAGAGACACAGACACTGAATTATATTCTTCTTTCAGTATTTGTTTAACATCACAATAATATGAGCGGCGAAAAAATGATGCAGAAACTATGTGCGAAAGATAGAGATGGAAATGGCAAGAAAGCAAGTAAAAAATGTAATGTTTATTGATGGCAACATAATAAAAATAATGTAATATAATGGTTAATGTGAAATAACGAAGAAAAAAAATGGCATTGCCTGCTTGACAGAATGTTGGAAAAAGAGACAAGATTCGATTGTTGTTACGATGAGAGTTGAAGCAAAGAAATGGCCGATTGACAACGAGTCTTTGCTGTTTGCAGCTATCGTTGATGCACAATAAAATACGTAAAGAACAACAGCTCCTTACGCGACTACTTTGTTGTTGTCGTCGTTTTTTTTTGCTGCTTTTTCTCCGTTTGTTTTGTTTGGTTTCATGCCAGTAATAAATAAATAAAACATGTACACATCACCGAACGGAATGGAATACCTGTTTGTAACATTACGTTTTTGCATCGTTTGCCATTCTGTTCAATTTTCTATTCGACGCATAGATATGGGCAAAAGATTCTGTTCTACCTCTCCTTCTCTCTCTCTCTCTCTCTCTCTCTGATCTTTTTCTCTGAAACTTAATAGTTTCAGGCTTGTTGTTTTTCGTGTGGTTTACGTCTGATGGATGTGCAATGTGCGTGCATCGTGAAAAGAAATCTATGAAGAGAAAAACGGCATGCGATTATAGAGTTGAAAATTGATTTGAACGTGTTTGCTAAAACATATTCGTTTATGGGACGATGATCGTTTTTGGTTAGTCGTGGTTATTCATAGGTTGATCACGAGCCGAACCCCATCAATTTTCCCAAGAAATTACTCTAACGTGCTTTATTGCACCATTTTACGTATTGGCCGGTTGTTGTTGTTGTTTTTTTTCGCTGGTTCTGGCGAAAAACTGACGTTCTCCCAAAGCAATAACTAATTAACTAGATATGTTGTTTCGCATTTCAGCAGCGACTGGCATAATTGAGTGGCTCGACAATCGATTCTAACTGATTTTCGACGCTCGAATTAACGGATCGATGTGAACGCATTGATAATGACTCTTTTTGTCGCTAATTTGTTCACAAGATCTATAAAGTCATTCAATATACAACGCAAAAACATGAACAGAGAAGAAAAAAAAAATTCGCCGCAAACAAAGGCCAACAATTCAGTTATATTTTATGAACTGAAGAAAAAAACGATATTATTCTATTTTTCACGATGTGAATTTCATTGAGTTCTTGTTTCTTATGTATTCATATGAATTTAAATAGGCTTTTTTTCGCCATCGCAATGTAAATATCATTCGGTTTGCTAGTTTGTGCGTGTCGACAAAGTCGCATGTATTTAGATCAGGAGAATTTTTATGCTAATCAGTTTCCGTTGTACGATGCTCAACCACACTGGAACACACTATTTAGCATCATCATCATTATCATATATTGGCTTGTAATATTGGTCATTTTTGCATGTCTAATAATAGCAAAACGCCAAGCTTCAACGCTTACCATCATTTCGTCGCTGGTCAAATTAAATCAAACAAATTAAAACTAGCTCAATTGGTTCGGCCAACGAAATTCGGAATTTTTATTACTCATCTAAATGAAAGCAAATTAACACTAACTAGCCCAATGAACTTCAAATTTCACACTTGCTTGTCTGAGATTCATACCATGAATAAATTCCACGAAATTCACGGAATCGTTGTAAAGAGATTTTTTTTCTCTACAGTTTTTCATAAATGGAAACATTTTATGATAATTTCTCTAAAATAGATTCAAAACGTGATTTTTAATTGCATCTTGGTAAAGCATTTCATTCGGAAAGTTCTCTCGTGCGTATTTCACACCTAATTAAAATAAATGATAGAAAAAAACCTGGTATGGAAAATTCGAGCAGAATTCTTTCACATGATACCATTTATAATGGTATAAAATCACCTTCCAGGCCACCAAATTGTTTGCCGTTTTACTTCGTTGATAACTCATTTTTTCTCTCTTCTTTTTATCATTGTTTCGGCTGGCCATTTTTCAGTGGATATTGTTAAACGTGAAAGGAAATTGCCTCACGAGCCGACCACAGTAATGAGGCGATAATAAATAAAACTATAAAAATTAATTTAAATGGAAGAGACCACAAACGCAAAATTAAAAGAACCCATCCGATTTCTTCCGTGTTATTTGTTTAAAATAAAAGAATCATCGAATCTCAACCGGAGAGGAATTGAAAGAAAAAAAGAAAGGCGCACATGAACAAAATGTGGATGTGAAATGCACGCATGGACTGAACGGGAACATTTTAAATATATATCTTAATTAATTTCGTTTTTGAAAGCATTTTAAAGGTTTACTTTTGTCCCTCTCTCTCTCTCTCTCTCTCATATCTTCTCATTTTAATTCGCGTGCAATTTTCTGAAGCGGATCTTTTAGACATGATTACAACTTTACAACCAATTTGATGCTATACATTACAAATGCTTTCGTGAAAAGCACTTGTTTTCGTGAATAAGCGCGCATTCGTGTTGATTATTTTATTTTTTATTTTGATCGCCTCACAAAACGGGCTTCGATAAAATTCGCTGTGTACTGTTGTGTACATTTAACAGAATTCTACAGATTGAGTGGCTGAAATGCGCTTTGGGGCACCTAATCAATATCCGTGAGTGAATGCGTTTTGGTTTATGACGTATTTTGATGGATTTATTGACATAGTGAAACATTAACAGTTTAGTTTCATGGCCATTAACAAAACTTGAAATGCAATATGAAGAGATGCGACAAACGGTACCACATGGAATGGTCCTTGATAATGGAACCGTTTGAAGAAATGCACTCTACTCAAATGTATCGTGTTAATGGAAATGATTCAGCCGTTTTCGGTCGATTTACAATATTTTTTCTTTTCGTTCATAAATTCCCATGTGTGCAAATTGACTGTAAAATGAAGCTTAAAAATCAGTACAGTTATACATCGAATGACGAGTGAATTTTGCTATTGCATGCACAACATTACGTTTTTTTTATTTGTTTGTTACATGTAAATTTCTATTAAAACGTCACTTACTCAGTAGAGAATGAAGTTTACGTTCTGTTTTAATTGTTATTTAATCTATGGATCTGAATTTTACCATATTTTTTTATATGCCGGATTTCATATTTTTTCGCGATGTTCATATTATGCAAAAAAATGATAATAATAAATAAATTATCACAGGGAGAGAGAGTTGGAGATAGAACGTTTGTATTTTGCAAATGTTTTCGGATGAAAAATGGTATTCTATCGTCATCGCGTGATCATTTCACTAACGTTCAGACGTGGTGAGTGTGTGTGTGTGTGCGCGCGCAAAAAAGAATTGCATATTTTGCTCATGCTCTGTTTTATTTCATTTCCCTTCGGTGCACTCGTGAAATATACAATGCATCTCAATCGCTTGAATACAATTGCCTCTTTTGTATAACTCTTTTTTTTCGCTGTTCTTATTGTGGTTGTTGTTCTGGTTGTGTGTTATAATCACACGCTAGTTCGGGCGATTGCTTTGTTCTTTGGCAAGAATACAATTTTCTTAAAGTCGAATGTAACAATTCAAAACCTACGTACAGACAAATTCATTCTGAACACAACCGCCAAATCGAGTTTATCATTTGAACAATTCTCTCAATGGTTACGTTTGAAAATAAAATTAAATCCATTATATAAAGAAGCCAATAAATATGTATTTGTTTTAGAATCTTTGAACGTCGAATGCAGAAATACCATATCACCGGTTATTACATAAAATTGCCGAACGTTGCAAAATTCATTCTATTTATCAATAGTTCCGGCGAATGGTTGATATTCTCTTCTTCAAAATTCAGTTTTTGTTTGATTAATTTTCAATGCAAAGTCGTAGACCGCGCAGTTGAATAATAGACAATTCAATGTTAAGTTCAATTGCGTTTTTTTTTCTGTCTCTCGCTTTGCGTGTCCATTTATTTTAACCATCATCAGTACATTGTACTCGCGCGTTTGTATTATGCATGTATGCGCGAATCTACGAAGAAAAAAAAAACAATAGTCCGAAAATCATCTTTTATAATCGGGCAAACAATTTATTTTCCGGCTCCGTCGAATGTACAATATCTATTTGTGTATTCGATTCTTTGGTTCGTCTAAATTTAAAATTTATTTTAATTTTCCGCATCTATTTAAATATGTTTTCTTCGAGCTGAATCTAGCCGTGACGTTCACAGAATGGATTAAAATTGAAGTCATAAGAACACGGCACGAAAAATGCTGCATATCGAATCGATAAAAATATGACAATATTACAATCGTCGTATTTTTTTTTGTTGCCATTTACGGGAGTGATGAACTCCAGCTCTGATCTTTTCGCTTTTCTTCCATTTCATTCGGAGCTTGATTGCGAGAAAGAAAAAAAATGAACGGTCCACCAAGCAGAAAGTCTTTTCTTTTTCTTTTCTTTCCATCGTTTAGTGTTAAAAATGACTTCTTGAACAAAAGAAACGAAAAGAACCAAATGCAATGAACCCGAAACGATCGAATGAAACACAGTAAACACAGAAATACATCAAGTTCTCTATTTTCGTGGAATTGAACGGTAAGTTTGCGCTGTACTGCGAATTTCATGGAAAGTAAACGTCATGCAGAACGTCAGTTTATTCACTTGAATTTCATTTTGAAATAAAACTGATTTTTTTTCTACCAAAAGTTATTTTCTCATGGCGAGCAACTCTTGCCGAGAATGTACCTTTTTTGCATGTTATGGGTGAAGTGATCTCTTTGTATTTTTTTCGAAACAAAAACAAGTTGTTTATTCGACATAACTAATAAAACAAACCGATCCGCACCTTGCAGTCAATTTCTCACTCACATGCTGGTATCCCATTCAACGAGTTTTGGCCGATTCTATTAATGTGCCAAAAATGCTATCTCATTTAGTTGTTTTAAACTAACAAATGATGTATTATTACACAATTTTAGTTGTAATCGCCTCAACTGAACATGACTTACAAGCTGCTTTAACTGCTGTGTGCAATATATTATACAATATATGGCAAGTTCTAACAAAATTCAGCCTGTAGTTCGGGTTTTTTGGCAATAACCTTTTGAATAAGTAGTCAAATATATACATATAAATGCACCTGGCTGACGCACCTAATGGATATGGTATTTTTTTTATGTACGGCGGAAGTTTGAAAATTTGAGCATGATTTTCGATTGCAATCACTAAACATTACGCATGTTGAAGGTATATTGGAACGCAGCAATGAAGACAAAGAGAGAGAGAGCGAGAGAGAGAGAGAGAGAGTTTGGCAATGTTTTTGAATTGATTAAATCATCTTGAAATAGGGGGAACACCTCTTTTTCTTTTCGACACATTCAGTGCATGTGGGCACAAAAAGCACATTCGGCAGATTATATTCGGATAAAGATGCATTATAAAAAGTGATAGAAAATAACATAGGAAATACCTTCTACCATATAAAATATGTGATGTAATCTCTGGCACTCGACAGATTACTCGGCATTTGTTTTAACTTCATGTACATGTTCTGCGCGTTGTTGTTGTACACATTTTTTTTCGTTTGTTTGTTCGCTTTGAATTTGCTGCATTAAAGATTACGGTCTTGTTGTTGTAATTCATTCACTTGTTCGACACAGAACATGCGGTTCTGCAGCTTCAACTAAGTAACTCAGCAACTAATAATAAGCTCTGTAATAAATTTCATTTCTTTTGCTCGTGTGTGTGTGCTTTTTTGTCGTAGTTTTATGTTAGTACAAAAAGATAAGGCAAGAATAAAAAACGATCTTCTTCGTTACAGTTATATTACAATTAATAGTATTACATAAATCATTGAACAGAATCGGCAAAACATCAGTCAGTGCAGCGAATAACTACTTCATTCCATGTGTTCGGTACGTTCTTTCATCAAAAGTTGATTTGTTTTGCTTGTCATGGCCACTGTACTTCGTCGTTCAATCCAAAAGCCCATCTAATTTCGAATGTCAACAACATTTCATTCAATTATCTCGCTTCAAATTCCGAAGACTGTCACGAACGTTATTCTGTAGGTAAATTCGTGCACTTTCACTACAATTCACGAAACAATGAGAACATGTGGCCGGTATTAAAGTAATACAAAAGAATCAGTTACTAAATCAAAATGTCGAAAATGTACATAAACATAAATCTATACATACAAACATACGGCAATTGAAAGAAAAATTGGGTAAAAACTCAATCCGACAGGGCAACAACAAAAAAAAATTATTGATTTTTTGCGCGTCTGGTCTTCAAAATACGAAATTTGTATGTAAATTGATATTAAAATCAGATAAGCATATGATAAATGCGCACAACTAATAAATTGAAACTTTTTTTTTCATCCGCAGTAAAAATTAATTCGTTTTTGTTCGTTAGCTTCATTCATTTTCGCAGCAGATTCGTGTGTCTCTAAATGAACGAAGAAAAATCACCATGAAAATGAAGTCAAGACCTTAAGACTGGAATGGAAACCACAATCAAAAGATGACCGACCATAAATATTTTCTAACAATTTGTTGTTGCCGTATTGTTCCTCTCGTTCGTTTTGCATTAACCCATTTCAAGCGCTCGTCTCGATGCTCGTGACGGTAATTGAGGATTTTATGTTGTTGTTGGCATTCTTCTTCTTTTTTTTGCTTGCTTCAATGAGACGAGTGATGCACTTTGCCACGAAAAATGTTCGTTAGGTAATTGGTGCATCAGATGTGCAATACGACCAAACCAAACAGAAGCACAGCTGTAGCTCAAGCCGCTAATTATTTTTTTTTGTTTACGATATGCGCGTTTGTACTTGTGCGCTTCTTTTCCTCTTAATTTCATTTCGTTTCGTGTGACGTGCGAAAAATACAACAACATTCTGGTCAACAATACGGAAAATGGTTTGCATGTTCTCGGGTTATGATTACAATTTCAAACGCATTATTTCGGCTGTTGGTCAAATCGATCGCCAAAAATGTGTTGCTTTCTGTCCTAACGAATGAACGAAAAAAAACCCATTGCAACCGTCTGCTGGCATTGTGTTTTTGATTTCAACGTTCTTCTTATTTTATTATTATCGCATTACCAAATCCATACATGGCACCGGTACATACAAAGTTAATAACTGAAGTAAGAGAACAAAAAATGTATGCTCAAAGCACTTGAACTGAAGATGCAAAGGAAACGTCGACAGCAATCGTTTTCATTGTCGTGGTTCTCTGTTGTTCATTGTTGTAGCTGATATATTTTTTTCGTGTGCCTTTTTAGTTGGTCGTGTGTACTTGCATGTGCATTTCGCAGTCAGAATTGTCGATTCTTTCCCTTTCCCGATGGAATCGCACACATAGAGCGACGACGACGGCGGCGAAAAAAAAAACACTTACAATGCCTTTCTTGTGTTCGTTTTGCTCTTTTTTGTGCATTTGCAACAAGCAAAGCTCTTTTAGTGCATCAGTTAGTTTTATGGATATTTGAGTGTGCGGCTCAGTTGCGCACAATGCGCGCGATAAGAGACAAGACAAGACAATCAAAGCGAACATTTAATTCTGGTTCTTAGGCAATCATATACCGGGTGTCTCATATAAATGGATCAGGGAGTGTGATTTTTATTTTATTTTTTCCTAAATTCCATTGATACTCTGTTGATAGACGCAACTTTTGTAGGAAGTAACATATTGACCAATTTGAGTTATAAGGGGTGAAAATCACATTGCCCTTTCGAGAGGGGGAGATGATTTCGCTTTTCGGCCCAAATTCAAGGAACGAGAGGAAATCGATGAGGTAACAATATATATATTATAAGAGACGCTCGGTATGTTCAATGCAATCGCAAGAAGAGAAAAACGCTGAAAAAGAGAAAAAACATTCATCTGAGCTGTTGTACCTTTCTGCATAACGTATCCACAATATCTGCGTACAAATCGACGGGTTCGCGCACCACAGAAATACTTGTAAGTTACTTCGAATGTACTCGTCGAATGCGAACGTGTGCACTCGGTCGATGGCAATGACCTCCGTGCGCGCAAAAATCTCTTGAGCTTGATTGTATTGCGCAAATTTGATATGCATGTCTTTGGTTTACTTCATTCCACTTATTCACTTACTTCAAACACCATCCACACACACAGTCAATATAAATGAACACGTTCGCTCTATCTCTGTCTACTTCTTTCTTGCCATATACACCGAGAGTACACGTACATACATTCAATGGAGTTGGGCTTTTTTTCGTCTTCGATTTATTCACTTTGACTTTGTAAGGGAAAAATCGGTTTTTTCCTCTCTTTGTTACTGAATCAAAATTGAATAAAAGCACATTTTTGCGAACGTTTTTTTTTTTGTTATTATTCTTGCTGCCTTCTTTCGTCTCTTGCTGGTTCTTGAGCTCATTGTATGTTGTTGCCGGAGATTTTGCGCAGCTTAAAAACGTGCAACGAAACAAACTCTCTTTGTATTGTTTCAATATGTTTTCTTTTTTTTTTCTTTCATTCTGCATATCATTAAACCGACTAAAATTTATTCTTTATTACAATTTTTTTTCTTTCATTTGAATTTGTGAACAGTAAAGCGTCGATGTGGTTGGTTTGTTGCGCAAAATACCTGAATAAGTTGGATTGAATCTACGATAATAATAAAAAGCGACTGAAATTTGTTCAACACTTAAAGAGCACAAGAGTCCCAAAAGAAAGAGAAAAAGAGGAAAAGAGAAGTAGAGGATATTTCGATCAGACACAATCGGCATGACGCCACATCATGTCAATTAACTAGCGAGTGGAAATTTCGCCACAATAAAACTCGAATACATTAAAGAATCTGACAATGAAAACATTTCAAATATTTTTGATTGGTGTGTGAGTCATATTCAATGCGACGGATGGCAATTGTTGCCAAAAAAAAATAAATTAAAGTTCAAGACTCCAACTTTTTGTGCAAATAATTGCGATGTGCGACGCGCAAAACGACATAAAAACAGAAAAGAAAATTAAATTTTAATTGGTTAGAACATTTATTACGTGTGATGGAAGCTGGCATCAGTTCCAGCACATTAGCCCAAACGATCGAATATGAAGTGAAATTGTAGTTGGGTTTTTTGTTTCTTCGGTTCCATACACCGCACGAAGCTCACAAATTATTCCAGTAGAGTGCGTGTGCAAAAGAATCACTCAAAAGCAATTATAATTGCAGTCTCTATTTCTAATATCTTTCGAATGGTACCTCTGCTGCTGCTGCTGCTGTGTTGAATCACAGATATAACATAGAAGAAAAAAGAAAAGAATACCAATAAAGAATATTATTTAATAGATAAATCCATCTTTATTCACTTGCAATGTTATTAACATCATCGATGCTATTATTATATTGTGTGTTGTAAATTTGCTCAACAGCTTTTACTACAGTGTTTCGTTTGGCTTTTGTATACATACACGTACGTTAACTGTTTGTATACGAGTAACATTGCATCATTTTTTTATGTATACTTTTACTCGAAACCGGAGAGACTCATAGAGAGAACGAGAGAGAGAGAGGGAGATAGAACGCGATGAAGTCGATTGAATCTAACTTTTGTTTGCCAACGTGCCGTGCCGAACTAAAACTAGTACCGGTTGGGTAGGTTTCTGCTCGCGAGAAGCTATCAAAGCATCGCTATATCCTATCTTTCGTCATTTACGACGATATACTTAAACGTATCTGCGATTTACTATCTCAACCGGCTCTCTACTGATGACTTTGTAGCAATGCGATTCAATTGGCCATTTCGCCGTATCCACATTGATATTCTTGATGAACAACACAAAACTATTTTGATTATACTGATTTTCGTCGTTGGGTTCAATACGCAATATTTGTTTCTATTTTTTTTGTTTCGTTGTTCTATCCACTTCTTTTTCCGCCGAGTAGAACAAAGTAATTAACTGTATCACTGACTTTTTCACATCGTCGAATTTTCATTTTGCAATTGTTTTCCATTTGTTCACCCGGTGTATGAGATCGAAGTTGCACGAGCGTGCGCATGTGTGAACGACGAAGTCAACAGAGAAAGAACGGTAGTTCATATCTTTTTTGCCTACTTATATTATTTTTTTTCTTTCTTATTGCTTTATTATCTTCATTTGACTGAACAAATTTTCATCATAAATTCTGATTTTAATTTTAAATTTAAAGTATGATTTATACATACATTCGCTTAACAAAGCGAATCATTTCCAAAATTGTGCATTTCGTTCATGCCCCTTCTTTCTTTCATCATATTCTGAGAACTTTTATGATGTGAACCTAATTAATTTTTATGTTTATTTAGATAATAATTGAAATGGCTGCAAATGTTGTCAAGAACTTATTATGAGGAAATTTCGTCGAACTAATTCGTGCAACGCCACAAAATAAAACGGGTTCTCTAATGACCTTTGCCAAAGCATTTCGTCATGGGTGCCACATACATTGGCCTATTCGAGCCTTTATAGAGCTGCTAATCATAATGAAGTCAACTTAGATTACTTTTGGCATTTAACATTACACACAGATTCATCAAATCCTCCTGCAAAAATGCTGAATCCCGTTATGCTGGCTATATTTAATGCTTCAATTTATACCTTTGATTCTTATCAAAATAAAGAAGGCGAAAGAAGTCGGCTTTTGTTTAGTTTTCTCAATTATCACAACTAATTTCACCAAATTTGACTTTCATGTCGTTGATATTCCTGTGAAAGCACCAAAGATTGATTGGGCTTTTATGTGAGAAACCAACTCAATCACATTATCATTAACATAAAAACAAAATGCTAATTCAATCGAACAATGGTATCAGGTAGTCAAAAGAAATCATATTCATAGGGTCGCTCTAAATTTCTAAAAGATCTAATGTATTGGTCATATGCCATTGCTTAATCAAAAGAACTCCCAATCGGAAACATAAGCCATTTTGAATGTGAATCGACATTTTCTTTAAGATGTCGTGATAATTATTGCAAATTCGTTGGATTGAATGACGTGACTGAATAGATAGATCGCACGATTTATTAGAAAACGAACGACTTAACAAAAAAAAAACATTCTTTCCGAAATGTGAAGCATTTCTCAAGTCTTTTGTCCATTATTAATCCGTCAGAATAAAGAGATGATCAAAATTTATATATTCACAACACCTCAAAACAAACAAACAACCGAAAAAACACGTTCCAAAAATAAATATTATCACATTTAACAATCAATCGAAGTTTAGAAATGACATGATTGATATGCGGTCAATTAAAATGGATTCATAGAGATCTGGCAAGTCCATTGTTTGCACGACATCGCGCCTTCTTGTGTCTGGCCATTCCAATTTATGAACTTTTTCTGCTATTTACGACTGGACGCGACAAACGAACGGTACCTTTGCACGGCGCGTTCTCATGCAAAACAGAATTCACTTGAGAATTTATATGGCATTGTTTATAATTGCCATAAAAAAGAAATTTCCGTGCGCATCAAGCCACAGCAAAAAAGCAAACAACAAATCAGATGTATTTCATAATTTCCAATAAAAAAATTAACAACTTTATTGTACAACAATAAAATGAAAATCAAATGTTGATTATGTATGGCATATTTGGAGTTCATCATTTGACATTGAACGCGCTTTGATTGCTCGCGATCGACAATGGACAATTCAATGGATTATCAAATCAATAAAATTGTGCTCTATTATGAATTGATTGCGGTCTTTTGTGTAAAATTCTATAAATGTATGTGCAGCATAGAAACGGTGAAAAATGCGAATGGAAAAGCGGGCAAATCGCACGCGGCAATTTGGATCAAAATGAATTTCAAATCAACGATCGATGGTGTGAATGAACGGCACTATTCCAGGTGATGATGACCATAAATCCATATTATTTCACAATTACAAAAGGAAACAGATTGATTGCGTGTAATCACAGTAAAACAAAACTAGTTGTGTTGGGCAGCTGCACCGCATGTTTGATGCGTACATATTACATTGTAATATGCCATTTCAAATGGATCACAATTTCCGTTAGCTATTTTAATGCAATCCGTTGAACGTAATAATAGTTTTAATGGGATTCCTTGGATAATGTTGCTCGCTTTTTTCTCTCTCCCTCTCTACGATCGTCGAAAATTGAGCCAAATCAAAATGATCGTTGATCTAATGCGTTTTCAATGCGATTTCAATGCCCATTCTGCGCAAATGTGGAATGATGAACTAAAACAATTCGCCGAAGAAGAGAGAAAAAAAGAATATTTTTCAACGGGAATCATTTGAATCATCATCATAAAAAAGTAGATTTCTTTATATTTTAACAGCAATATGTGTGTGCCTAATTAATCGTGAATGCTTTGCTCGCATTGTGTTCCTCTTTCATTGATATGCCAATTTTCTTTCTCGACTCGGTTCATTTTACGAAGAATCTGCCATTTTTTTTTCGTTGCGAGAGTGTTTTTTGCATACGCAAATTACAATAATTGTGTTGAAGATCATCATAAATGGCATTTGCGTTAGAGTTTGTGAGTGTGCTTTTTTTTATTGCAACCTAATGGTTTTGATTATGCTTTGCATGAAACCTGTGCATCTAATGGCGTTGCGTTCTGGATTGCGTGGCCAAAGTTGTGCATAAGAGCAACTGGTGTTTGCTGCAAATATGAATTTATGTAATCTCATTTTACTTAGCTCAAGTGTTTTTTTGCTTCTCTCTTTCTTCCTTCGTTTGTATGCAAATAGAGATAAGAGCATGAAGAAAAATATTAGTGCACCTGTCACATGCACATTCAAATGCGCATACTCTTCATTGCCAAGATGAGAACGAGTTTTCATTTCTTTCGTTCGTTTGTTCTTTCGTTTCATTTATATTTATTTTGCTTTCAAGCGCCTTTGTGCGCGCGCACACACACATTCAGTTGTGCACATTTTTCGTTCTGCTCCTATTGCGTGCCAACTCTTTCTTACCGTTTCGCCATTGCATTTCACCTTCATTCATTTTGGATGGGCAATCAAATGCCTTTCTTTATTACTTTGTTGCATCAATCTGCATGCGCACATGTCCGAATGAAGCCAATGCAATTTTCAATCGTGTTTTAATGTAAACCAACGCAATGCCTCCACTCTCTTCCTCCCTCTCTCTCTCGCTCATTTTTTGTTTCGCTTATAATCAGATGAGAAATTAAAACGGATTTTGTTTGCGTGTGTATAATTTTGTGCGGATTTTTACGGCGACGTATTGCCTGGCCACTTTTTTTTCTCTCGCATTTCGGTTGTCTTCTTATGTACGATTGTGTATTTGCGCGCGCACATCCAAGTGATCGCAATCAAATGAAATCTTATCTAGCAATTCGAATTAAATTAACTGTATATGCCGACCACTGCATTGATTAGAAAATGCATTCATACGCGAAAAGAGTCGCTCGGTTTTCGATATGAAGTGACTACTTGACGGTATTTTTGCTCAAGGTGATGACAAAAACCAATGCTGTAAATGGTATTTGAATAAAAACACATGCTGATTGAATTCAACAGCTAATAAGCTGTCAGTGACGCTGATGGTACATGGCATAGGCATTTTCAATGCGATTTCGATTGAGATTTAAATAATTGTGGGATTAAAAACAACGAAAAAATGCGCAAGAAGAAATAGTGAAGTACGTGGTGCGGAGAAAAACATCTGGATAAAAACCCATTTGATGGCGCTACGAGAAGAGTAATGATCATAAAATCACAACATAATGGAAGAGAGTAAAGAACATGAAAAAGAAAAAAAACATACAAACAAATACAAAAACCAATTAAAATTGGAGTGCAAAGCCCATGGTAAAACATCCATGGTTATTAAGCTTTTTTCTTGCGATGGTGTTTGATTTTTTGTTATGAGCAAAATTACTTCTATTATCGCAAGCAGGAACGCGTTCTATTGTTCTTTTTTTTCGTGTTGTTCATTTTGTTCGCTTTATAATGCCATGATACAATATTTTACTGAAACCATAATAATAATTACTCTTCGAAAAATAAGCGCTCGGCTATTGAATTAACAAACATAGATTTTCGCGTATTGAATTTGCAGCGCCGATCAAGAAATCGCCGAATCATTCTTTTTCTCGGCAAAAGTCATATTTCAACGAATCTTATGATCTCAGTACCAGAAAGAAAGAGATTTTTTCTTCTTTTCATTCGAATAAACGATCGACAAGAAGAGAGATAAACATCAGATACCAACGCGTAAGATTGTTTTGACTTTGAAAATGTATTCGGTTCCCTGTTTTTCATGTTATAGATGTATTGCTTACGATAGGCGAACTAATAACGTTAATTAAACACACTATTAGACGCAAAATGAGCAATAATCTTCATCATTTTTGTCGACCATTTTCCTCTATCCACCATTTTCGTTCTTCAGTTCTCGAACGCACTTGGCTCACGCACAAAGTAATACGACGCAGTATTTCGAATTCTCTAAAAACTGATAAATTGTTCATAACCAAAATACTCATTAATAATTGTGCGTATTCTGCAAACAATCGTTCTGAACGTGCCAAACAAGCCAAGAAATTAGCTTGATTACTTCATAGTTCGAATGGTGTTCGTTTCCTGTTGTTTTTTCTATTATTGCTTGTTTGTATTTCATTGTGATTCGGACCCGGGGAAACAGGTGGTGTTGGTTTAAATGGGCTTCACTAGTGAAAAAAATCATTTCGAAGGTACTTACTTCGACACAGGATGAGAGAATACTCCAGCGCAAAGAATGCGTCATTTAACCGAATAATGGTTTAATAAATTAAGATTTAAGCTTAAGTTTGCCCAAAAATATATAAAGCCAACGTCAAAAAATGAATAAAAAAATGAATCAAAACGAACATTGAGCCATTAAGTGTGTTCCTCGGAAACGTCAACTGTTTGAACAATGCGTTGAAACTTCATATGAGATGACTTTAATGGGTTTGTTCTTGTTGAAGGTGTTTCGGTCAGAATGAGCATCAAGTGTTTGTCAGAAATGCCAAGTTCACTGTGATGGTTTCTTTTGTCCACGACAAGATTGATTTCATTGATATAACATGGCGATTCATTGATTTCTATAAATGCCAAATCGCATATTTCGATGCTTTTCTTTGAGCGGATCGGGAACACTTGGCAATAATTAAGATGAATTTTAAATGTCAGATGATAATTAATCAAAATACATGTATATTGTGTACGCAAAGGGAATGAAGAACAAAGCGTATTAAATATAGATGATATTGGTCGATTGGATGGTAGCTAATGAACTGATTTAAATTCTAACCGGTTTGGTCCTGTAGTTCTTCCAAGAAGATGAAAAAAATATGAAGGTAAAGCGCCCATCGTGTTTGAATGTCAATAGAGTAATGAAAAGGGATTTTTTCACTACTTAAGCCAATTGTATTCGATTACAATCATTACAACATTAAAATCGCGAAAACAGACAAAAGAAACACAGATCAATACACTCTGAAATCTATTTACGTGTAAACCACGTGTGCCTGTTCTTTTTTCTTCGTCAAATTTTTTTGGCAGTTGCTTTTGCTTCGAAACATTTTATTTCACGATTCTATCGGGTCAAAAACCTCGACTATAATAATGCGAACCGAAAAATTTAATTTGTATGTTAACGACAGCCAGATTGGGGAAAAAAGAAGTAAAAAAAAGACGAACGAACCAAAACCAAAAAAACGTTCGAACGAAGAAAAAAGAATGGATATACCTATGGAATACTCGAAAAACAACTCTTCGCGAAACACGCGAAAAAAATTAACGCTTTTTACAAAACACAAAGATTGGTGATCTTTTTTTTCTCTCTATCTCTTTTCATTTCAATTTCGTGCTTGGTTCAAAAGCAAAAAATACCATAAATAATGGCCAAAAAATGGTATTAAGTATGATCGCATTGATTTGCAATTTTTTCGACTTTACGTCAAAATGACAGATCATGTGGAACAGGATTTTTTGATTGATTTTCGTGAAACATTCACTTAGAACCATTTGAATGCGTACGATTCACAAAAGGCTTCATTTCAATGTGTATGTAAGTCAATCGTAAAATAATTGTGTCCAGTTTTGTTTTACAGGCCGTCTTTCATTGATCATGTGTTATTTTTTTTTGATGTAAAAATGTGTTCCAATTTGCACATTTATCGTTTGGTATTCGATATCTGGACAGATTACACAGACTCGGTGCGCGAAAATAGCAAGTGTTATGGATGTAAACAATTCACACCCGTTTATGTGGGTCGACCGAAGACGGCGGAGCGGTAAATAAAAAATGAAATTGCTCGTTGTTTGTGTTGATGTAGATTTGTTTCGTATCTGTTTTTTTTTTACGTTTCACAGAATTACTCTGGCACAAGCATAAATGGATAAATTAGATTAAGACATATTCCGTTGTCACAGAGATTTAATGAAATTTCCTGTTTCCCAGCGTATCGACGACAAACAACAACATTCTTCGGGAAAATTGTACATCTCAATTCACTCTGTTGACAGCTGACATCACCGCGATATGCAGAACAAACTTTCTGAAGTTATTAGTTGAGCAACGTGTTTGATGTGAGAAATCGAAATCGGCTTTTAAAAAAATTGACAAAGATCGGATGTAATTTTCGACAAATACCACCACTCTCATCGGAATAGATGTGATAAAATTCACGTAAGAATGAAACTCATATACCTATATTTGAATAATAATTCAAAGTGTGAAACCTTTTACTTATTTCGTTTATTTTTATTTCAAATCTCTTTTTTTCGTTGATTTTCTTGGCTTATTTCGTTTGTTCTGACTGTTGAAGAGTGGACACAAGCAATTATGTGTGGAAGAATAAGCAATACCAAATGGTTACACGGCTCTTTGTGTCGTCGGCTTCGTGCTGTTTTTTGCTCTTAAATCACACTCATCTCTGAGCAAATATGATTTGACCAATACCAACGAAACCGAAAAGGAGGATAAAACAACAGTGAATAAGCGTATTTATTATTATTATTATGGTATCTGTCAAGATTGAAATGAGCAATGGTGAAAAAAAAAAATGTTTTTGGTTTACCAAGCAACAACCAAAAAAAAAGCAACAGTGACCGGGAGAATTATGAAAGGGAATGAGAACGATTCTGTGTGTGCGTCATGCTCGCAAATTGCCCCATGAAAACCGAACGAAGAATGAAAATAAACCAGAAAAAAAGAAGCAAACAGAGAAAAAACCACACTTTAAATCTCATCATCAAGTTAAATGTGAGTGACTTGTTTCGAGCACGAGAAATATATTTCAACGCAAATAAATCACTGTTTGAATGGAGCTCACATGTAAATTAATCTAACATGACTTTGCGTATGAATTTTGTGCGAATTGAGATTTTGTTGTTAGATTTGACACGAGTTTTTGTGATGGAGAGAAAGAGAGCGCGCGAGCGAGCATGATAGAGGTGGAAAGAGTGAGAAATAACAATCAAGTCATGTGTACTATTTAAAAACCTGTGCGATAATTGCTGAATGATTTTTTGTTCACCGGATGCGACGAATAAGAATTGTGTTGCGATGTCGCGCCAAAATGATTCAACGCCTTTGTTAACACAGTGAAATCAACAACGATAAATACACATCAATGTGTATCGCAATTACAATTCCGTGTAAAACCAAATATTTACTCACTAATTAAGGACAATAACATGTTGGTTTATTGGCAAAAGCAGGCAAAAAACGACGATCTATTAACTTCTCGAATCGTTGAGATAATTTTATCGATTTTTGCGACGCAATTTCATGTTTAACGGTTTATTTGCAAACTTGTTTGCTAATCAAACCTTTTCGGCACTCAAATCAAATGAGATTATCAATCGGGTTTGGTTGGTTTTTATTGATTATTGAAATTGGACACACATTTTTTTTTCTCACTCGATGCATAAAATAATACTTAATCTATACATTGTTGTGTTTGAATATCAATTTCTTGTTATCAAATCGTTACGCTAAAAATATATTTTTTTTCTCCACATTAAGTTGTATTGCACTTGTAACTTGCGAAATGGAATTTTGTTTGCATCATAAAGATTGCTATTTCGATTGTTTAATTTGCACGTAGAGAAGCACACATTCTAGAAATATTGTATATAATATTGATTTGACCCGCATTCCAGTTCCTCTTTATTTATATTTGCAATGTGTTTTAGAGGTTTTTATTATGGTCATTTAAAAACTAAATTGATTATCAATGGCATACAATTTACTCCTGACTGGCGTCATTCGATCGCACTTTTCGATGGATTAACAATTATTTCAATCGATCACATCGAAAGAAATGGATGAATAATGAAGAGGAAGTTTAACATTTAATTGGCGAGAAGTCGAATATAATTTGTATTTCAATAATCGTACATTTATTTAAAAAAAAAAAAATAATTATTGATGAGATAGGTGAGGTGTTTCACGTTTGAATAGAGCTGTTACGCCAATGCGGCGACCAGCAGTGGCATTATTTGCATAATTTCGAAGAGATATCGTGAGTGTTGAATTTAAGATGACAATGGAAGTGGCTATCGAACTCATCAATTGAGTGGCGCACATTAGTATGCTTCAAGTGGCGGACAAGATACATACAACAATTGCGTCGCTATCAACGATTGATCTAATTGAATAAATCTCGATGCGGCACACGATTTGTCCTTGGAATGGGGCCAAGTGTATGGAATTCAATTATAGATTTATACTCATTCTGTCGTATTCGTGGGAGAGCAGATTTTGAAATATGAACTTGCCAATGTAATTCGACGCGGGCAATGAAACATAATAGTTGAAGAAAAAAATTTTATTGTCACCGCTCACACATATAGATGATTTGTAGCGCGTCTTGTTTTTTTCAAACACCTCACTTAAGTTGCTAATAACATTCGAAAATTGATTTCTTGGTCAAAATATTTACCAAATTAGTATGAAATAGTGGACATGGATCAAGTAAAAGTAAACAAGCAAAAGAATGTGCAAATTTGTCAAATGAACGGGATTTGTCATATGTTTGCCATGTTGTGCTGCTTGTGATTCGAACCAAATTTAAATAACAAACCAAGAGAGAATGAGATAGATGTTGTTGTCGCCCATACACTAGATCAAACTTGTTTGACGATACCGCTGCGCTTGATACACCAAAGTATTCCGTTTCAGTTAGAGACGCGTGCGCGTATGAACGAGAAATATTTATATTCACAACGACCTTCAATGTACCGTTTACTGACGACGAGAGTTGTACAATTTCATCACTTCAGATGATATAAGTTAACAAGTACCTGTACATGCGGTTATTTAAAGCGAAAAAAACACCAAGTAGATGAGAGAGCGAGAGAAAAAAGTAAATCGTATCATTTATTCAACACGGCCGATGAGAATGCATCGAAAAGATTCTAACGAACAGATGAATCGAATGTAGTCTTTTGTAATTGTGCTCCACACGATCTGCACTCACATTTCTCAGCCCACTGATGTAATAAAGACAGTTTGGATCGGCTTTGTCGATTAGAACAGCGCTTGCCGACCATTTTAATATATAAGAAAATGTAAGCGAACCATTCGAGTTTGAGCTGAAGCAGGAAGAAGCGCAACATGTTTCAAATAACTTGATATATATTGTGAAGTGACTGTGCGAGTTTCTGCAGGCATTCAATTTTCAATACAATATTCTTGCTTCAATGCAACATTCAGCATAGTTACTACTATGAGTTTTTGCTGGTTCTCAGGAGTCAGCGATGAGGAAAAAAGAAAAACTATACGAAAAACTATTGCAAATCGCATTCGGCGTGACCAAACAGTAAAAAAATGTGCACACTGAGAGATGTGATCAGATTAGAGAATGCGATGCAGTTTATGTTGTTTCAATTTTTCCGGTTCTAATCTGGTTTTTCTTCTATGAGTTCACGTTGTTTTCTTGTTAGAATGATAAAAAAAAAATTATATTTATGAAATGCAGTTTTTACCGCTATTTGCGTTCTGACACTGACTCGATCACACAGTGACTTCGCAAATATTGACCACGGAAAATTCGTTCATGTAAACACATGCAAACAGAATAGAAAATTTGTGCCCACATTTATTTTTGCTCTCAAGATCAACCAAAAGAATAACATATCCAAACAGTTCAACGTAATTGTCTTTTATTCATGTGAATTGAACAGTAAGCGAGATGAACGTTGAAGTAGAAAAAACACACACTCAGGGCGCAAGAAGAAAAGTATAAATTTTTCCTTTATGCATTTCCGCAATCACAGTTGTTTTGAAACATGCTCACAAGTAGATAAACATTATATCTTTTTTCCCATGCAAACAATTACATCACCAAAATGTTGTATGACATAAATACCAAATCTTCACTCTTCTCTCAAATTTGATTTCAATGCGTGTGTGTGTGTGTCTGCAATTGCAAACAAACATGAGAAACTTTTACCAAACAACAACAAAAAAGACGAAACAAAATCGAATATTAACAATTTTGTTGTTAGTATGGAACACACCTTAAATTAAACCGAAGAAAAGAAAAGAAAGAAATTCTTTTGTAAAAATTCTCTTTCTCTTTGCCAACAATTATCGTGTAATGTTGCCATTTATTTTCTCCGTGCAGTGATCTGTCTCTCTCTCTTCGTCAATCTCGTATTGTGTTTGCGTGCACACTCCATTTCAGTTCAGTTCGGCTTGAAACTGAAATGAAAAATGCTCACAATGGAACGAAACATTACTTCACATCGCCCGGTGAAATTTCGTGTGTACAGTTTTTCGAACGCGAATAAAAAAAAAAAACACACACACACACACAAGACCAGCCAGAAGAGAAATGAAAGAAGCAAAACAAAGTACGAAGTCCGATTACTCAATACATTTTCGTAAATATATTACGTTCACTCAGAATCGTTTCGTACTGGTTACTCTGGCATTCGGTTGTGTTCGGTTGGTTTCAATGTTTGGTACTTGTCTTTCTTTCTATTTCATTTCGAATTGTTGTTAACCTCATTTCTGTTGGTTCAAATTTTATTTGTCAGCCGAGCATCACTTTTGGTTTTTCTTTTCTCTCCTTCTCTCTCTCTGTTCTTCGTCTCTTCTTCACTTCTAATCGTTTTTTATTCGCAAATGACACATCAAAAGTGAACAAATGAAAGAATTGGATCGCCGTACCTGCCTCACAAAGAATGCCTGACGAAGAATTGGCAAGCAAAAAAATTGATGTGTCCAAGCAAGAGAATCAAGCAAAAATATCGAAATCATAACAATAGACACCGTAAAATACATAATCAATTGATACAATTATGTTGAATTCACGGACAAAAGGAGGATTCCAGCAAGGTCTTTTTTTTTCATAGGCAGCATCTTAATTTTGCATCCATAAGTACGGTATTGTTAGCATTGAAAAAGGTCAGGAAAAAAAATTGCACAATGAGAGAAATAAATAACAATTCATAGCGGACTAATGAAACCTGCAACGGTGCGAAATGAAGTGCATCCGTAATATTGCACAGCGCAATTCAATTCGGATCGTTCTACCGCAAGCACCAACAACAACGCACAGAAGGAAGTTTCATGGAGTTATTACAATGAATCGGCATTTTGCTGCTCAAATTCTATTGTACGATCGGTATCTTAGTTTTGCTTGGGAAAATAAACGGCACTACCCAGGAAATAAGCTAAAGTGCGAGTTCATCAGTAGTTCAAATAACAATATTTTGCCAGCAAATTGAGAAAAAATATCGAATTTCAGTCCTTCAAATCAACAATGTATTTTTCCATCCGCCTTTTATTTTGATTTATACACGCATGATTCGCATTTTGCTCATTCAATTTTCATTTTTTTTTTTTTTTTTGAGAATCATTTCAGGTTATTTTTGCACGAGATTTTTATTATTTGGATTCGATGTGGTCGAATTTTGTTTAGAGGAAATATTGAATTTCAATTTTTTTTTAATGGATTTTTCGTGGACAAACGAAACCGAAAACAAATAAACGTTATTCTTCACCGTTGAGATGGAGATGTTTTGAGTTGAAATTTCCTGTTTAATTTAAACTCAGGTTTAAATTACTCTAAAATGTTGTGATGGTTTGAAGTAATAGCGATTTTTTCGCCATTAAATTCAAGGAAATCCATTCAAAAACTGGACAATTTGAACAAAATTATGTACGAAATTACATACATTAGGCAAATGTGGATAATGAAATGTTCCAACAAAAAGACGCTAATTTCAGACGTTTTTTTATGAATTTTGATGATGACTTTAATAATTCATATTTATAATTGGTCGCAATTAAACAAAAACTAGCTAAAATGTTCAAAAATTAAACAATGTTAAAACATTCCGCTCCATGTATTGTTGATGTGCTTCTGGATGCGTGAATTTATTAATATTCTCTCCTTTTTCTTTTCATTTCTATTTATTTAAATTATAAATTGCGAGTGTTTATTTAGGCGTTATATTAATAACCGCTACCATTGTCGTTATAGTTATCGAAGTTGTAGTTGTCTTCGTCATCATTCGTACCGTGTATAAGGACGCCGAATAATAGAAAAAGAATGCGTGTAAACTAGGTAAGAAACGGAGTAAAAGCAACAAGTAAAAAAAAGTAACATCGCACCACCTGTGAAAAATTCCCACACAATCGTTGTACCATGACTGTGCTTGTCTAGATGCTTTTAATAGATCCACCAAACAATTCGATTCACACATTGTCGGTACAGCTCATCAATATACATTCGTCGACGCAGACATACAGTGTTACCCCTAATTTTTCATTCATAAACGCACATTCAGACGCATTCGAACATAACAGCATAACATCCAACAAATACAATGCATATTACACATATTGCATCGAAGCATCAAGGGCGAAGGAGCGTAGATGACGACAAAGGAAAGAAGAAAAAAAACATTGAAGAAGCGAATATCGTGGATAATAAGCATGGAAGAGCTGTACAAACAGGGAGACAAAGATGAACAATTTTTTGAAATCAAAACTAAATCACATAAAAATGAAGCACCTTTCCATGTTTTCGCTTGTTTTTTTTCTCTCTCATTCTTTCTCTTTCTTTTTCGCTGCGTAATTTCCGACCGAGAATTTGGTTCACATAATACCTTTGGCAGGCACCCACACATGCATGGCTTATTTGCTTGCAACTCAATTGACCTACTCAACCGTCATCATTTGCGTTTTACCTCCGTGTGTCTGTTCTTTCTGGTTCTGTAATGGGCTCGATACATATGCATATATTTTAATTTTTTTTCTCTTTCTCTTTTCTTTTAAAATAATATGATTGTTTCTGCCTTTGTGCCGGTGCAACGAATCCGAAATTGGTTGAGTTTTATGTGCATTTTATCTATATATTTGTTTTGTTCCCATCGTTTTCAAGATGTCATCATTCAGACAATATGCTGCGTGTTGATATTGTCAGGAAGATAGTAGAAAACAAATTTATGTATATGCACAACAAAAATCATAAATAATCAAATTTTACAATGATGCGACGCGGCATTTTTTCATCCTTGTCTGCTCTTTTATTATTGTATTCGTCAAAATGTCACTTCATCAATTGTGTTTTGTGGCTGATTTGGTACTGAAAGGGATCAAGGTCAAAAATTATTGCAAAATAATAATACGATTGAGAGACCCAGACACACACACTGAATAGATATGAACGGTTTGAATTCGGCTGTTTCTCCTTTTTTTTTCTTCAAAAAATATCGAAACCTTTTTATCCTTTTTCATTCAATTCATCGATGATAATGATGGATCCAGACAATGGGCAATCGAAACCAAATCAAAAGACTGCAATTTTATATAAAATTTTAATATTGAGAGATGCGACAGATCGAATATCAACCGGAAGGGTGTAAAATATATGCATAAAATATCGATGTTTATGAATACATTTTTCGGGGTGAATAGAATGTTTTTTTTTCTACTTCTGATGAGTAATGAGAATGAAAAATGAACGATGTGTCACGAATGAATCGACGATGAAAAGGAAATAAAATTATAGGATTTATTCGTTTTTTTTTTTTCAAAATAAAAACGGAATAATTGTGGTCATGCTTTGTGTGTTTTTGATTTGGTTACATTGATCGAAGGAAATGTTATCGGAAATAAAAAAAAAATTCACATGTATCCCCGATTCGAATAATAAGCCGTCGAATTTTGGAAATTGAAGAAAATGTGTGACAAAATGAAATAGAAAAGAACGGTTGATTGTCCTGATTTTAATATTAGACTCCTTTCACATGGATTTGTTTTTCTTCGCTCTTTTTTTCGGGTGATTTTTGTTATTCGAGACGCGCCGTTGTTGCTTTTGTCTCTATTGTTATTGTTTGGTGTCGTATTTAAGTAGCAAATTTCATTTCTCTTCCAAAATCGAGGTGAGTGTCGATGCATTTTCTCTGATACCGATATGTGATCTCATTTTTCGGTTATGATTTAGCGTGGGAAGGATTTCTTCGTTTTTTACTTCGTTTTTTTTTTTGTGTGATTAGAATCGGAACTCGAATTTCATGCGCGAGTACATAAAAGAAACATTCGAATCCTTTAGACGCATTGTGACGGCGAGGTACCCAGAAAAAAAATGCAGGTACATTTTCTTCTTTCTTTTCAAATCTCATGATTAAATCGATGCGGTTTGATCATTAGACTGAAGAAAAATAAACAATTGCTATTCTCCACATGTCATTTTAACTAGTTTTTTTGTGAACGAAACTAGTTTTTGTATGCAAATCTTCAGTAACCGATTATGTGCACAATTGGCCGATAGAGAGAAAGACTTCGTTAAACGCGAAACCCTAGTGCATAGCGAGTACCGTTGTCACTGTCGAATTTGTATCCATTTACACAATTCCAAAATGTGCATATGCATGCGCTTCTTAACCGATTGGCCGACCGATGACCATAAACCACATTCTGCAATCAATTATTTGTAAAGATACAAATGCGACATGCGCAAATCGGCTCGATCGATGGTGAAACGAGCATCTCTTGTGTTCGACTCCACCATTGACTCATATCGAGCAATAAATTTTGGATCGCATCACAATCGCAGCTTAATGTCTACCAGTTTAACGAAAAAGAAAAACCAACCCAACAAACATCTATTCATTGCATCTAGATGTTAAAATGCTGTTTGGCTCAGTTACAACGGACTTATAGGTTTAATTTCGATTTTTTTCCGCGTTTGTTTGAATCTCGTTTACAGTTTTCTTTGCGCTTGCTCTTCGCCAAGATAAATATTCAATTATTTGCTCGACGAAACGGTCGCAATTACATGTAAATGAGACGGGAAAAGAAGTGGAAAAATAGCATTACAAGTGATTTTCAAGACGTACATACACACACACACACACACACACACACACATGTATAAATGTGGAGTATCTGGTAATTGGGTTTTTGTGTGCAAGTCATCATTGATTGTGTGTGCTATTTTAATCGTGTAATCGGTAATGGTAATAATGAAATTAGCACTAACATTCCTTCGATAATGATGATTATGTACGTGCTCACGCGTGCACTCCTCATTCGGGCAATGTCTTGTGTTCGTCTTTGTTATTTATTTTTAATTCTCTTTTGCTTCATTTCGGATTATCAATTGCAATTCAATTGTTTTTGTGCCGTAATGGTGACACTCAATAAATTTTGTCTCTCTGATGGCATACACTCTTTTTGTTTTTGAATTTACATTGTAAGAACATAATGAGTCGTATGAGTCGTATATGTGTGTGTATTTTTGGTCGCACGTAATTTCTCTTTATGCAAAACCATTAATTTTGCTCTACGATTGATGGCTGCATTTGACCGAAGCAAAATGGGTAATTTGAATTTATTTTCGTGATTCTTGTCATGAAATACACACACACATACACATTCATTAATATCAATTCAACCATTTATCTACTTAATGCAAAAACACTTTATGGAGTAAAAGTATGTACTTGAGTATGCAATTGAATTGCTGTCTTAAAAACGTTGAAATAAAAGCAACAGCAGCACCAACCAAAACCATCAAGCACGAAACAAAATGCAAACAACAGCAGAAAAGAATGAGACTCTCTACGTTAAACACTGTCACTAAAACGCATATCATGCGATGCGAGATAGAGAGAAATAAAGCAAAGAAAAAACAATCGCGAAAAATAAATGCGCACTCAAACGAAAATAATGTTTATTTAATACAAACACATTAATAATCTACTTCTATAAATGGTTTTGAAGTTGAGAACGAAGAGAAGACAGCAAGAGAGGAGCAAAAAAAAACGATAGCGTATGGAAAAAAGTGATGGAAAAAGCGAATAAGCAACGAACAAAAATATCGCGAGAACAGCATAGGCGGTTGATTCGAACGAAAAAAAAAATCAACAACAACCAAAAACAACAAAAAACAATACGAAATGATAGCTGAGAGAAAGAGAATAACACATCTCATACAACAGGTTAATATATGGACACATTAACTGAGAACGATTGTTGTGTGTATGTTGTACTGCGTGTGCTCGCGCAATGACCTACTTTGGACATTGATTTAATATAAAGAGGCGAACAGCGAAAAACAAACATCATCGAGAAACGCGCGCACAATGCTTAACGATCGAGCTGAAATAAACATACACGAACACACACACACACACTCGATACTAATAATAAAACGCAACGAAAAGAAATTATAGAACAACTTGGCGCAATAAAACGACGAGAACCATCCAATTGAGTAAACAAAAACAATTTTGGGAATATTCCTTTTGGCAAAAATAGACAATATCAAAACACCAAATCCGCACCCAAGATGGGAGTTCAAAAATTGGATTTATAGCAAATAAAATGATTTTATCACATTTTTATTGAATTGATTTTAAATGAAAACACATGCAACTATATTCCACGCCGATGACGTTCGTCTCAATTTACTAGCAAATATAAAACATCCGTTAGTCTTTTTTTCTCAATCTTTCTCTTCTTTTCTATGTTGGTGCAAGATTGTTCCAGCGAAGTGTTGTTCAATCCATCTTTTTAAATGCAATTATACACAAAACATTACGCAAGTCGTCAACGTAATTTATGTATTTAACTTTCATTGTGTTCAAAAGAATGAGGCATAAACAAAAATTGTTTGTTCGTCTCTTTTCATTTCTCTGCCAACGCTGTGAAATGGCAGCGAATGACGTAATTGGTAGTAGTACAGCTTTATATGAGAAATGCGTACACGGGTGCGTGCAGAGATTTCTTCAAGAATAAACAGCAAACATGCTTTTGTTATTGAAGCAAGAAAAGTGTACGGGGCTGATAAACATGGAGCATTTTTAATTCATATATGCGAATGGATTTCAAAATGCGGTTTTCTTACAATGAAAAAAAAAAAAAAAAATGAAATAAACAAAAACAAAAGATATATGCCGTGGAAGAGTGAACAGAGATGGAAGGAAAACCGCTTCTTAGCACCTAGAATAGACAACTTTCTTCTTGTATATAAAATATATCAAAAACAACTTAAAATTACTACAACAAAGCAATAACATACGCCGTAAAAACTAAGATTGCAAATACGAACGGCGAAGGAAAACAATAAGAAAGAAAAAAAATTGAACAGAGAGAGAGAGAGAGAGGTCGTATTGCGTGGTGGAAATAAGACGGGAAAATAAATTGAGTTAGAAGCAATTTACCACACTCATGTGGTAGCACGTAAAAATGGTAGCAAATAGCAAAATCAAAAGAAAAAATGTCATTGCACTTTTAAACTTGACATAGCTCTCAAGTATAAACAAAAACCTGAATGTACGTGTCTTACACATTAAAAGACTTTAAGCTATGACAATCGATGAAAAATCTTGACTTTCCGCACTAACCGGCAGTCAATTCAAACATACACACACACGCACACACACACTCGATCGCGTATATAAATCGCAAATTGAGCTATGAATGTGAATTGATCGTGACGTTGTATGTTGAAAAATCAAAGTAACCAACCATTTACAGCGATTCAGTTACATAAGTTCATATTTTATATCATTTCTTGTTTCTTTTCAAGCAAATACCATTGAATGAAAATGGTTGCATATATCGTAGGCAGCCAACAGCGCGCAAATTGCCTCTGGTTCAGTGATACTGTGTCGTCGCTATAAAACATCAGCAGCAACGATAATAATAATAATAACAACAACAAAACACTGTCGTAATGACGGTCATTGTCGTAGTTTTCAGTGAATGGAAGCCATAAAATCCGTAGCATCAAAACCAATAATCATTTGCAAATGAATGCCAATTTTTATTACTGAAACGGCTTTTTTCGTATTCATAACATGCAATGCAGCATGCACTAACCAAACTTATTTTATGTTCTGCTAAATACATTTGCACTCGCATCGCACATTCAAATGTAATAAACATAAACTTTGGAAACATGTTTTTTTAGAAAATTGTTCATAAAAATTCGAATGCCATTTAAATTGTTCTGCGCATTAGAGATTTCAATAGAGAAAAATAGAGAATTTTTATATTTATTTACAATTGTTGGTAGAATGACCGAAAGTTATCGGGTTCTAGAAAAACTTTCAATATATTGTTGGACGATCTTTGAAAAGATGGCGCCACTTATGAATTGTTACAAGACGATATGCTTTCCATTCACAAATTATGGAAAAGCAAGCTTATTTAAATGGAAACATCAACGTATGGGCGCTTACTTATAGTGAAATGTTCAAATCTTTTCAAAAGATGGCGTATTGACGTATTTGAAAATTCATTCTGAATTTAATTGGGATTTTTGCTACTATATAATTAAGGTTAAACTCTTTCAAATCATATTTCCATGGTCTTCATAACTCTTTGAAGATTTGATTGCTTCAAAATCATCTTTCGGTTCAATTTTTTTTATTGCAATGGATTCGAATGCAATCTTAGATCATATCCACTTTGAATGAACATTTTTCACCACTGGTGAAATTGAAGCGAATTAATTGAGAATAACACACTTCCTATTGTATTATTTTTGCTCCCAATTATTTATTTGAAATAAAAATGGTGAAAAAAGTCAAAATGGTTTTGGTCTAGTTATGATGGTCACTTTTTGATCTCATCAACCACTAAGATATTTATTTTTTGAAGTTATACGAAAATTGTGTTTTGAGCATAAACCTTTCTTCGAATTCAAAACAATATGACATAAAATAATCTGATAACTTAAGTTTCCAGTCAAAATAATTCTGTTGATCTGATTGTTCACCCCTTTTTTCTGATTTAAACTTTAAAGGCAGACATTCAATATTAAGTCGATTAAATTATCATCTTTGCTTTTTTTTTGTTATTTGATTACACACTGAAATTGAACAAAACAAAACAAAACACTATTGAATTAAATAAAGTCCAAACATGAAAATAAATCATATAACAAATCTCGCAGCAAGTGTTATGATTAATCATTTTGAAGGCTATTTTGCTCACCAAAACTTGAAGTCGATTTTTTGAAGAAAAAAATAATTGCTCTATCAATAAAAGCGATATTTGTTTGCCATTGCATAGTGATAACAAGCTCATCCCATTGTTGTCATGAAGTATGACATTTTTTTATTTTAATATTAAAACAAACTAATGAAAAAGTGTAACACATGTTGTATAAAGCGATCGTGTGTGTTTTTGATGGCGTATATTAATTAAGTCCAAATAATGGCCACAGACGAAACACAAATGTTAAAATACCAAAAATTTACATTTTTTCTCGGAAACAAGAAACGAGATGAAATAGTGGTGGGGTTTTTCTGTCATAACCTGAACACGATACAAATCGACAAAATATCATTCAGTCATCGATATAGTTAATAACTAACATGATGGTCGATAAAAGGCGATTTATTATTGTTTTATTTGCTGTCATTCAAGTGAGACTTCTCTTTTTTGGGTGTTTTTGACAATTAAACAAATTAAATTCATTCAATTTTTAGACATGTTACAGCGCGGACAATTCTACTGGAATCAAGACGATTATCTTAAGGAAAGATGCTTCACCAAACATAAATTCATTCAGAATTAATCGATTTTCAGTGGCAAAAACTGGAGGTAAGCGAGTTTATTTGTGATTTTTTTCTAATTCTTTAACAAAATAAATGATATAATCGGCAATCTCGCGACGGAATGTTACAAATTTTGGTTGATTTCGTAAATCAAATGATTAAATCACTGTGATTTAAATATTGAAATTTCGAAGTTTCACCGAAAATGAAAAGAAGTTTCTTTATACTATAGGTATATAATGATAAAATACTTTCAAATTTTATGCGTGTAAGCTAAACATGGGTTTTCCATCGAATTTTCTGTTTGTCTTCGTATCATCTACTTTTTATTAATGAATCATTGAACAAGTTGTGTGCACACTTTTATTTTTACTTTTTTGGATGCGCGCAAATACATTGTAATCAGCAAATTGTGCAAACATGTGATTTCGAAAAAAAAATGAAAACACGACTAGAGAGTCTTAAGATCATTTTTTTGTAAATACATCTTACGTACGGGGACTCCCGGCGATTATTCAACATCAAATAGTGTTGTAAATCAAAATCAGAGTTGTTTTTAAGCTTCTTTAATGTCGAATGTCTCACAAAATACTTCTGTCTGTGAAATGAATTATTAGCATAAATTTACAGTGCAGTGAAGTGAATAAAAAACGCTAAAACAAGAAAATTAAATTAATTGACATATTTCGTTTTTTGTCTACAAAATACTTTACGTATAAAATGAATGCAGACACTAATTTTAGTGTCTTTTTATTTGAAAGAGGAAATACATTTTATAATTTCTCATAGTATTCGTCTTGCCAATACGATATCAATGAAAGTGAATTTTATCCAGAGACTCGTTCGATTTCATCGATTTGTGTATTCCATTGAATAACTAGATCTTTTTTTGTGATGAGCAGAAGAAATGCATCATAGTCCCACTATTTGAAGTCGATTTCTAGTGATTTGTTCATTCGTTCAGATCTGTATGTGTCAAAAATATAGGCATCATCGGCGCGTATGTACTGAGTTGGCAGAGGTTAGGATCGCACTTTGTGTACAGATCACAGGAAGATTCAGACTTGTATTTTATTTTAGCTAGAACTCGATTAATCGTCACGATCCACCATCCAAACCCTGAAATGACACCCTCGATATTAGTCATTGATCAAAGCAATATGCATCACACTAGATTTTACCTGTTGGCCTCCGTTTGCCATGACACGCTTCACTGATGATTTCAATATGTAACCGGAATGCATCATCGATTCGAGTCCTTATAACTTCAGCGTATCCCATGTAACAACCTTCAACTGAACTCTCGCTGTTCGCATGAAATTCGACTTCGGTTTCAATGTCACGTAAACACCAAAAAAAATTTGGTATTACAAATTGATCGTCGGTTAAGTCGCATTCAATTACATGTTTCGCGGTCATCTGTAATATATCCTGCTTGATTGTATGATCGACTCAAGACACTTCCACTGGCCTCGTTTGGTTGATACAAATCTCCGGACATACAATTGCGTCCTTTAAACACCACCAAATTGCTTAAACGATTCACTGTGACCAAATGTTGATACATTAACAATATATCCTTCAGTTTGCATGGTAAACTATTTTCCGAGAGGTTCGAACCAAGCCGTGCGTCTATTCGATTAAAACCAATGACGGCTGGAACCAATGAAAATATTTGAGGCAATGCCACATGGGGATAATCTAGAAAAATGTCGAAGTAGTTATAGGAATTTATGTGATTCACTAAAAGATCATGAATTTCATATAAAATATCGTTTTTTCATTCTTATTGACTTTCAGTTCGTTGAAAATATTATGGAATCGTTACATTTCCAATTCAATTGCATTCGTTTCATCTTTGGCAATTTTGTACTTTATTTCCATCGATTTTTTTAAAATATATTTTAAAAAATCGCTCGTTTTTTGGGCATTTTGACCAACATAATTGATTGTGGCACCCTGATCGATATCGTAATTGCCACGCTTAAATATATTTAATTTATCATGCACATTATCCACAAATTCATCGTCACCGTTCACCAATTTTATATTTATATCATTTAATGGATCGGGCAGCAAAAATTAACGCCGCGCAATATAATTTGAGAATCAACATTTTATATTCGGATTTTACTTGCAAGCACTACATAATCATCGTTCAAACGATTGATGCAAACTGATCTCGGAAAGGCTTTAAACCTTTCGTTTTGAAGACAAACGACGACAGAGAGAATATTAACCTTTGAGGTCATCCAATTTGAATTATGTGTGTGCTTTTTTTTTTTTGCTCGAAACATTTTGTTCACGTGATAATCTCTGGATTTGTGGAAATCATTTCAGTAAATGTGATATAACAATCAACAGTCAACACTCTCGCCTCTCATGCAATTTACATTTGTTATCAATTGAAATTGAAATAAATATTTATTGTTAAATAAGTATTATTGTTAACTCGAACCCAATCAATGCGCACTAATTGAGATATGAGATATGGCTAGCGCCGCAATCACCTAATTGCATTTAATGATATTTGTGAAAGTGAATTTGTTCACTGAACATTTCTTTTGAGAAAGAAAAAGTTCTGGTTTTTTGATGAAAATTCAATTATTTGCTATCGACAATATCCAAAGATGTGATGAGTTTTTTTAAGCAAATAGAAGATTTTAATAGAAGATTTTACTTCACGATGGTTTGCATCGCGTTCAATAGATGTCGCTAATACGCATAGCGAATGAATGGCGTTGCGTTGCATGGCTTGCACATGAATTCATTTATGAACTAAATGGCATTTGCGTTAAACGCAATGCTATCCAAAGAGCCGACTACTCATGCGGTGCGAAAGAGACAACGGAATCGCTTCGGATCTATAAACAATTTGTTTGAAAAAACGAGAGGAGAACAGTGTTTTCATCGATCAGGTGAAGTGTACAATTGAACTGCGCCTATAAACATAGTGGATGAGCGTTTTCATTCAGCATTGAGTGTGGAACGGCCGTACGAGTTTGACACGTACAAATTTTTTCGTTCGTTGTTATATTTTTGATTCCTGTGTTTTGTGCTTGTGTGTATTTTATTTCAACTTCACTCTGTATTCACATCGACATTTAATTGTGTACTCAATTCCACTTTCGTGCATCGAAAATGAACATTTTACATCGGAAATAAGAAAAGAATCATGAAAAAATCACCATATTTATATGAACGGACACGGAAATTGTGTGAAAAGTAAAGTGAAAATTGGATAATGCACGGAATACCCTTGTCCGTGCTGTTTTGCTTGTGAGCATTGCATCGCGATTTCGCTCACCACAAAGAAATCATAAGTTTGTGGATAAAAATCAAATCACATATAAAATTGTGTCAAATTTGTTGAAAACCAAAAGGTTAAAAGCAGCAGAATCTGCAAACTCAATTTTAAAAGTCAAAACGAATCATCAAGTAACATTTTGTGGTGACACCAAAGAAGCCTTGTGTGTCGTCGACCCAAATTTTAAACGAAAAAAGAAAGAAACAATTCACGTAAACGATGTTGTGCATGCACAATTGGTTCAAAGTAAATATTTACCAATAATAAAGCAAAGAGGAAATTTACAGAGAAAATATAAAATAATTAACAACCGCATAAAAATAGGTAACTCATTTACCAAACACAGTGAGTGAGAAGGAAACAAAAACAGAAAGTTTACGAAATAGAATCAAGTGTGGTCAATACAAAAAAAAGTCGCGTAACCAACGACGAAAGAAACAAATCAAATAACCGCAGCAACAGCAACAGCAACAGAATATTTATATGTTTATATACCTTTAAAAAGAAATACCATTTGAAAAACCATAGAATCGCTGAGCGAGAGTAAGAAAGAGAGAAAAAGCGCGAATCTGAGAGTCGATACCAATTCGCAAAAAGGGGACAACAAAGAACCGAATTGCGAAAAAAAAACTGATTTCTACAAACACATATGAACAATTTGTTAAGTGATTTCTTTTGTGCGGACTGGTTGTTGCTGGCGTTAACACATATACATACACAGAAAACCAGCTAAGAAATAATAAGAAACAGAGACAGCCAGCAGCTAAAATTCAACATACGAAAAAAAAAAACACACGAAAAAACATTAACAACAACAGCAGCAGCAGCACAAAGTAAACGAAGGCAAACCAAAAGACGGGAATAAAAGCGCATAAGAGAGAGAAATGAAAGCCGTCTGAACGAATAACACACGCTGAATCGTTGTATTGCATGTGCTACGAACCGATATCTTGGTGTTTGTGTTGTTTAGCTATTGTGCATGGTCTTTTTCTCTCTCATTTTTGCCATTGTACGATACATTAGGCGAACGCACACTTGTACAAACAACAGCAACGGCAACAACATCGTCAATATTGCATTCCCTTCTTTGCCTTTCCACATTTTTTTCCTCTCTCTCGTTATCTTCTTTGCACACGCACCGAGGCAATAGTACGGTGTGAGTCGCTATCTCATTTGGATGTATATATATTTTTTTCACCCGTATGTGGATTTCATCTGACGGGCTCAAAAAGAAAAAAACAACAGAGAACACAAATTAAAAAGGAACCAGAAACATACAATCGCCGAACGTGTCATATAGTTGGAATAGTGTGCGTGCATGTAATAGTTGTTGTTTCTCTTTTGATATTTTTTGTGTAGCTGCGTTTGGGTTTTTTTCGTCTCTTCTCTGCTGTGATGCCTCTATAGAAAACAGAGTGTTTGTGATTTGGTGAGGCTGAATGGTAGCTTGGTTATTACTACGATTTTTTTTTTGACTCGATTCATATACAACGAGCACAAGTATTCACCGTACAAAAACTCAAGCAATATACAAACAACAAATAAATGTTTAAGTACCCCATTCACTTGTACACAGGGCTCACAACAGTGATTTGGACCGATTTTGTCTTTTCACACTCCATTCATTTATATATAAAGTTGTAGTTGGTGCAATAAATATTTGCTGTTGATAGATCATTTCATCTTTTCTGATGTCTGGTATCACAGCATGACACATTGTTTGGGCTCACATTGGAATTGAATGGGTGCAAAATACGAGTACACTTGTTTATCTATGCATTGATGTGTGTTACCCGAAAACAAAAAGAAGAAAAAAAAAACCAACCGATATGGTATCTATTTACCATGAATGGCAATTTGTTTTGTGAGTTAACAAATCGACTGACAGAGAGAAAATATCGCGCTATGCATATAAAGAGAAAAATACCCGATTCGGCGAAAATAAATGCATGTTTGCATTAGCATTGAAAGCGTTTCATGAACTCTGAAAAATAGGATACGTGATAAATAACTGTAATCAACATAAAGTCGATTAAAAACATCAAAACTTAAATAAATAATAAGTGAGCACATACATATCGAGATAAAAAAAAAAATAATAAAAAAAAAACAGCCACAGCAACAAACGCAAACGAAATCGTCGTATTGAAAAGAGAAAATTGTGTGGCCATTTTTTTTTCTCTCATTCGCCACATACATGAGTAATTACGAATCACAGTGCCGTTAGTGATTGTATTCCAATAACACTTCGAATAACGTATACGCATACGCACAGGTGTAAGGGGCAAATATACATAAGAAGAAAAAACACATTCCATCTGTTGGTTGTTGGAACACCGAAACGTGAATTCATTCACAGCATAGCAAACTCGATTAAATCTTATGTGTACATAAATTGTCATTAGTTCGTACACGGTGCTCCAACATAGACGAGGCCGTGGCACACCGTGATTATGTGCGATAGCAGAAGAAAGTGAAGAGAGTGGACTATGACGGACCAAAGTGAAAACGTATAACGAGCGCGCGCGAGTCAACCGATAACAATCGTCGTACAACAAGACACTCTTTTCGCGAGAAATAAAAACATTCGCGAAACGAGGCTAAATCTAGCCGGAGCTCTCTCGCCTCGAATCATAAGTGGTGTATATAAATAAAACAGACGAAAAAAAACGGTGTTTCTTTCATAAATAAAAATGGAACGAAAAAAATGCAAAAAGAAACAATCAACATCCTGAATAAATTTATGGTTGTGATTGGTATTGCATTTGAAATTAATCGTCGTCCGGTGTGAGAAGTACATTTACACGAAAACAGTGTGTGATTTGTGTCGCAACGCAACCAATAGTGAAGAACGAAAGATATATATAAAAGAACTTAATACGGTCGGTGCCGAAAAAGTATAAACAACAATTTGCGCTCTATTGCGATATTTCATTCATCCGTTTAAACCCATGCGGTGAATAAACATCGAACAAACAGGCGGCTATAAATCGAGTTCAATATCTTCATCGCTTTGGCAACCCCTCATTTTTTTTCTTCTTCATCTTTCGAGTCGCAGTACTTTGCTTCAACTAAATGCAGGGCATTGGTAATTCGATTCATTATTCTCGGTCATCGAAGTGAATGAGGAACGTCACAGCACTCGAACCATACCCATCAACATCAGCACCAAGCGAACGCATACATATCGGGATATCAGTTTTAATGAATCCAATGAAACGAGCAAATGTGCGTAAGCAAAATCAATGCATGGGGAAAAAATTGCATTAACCATAATGCGAATATATTTAGCTTAGCCTGTGTGGCACGAACGAAGTTCAAAAGAGTAAATCAAAAAGCAAACGTGTAACATACATGAACTTATTCACACGAACATGACATAAGAAGAACGACGACGACGACGACGCACACGGTGTTTGAAGAAATTTAGAAAACGAAAAGAAAAACTTTATTTTTTTTTTGTGATAGACATTTTTTGCAGCTCGCTCGACTTTTGTGACGACACATATTTTTGCGATGTTGCCAAAAGGCAAAAGTATTAAGTACCATTGCTTCTGAAATACGGACCAATCTAAGATGCCAAATCAAACAAATCTTCGAAGTGAATATTATAAAATTTTAATGTCTTCGTGAATTTCCTATGCATATTTCATACGATTTTCATTTAATTCCAATGAAAAGAAAATACCAATTTTGAAATCATTTAAGTGAGAAAGAAAGAGAAAGATTAACGAAATTTTTTTGTATGAATTTTATATTAAAACTTATGCGAATAGTGAACGAACAGAACAATTAAATGAACATTTTAATTGAATTAAATAAGTATATAGATGCGTATAAAAAAAAAATTTTATGTAATCACAACATAAATTTATGTATGTGAGTGACCCAAGAACACATAATACGAAACGAACAAGCGCGCACACAGCCAAATTATTCCCCCTTTTTTCGAACATATCAACGGCAACAATAAAAATTAATTATTATCGTACAGTAGCAAGTTTTGTACAATTTGTTTAAAAAAAAAACCTAACGTGCTGCGAAATATCAAAATTGCTCTCGGCGCACACAACTACACAACGATAACAACGACGAAGGCGGCGACAGCAACAACAGAGCCCGATAATATATATCTATATAAAAGTGTTTTTTTAGCTGTGTACAAGTCATAATAATTTTACGTAGTGTTTAGTGTTGAAAGTGATCGAATTCCATAGTTTGTATAAGTAAGAAACGAAAAAGAAATTTTTTTTAATCAAAATATCAAAAATGAATCGTTCTGCGGCCACACGATTTCAATGCACAATGAAATCAAAAATCACTCAAATTACTGTAATTTTACTTGCTATGCTTAAGGTAAGTGTATTCAATAAACAAACATTTTTTTCTTTACATTGACTTCAATTGAAATCAGTAATCAGTTTTTATGTAGTGGATTTATCACGGTATCATTTTTGCTTCGCTTTAAGGCTGTAAAAAAATATGAAATAAACGCATAAACGTTGTTCTGTTGAATTATGTGCCAAAGCACGCTCTGTACACTCAGTTAAAGGCCAAAAATCTCATTACAGTTGTTGAGCATGTGGTATGGATTTTAAAATACCAAATTAGGTCGATTTCTAAAATTGACGATTAACGCTATTTTTCAAAGTGCTGCATTTGAATACGCTTGAATTTGACGGATACCATCATTCTCAACATTTGTGTTTTATTAACTCGCTTCGAAAATCCAAATACCAAGCACCAGCTGCGCACAAAATGCCATATAAATTATGGCAACGATTGGCTTTTTTGCTTCGTGCAATTGTATAAATGTCGCATCACAAATGATGACTAACCCGATCACATACACCGTTTTCTTTTTAGCGAAAAATAATATTGTTGATGTGATCATCACCAGTTATGGGATTATTTAACGATTATGGAAAATAATAATATTATGTTTATAAAATTGCCCACGTCTGCAGAATGAACAAAACGGTTTTGTATTTGCACAACATTACAAACATTGTATATGTACTGTATCATCATCATCTTGTTGAATTGCTAATGTGAAAAAAAAATGAAACTAGCAGTATGCGAAAACCTCCGTTTTTCATTGAAATTTCAAACAAAAAAAACAACGCACAACGCGTTGCGTGCAAATATTCCCGATTCTAAATTTTCCACTCATTATTGAGAAATAGAAATTGATCGGAGGCTGTTCAACAAATCATTATTCATTGTGTGCGTTTGAAAGAAAGTTTCTTTGAAGTATTTATCTGTCTGTTTTTTTTCGTTGGTAATTCATCAATCATTGTATTAATTAAGAGTAATGAAAGTGCATTTTAAACGGGTGCGTTAGTGATGTGCAAGCACTGGTCCATTTATTGGATTGAAAAAGAAAATGTGTTAATTTATGATGGAAATATTTAGAGCATAAATTCATTGCATGATGTTTGATCGGTTTTGGAGCTTCTTTTTTGCTTCGGTGAATGTGCACTGCGGTGTTGTAGGCATTTTTCAATATGTATTTTTTTCCTTCGATGATTTTTTTTTCGTTTCTTCTTTCATTTTCACATGCAAAATACAAGAAAAACCAGTTCAGGGTTTTCGCTCACCAATCACATTGCAAATCAAAACCAGAAGCCTGTCAATCTGAACTGATTGAAATCTAAAACCAACGATGATTAAAGTGGAACGATTTATAAGTATATCTTATGGTTGAAACTAATGAAGTTGACTGATCTCACACACTGATTTAGTTTGAATTGAAATCCATAAGCGACGGTGGTAATACAATAGCAAATCGCATACTCCCTCTCTGTGGTTCATTCAAAGAAAAAATCCAATCAATCTATCATTCTTTATCAATTCACAATTCAAAAGCGAATTTATTATATTTGTGCAACGAGAGATGAACGGGTATTCATTCACTGATTTACATAAAACTTATTATTATTAGATGAATGAATGACAATGCGTTGCGTGTAATTTGTACAATGCTATTGAAAACGACATTCAACTGCATATCGAACAAATGTGACACATTCGCAAATTGCCTTTAGTTTTTATGAATCAGTGACTGCTGTATGAATGTCAAACCCCGATGTTGAGCAGGAAAAAAAAAAACAAATCACATTTTGAATTCATACACATCACACCCAACACGACTCATTATGAATCTTGAATGAGTTGGGCGAACCTCTCTATCTATCTCTCGCTCTCTCTTTTTCAATTTAAACAAAACACATCATGAACCGTACGAACAGTGAACGCTTAAAATGAAGGATTTTCGACTCTTGTGGTCGAGTGACAAATATTCCAATACCGAAAACAAACAAGTCATATATATACACACACACAGAGAGAGAGAGATACATACACCCGCTCTCTCAATGTATTTTCGGAAATCACATCACACACAATTCGTTCAACTTGGACGATAAATCAGACAAAATGATGTTTAGTATTCCTCTTCACACCGTTGATAATAAATTATACATCCGCATATTTATCATATCAAAAGGAATTGTTTCGCCTGTTAAAGCGATAAACAGTCATACTCTAGCTATTAACTCTACCGATATGTTGACAATCATTCAAATGATCAGAATGTGATGATGATACAATGACTTCATTAAATGTATAATAATAGATATTCGTAAAATCGAAAATTCTCGGAAATTCGGAGAAGAAATCCATTAAATTAATACATACGTATATAAAAACATACACGTACACACAAACTGAGAGACAATAATGCCATAACGCCAACATATTGACATTTCGGTATTGTCTATGGTTGCTAAATGAATTGAAAATCTCATGCATAAGCGCTTACATGTACACCAAGTTGGTTCGGTATTTGAAATGGCTGATATACGTTCATTTTGTGCGACTCAAAAAGAGCTAAAGCCGGTCGCAAAGCCTTGAGTGTAGCAATTTTTCGTCGACAGCACGAATTTTCGTGTTTAATTGATGCATGAAACAACATTTACCATTTTATTATAACATATACATACATTTTTTCATGCTATAGATTTCAGTTGTTGCCAATTGCTTCCATCATTGACTTGTTCCCGTCATTGTTGACGTGCATTTTGTGTTCAATTTTAATTTTGCTTTTTTCGGTTCGAATGGTACGTGTGCTAGGTGTTTTGCTATGATACCAATTTCATGTATGCTGGTTCATTTTATATCGACTCCATTCGTTTTGCCTGGGCTAAAATAAACACAGAAAATTCGCTCTGTCTATCTATTACGTGTAGGAAACTCGAACTGACAATTTCTGTTGGGCTGATGAAATTTTGCATTATCATGGCGCGCTCAAACACAATTTCCGATTTTCATGCAATTTCTCCAATATACAGTTTTTTTCGGCAAAATGGAGTGCCGCTTCACGCGGTATTTTCGTTTTTTTTTTTGCGCAATCGGGTGAAATGCAAACAACTTTTCGAAAGTTTCTTTCATGCAAATGTCTTCCGGGATTTAAATATACTTGCTTCTCGAACCATGAAAAATATTTGACGCTTCCAAACGGATGAGCCATTTGACGACTGAATTGAGTGAGAAAAAAATACGAACGAAAAAACAACGTGTGAGGTAAATTTTAAAATGGATTTTTCAGCAGCGTACCTACTTTCCGAGAAAACTTCAACTTTTTACAAGGAACACACAACGTAATTTAAACGGAAAAAAGAGAGGAACCGACAACAAAAACTCATTCAACACTTATACGACACGGTTTGTTTGGAAACCAAGACATTGACTCATATATATGTCAACGTGCTATATTTTGTTGTTCGTTGATTGGCTAAAAAAATTGAATTAAGCTCACTTTTGTTTCACGAACTGAGAAGTTCACGAATTCATTTTCGGCTGAATAGCTCTCGTTTTAAAAAGTACATTCAGCTCTAGTTGAATTCTCAAGGTCGTTAAAACGTGCGCTAATGCAGCGCTTTATACGTTCCATTGTTGAAAATTCAATGTTTTTTTAAACGTTTCCCCTCCGCAAATGAAATCAGTGCCAAATGAACAAAACGGTTTTAGAATACAGCTAACAATGCATATAAAATGTCTATTGTGATGGGTTTTTTCTTATTCGATTAATTTGTTACGCATTAAAATGGAAATTCAATTATGTAATTGATGATTTGGTGCGCATCGAGTGCTAGAATCACTTTGAATTCGTTTGGGTCGGTTTGAATGGTTTTTATCTTTAGAAAAACAGCTTTGTAAATTTTGGATCGATAACTGAGTTGCCTCACGCAAAATTCAAATAAAGTTTTGTTACAAATTCGACCTACTTCCAGTTAGAATCATAACTGAAGCAAATTAAAAACAATGCCAATCGTCGACAATAAATAGACATTTTTTTACTGTTGAAATTCTTATAAATGCTCTTTTTCACACGTGCAGTGTGCCACCTAGAATGTGAATAGTTCGTGCACACCGAGCTTGTACAAAAACAATAACAACAAACACATAAATAATTAATATATAAATTACATTTATTTCACACTTCATTTGTCATCACTATGCACGTTCTGAACTTTTCACGTCAAAGTCAAACGTATAGATTTGCAAAAAGTGCTTTAGTTTTTCGTCATTTTTATTTTCTTGCGATATTTTCACAACTATTTGGAATTTCCTTTCAAACACTAATTGTAAATCTTCATTATGTAATTGCTAATACATTTTTGCAATCATGCGAAGTATGCAATTCTCATTAACGAAAAGGATATTTTCATTCCACAGAGACAATCGTTTTAATTTACAATGTAGCTGGTGTGCAATTATTACATTTTTCCCTGTGTATCTCGCTTCCTCTCTCTCTCGCTCTGCGAACCCAAGAAAAATGTAGTGAAATATTTCGATTTCGCACGAATAAAAGATTTCCTTGGAAATGCTACAATGATAGGCTTGGGGTGTCTGGCAGAGTACTTTCAACTGCTTTCAACCCAAGTTCAAATGCTGTCAAGGTTTCAGTTCAAAGAAAAAAAATTCGTTTGTCGAAAGTAAATCAACGGTGTCTGAACCAACGATGAAAAAAACGCCGACATGAGATTGAAGAATTATGGCTAGACATGAGACGATGATATGCCAATCTGCGCAGGCAGAAAGAAAAAAGCAACGCATTAGATAGACTTGATCACGCTTTGTTTCTCTTCCATAGACAAATGGATGTGTCGTTTCAAATTTGTCTATGCACATTAAAGCTGGCCGTACAAAATGACAGAAAATAAACGACACGATGACACGTCGATTCAATTGTTTGATATCAATGAATGCACAATTGCAAATTTGCATGATCCATTGTGTGATGTAATAAAAGGCAAATATGTGTACATTTGTCGCTACATTTAACTAATGCGTTTCATTGATTTCCATTTTCAATGAACGACGAAAGACACCGTACTTCCATTGTGCTGTGCTGAACATTTCTTCTTTCCATTCATATTCTATAAATATTACTCATCCACACACATTTTCATTGTGAATGTGGAAAATGGAGAAAAGCGGCGCTGTTACTGTTGTCATATCCATTTTCTCACTGTCGACATGACATACGTATAAAAAGCAGAGTAAGTACGGGAGTGATAGAAAATAGTACACACACACATATTCCAGACACTATGAGTTTTAAGAGGTTGGCATTAATCACGGCATGATTTATGCTTGGCGTTGACTTCGAGTATGAAAGAGCACTTTGCGCTCGAATGTCGAGTTTTTCCGTTATAAAAGCCGATGAATTGAAACAACAAAAAAAAGACGTAATCAAACAATGTGCCATAAGCTAAATAGTTGAAAATATTGTTTTACAATGTGTAGATGTGAGTACAAGTCTTTTTACTTGTTATAATGCCGCCGGTTCATATGTGCGCCATCGTTTTTTGGGTTTGAGTTGAATGCGGCACTGTTAATTATTAAGCCAATAACTACATTGGAGCCATACACCACTTAAGTTGCAACCGTATTGAGACAGTAAACAGTAGTTGTCTGTGTGGTGTCGAATATGCGAAAATAATCTTACCGAGATAAGTACCACTATGCTGTAGCTGCGAACGAACTGATATGAAATCCACTATTGACTTTTGTAAACATGAATTCGCTTTGGGATTATGTCTGCGTGCGATAAAATGAAGGAATTAAAAGAGAGAGAGAGAGAGAGAGAGAGAGAGAGAGAGAGAGAGAGAGAGAAAGAAAAAATAAACATAACGAAACACTTTTCGGAGATTCATTAGATTGCTATTGTCAGCCTAACATCCGTTTTGGGAAAAGTTCTCATTGCTTGCATATTTAAATGGCAACAAACTTTTCCTTGTCACGTAATTGTCTGAAAATCTATATGCAGAGCGTGTATGCCATTTTCTACAAACATTAGCCAAACGTCTTATGACTTTGCTTAATGCAGTTCCCAACTTTACCATGTGCCGACGACAAAACTTGGTGATTGAAAGTCTTTTAATGAAATATCTTCCCTGCATAATATTCACCCAACCCCCTGCAGTTACAGAACAGAAAAGTTTTTACAATATCCGTAGTAAAATTGATATATAGATTTCATTGGCGTCTCGACTACCAATTCATTCTTCTTTTTTTTTTTGTTAATAAAAATCGATTTTATCATTTTCAATTTCCGCAGATATGTTATAGTGCAGACATAGTTATTGAGATACCTGGTAATTTAGGACAAGACGATTCATCATATCGTTTAGACTATTATCCACCGTACGGTAATCCATTGCCAAATACAACGATTGCATCGAAAGATGTGGGCGACGAAATTCGATTCTCAAATGTTTTGGCTGGTACAAAATATAATTTCTGGCTTTACTACACCAATTCATCGCATCACAATCTGCTCGCTTGGACCGTTTCCATAACCACCGGTAAGTTCAAAATAACCATAAATTTTGTATGTTCGTGTTTTTCTTAAGTAGACGACATGCAATGTCTTGAACAAAAATTCGCTGACCTTTGCGTGAAAGTCTTTCACTGGAATTTATGAAAAAAAAAATAACACCAACAACAAACAAGAGTTTAGTGAAAAAGTTGTTCAATAAATTTTTGATGCGAAAACGATGAAGAGAAAAAGCGAAAAAAATGAGAAAATCTCATTGAATATTTTATTCGATTGAAAAACAGTTTACACAGACTTCTGTCATGCATAAAAACGAAAAGATACACTTGCCTGATTGATTTTTTTAAAAAAAGAAACTTCCTTTCAATTTGAGTGGATTGAATTTTATATAAATGGAGCCTGTTATCGTCGTTTCAAGTAAATTAAACGAACGAAAACAACCGAAAAATCGTAACATTCTGTATATAGTGCGTTATTGCCGATTATATCATTTCCGTCGTCGTTCGAAAGGAAATTGGCTTAGAAAGTGAGCAACAGAGACACTTGTCGCTTGCCGAAAACCAACCTTTTCGACCTATCGCACGACATTTTCTATCGTTGTTCAACTGTTTACATATGTGAACACGGAATGAAAAACGAGCACGGATTTAAAGACAAACATCTAAAAATAGCATTGATTTCTTTAGATACCGATCTATCATTCTACATTTATATGCAAGATTTGAGCCAGCTGCACTATGCTGCTTAAGACTCAACCAATGTGCATGTGTATATGGGGAGAAAAATACAAATAGACATATGTTTTTTGTTATCCGATGTCAGTTGATCCGGAACACATGTGACATTTCACGTTTTGGTTGAAATAAAACGAAGACGACAAACGAAATCGAAACAAACAGACAAACTTTATTCTTGCCTCCGGTCAAATGTGTCGGCAAATGAAATATTGACTGTCGAACACCGAATTAAATTGTATTGAATATAGTGATTATTATTTGGATGCTTAGCAATCGTAAACGTCACATCAAAAGCGATTCGTGTTCGAAGTCGGTCAATAATATGTTGTTTATACATTGTTGTTTTCAATCTAGGGGAGAGAAACCAATGCTAGTTTTTCTAGTTTATAGCTAATTTACTAGTTTTTAGCTAATTTACTAGTTTATTGCTTGAATAATCTAATAATGCTAATATTCCTTTATGAAATTGCTAGTTTTCTAGTTTTTTGTTCTGTCAAATGACAATCAAATGATTGTACTGACACAATGAAGTATTCTGACGTTTTGTTGTTCAGACATATTTTTATGTGTTTTGAATAAATATACACTTATAATAGTGAAAATTAGTTTAATTATTCTTTTTTAACACAAAATCGTGCATAAAGTACTTGTTTCTTTCAATAGTCGACTTGTAAAATTGATTTAGTCACCAAATCATGGCAGAATATCAAAATGGCGGATCAAATAATTTTTGCTAATTTTTGCTAATTTTTCTAGTTTTTGCTAGTTTTTTTCTAATTTTCCTAGTTTTTACTTGAAATATAAAAAACTAGCTAATGGTTTCCGTCCCCTAGTTTTCAATCGAAATAAATGTAAATGACCAGATCAGGTGAATAGTTGATATTCAACCGATAAAACAGTCTTCAATGAATCGTTGAAAACTCGTTTTGACACTCGGTTTTTATCAAATGGTTACTATTAAAAAAAAAATGTATTATAAATCGAAATCGACTTGGAGTCGGGTCCACCTCGCTATATCAAATCGAATTAATTAGAGAGGCATTTCTTTGGCTGTAATAGTCAAGTGCAAAGTAAAGTGAACATATAAATAAACATCGACCGACTGGCTTTCATAAATATGATAATAATTCAAATATATTTGTCGAGCCATAAACGATGGCTATTACGCTTCATATCGAATTAATAATGTATGATAATTGATGGCAATTCGAAAGTAAATTGTATGCATTTTATGTTAACAGCACCAGATCCACCGTCAAATTTATCGGTGTCGGTGAAGAGCGGCAAATCGGCGGTCATCTCGCTAAGTCCCCCATCCAAAGGCAACTATTCATCGTTCAAATTGCGGGTAAGTACACTGGATTGTTGACCATTCACACAAAGTAAACCGATAATTAAATTTGCAAATGAATTAATTCAATTTATACGCACTTCTAGATATTGGGCTTATCCGATGGATTCGTTACGAATCGAACCATTCCAATTGAAGCCAACGAGCTACAGTACAATGTACGCGATTTATCGCCAGGGGCCAGCTATCAAGTCCAAGCATTCACCGTCTTTGACAACCGAGAATCGGTGGCATATACTAGTCGCAACTTTACAACAAGTAAGTTTAAAGTCCATTTATTACTTTGTATTTCAGTCACACGTACACACACAAATGATTGACCATTTATCATCGAATAGAAGAAAAATACATACTCACAGATATAACAACAAACTCATTAAGTAATTAAGTAATGGTGATTTTTTCTAAAGAACTTCTGTCCAATTACAATTGTTTGATAAATCGATTTGAAGTTCGTTGAAAGTATAATGCGTTTTTTAAACCAAAAAAATCGTTTTATGCATATAACTTGATTGATGAGATGTGAATGCGTCATATTCATTGCAAACCAATTATTGGTATGGTGATAAGTAAATTAAAATCAAATTAACATCGCACAACGTCATGTAATTATTTAGTGGTGTGTTGTTCGGCCAGTTAAACCCCGTGCAAATATGCTAACTGTGTGTTAAACTAGCTCATGGAAAATAAATGTTCGAATAAGTTGTGAAACAGGTAAAATAACAGCGTAGAAGAATGAAATAAAAAAAAACATTCCTAACCATGGATAAAACTTAATCTTATACTCGTGATTAATAATAACATTAACTAAACATTGAAAAACGAAAACATTTTTTTTTTTTCAATAGCAAAAAAAAAACTTTTTCACTATAACACATTTAATGCTTTTTTTCTCTCTGTTTCTCCATTTAACTCACTTGTATCACTTGGTTATCGGGTAACATTGTTTACTTTGGCTTGTTTGACGAATAAACGAAAAATGAAAAAAAAAAATTGCGTGACGAAATTCATGTAAACACTTTGGAAAATTGGCGAATCTAACAAAACAATCATTTTTTTCTCTGTGTGTCTGGCGGGATTTTGGTGTATTGCAATCGCGCACAAACCTAATAACTTTGAAACACGATATACTAACCACACAAATACACCAACCAAACATTTAAAAAAAAAAAATTCACGAAAACTCAGTGAAAAGAATACGTCACAAAGACCTGTTGGATATTAAAATACTCAGAGGTATACTTAGTGAGGCTGAAAAGGGCCTATATTTTTGTCGAAATACATTACTTTTACCTCATCATTTTGTGTGCACTTGAACATTGTATTATTTCATCGTGTGTTGCGTGAAAACGTCATTTGTTAGCTTTTTTCGTGCATTTTTCAATTTGTTCATTTGTCGTTATAACATTTTAATCTGTTTTTCACCGCTTTTTTTATCGTAGTATGCAAAGTACATATATACTCATTGCGCAATTTTAAATTTAAGCGTTGTGTTTTTTTATCTGCATTTTCCGCTGTGATTTTTTTATTTGATTTGTATAGATTACAGTTTAATTTCTTTTGGCTAGTGTAACATTTTTCTCTTTGCTTTTTTTTTTTAATTGCGTCGCACGATCATTTTGTTATTATGAATTGAATAGTTTTTAGTTTTCTGATTTCATTCGGCTTTCGGATCATTCAATCGCTTCGTGTCACTATTTCTATTGAGAACATTCTCGAGAACATACATTATCAATTGTAAGATTTTGTTGCGCAATCGATAGAAGAAAAAATAGCGCTCACATGATGACATTGTATAATTTATTAGCCAATTCTATTGGAATGGTGATATTTCATTTGTGATTCTGTTATTTATTATCCAATTTTGTCATTTATTTTGCTTTTGCCTTTTCGTAATTTATCGAATCGCAAACGAATGTGTATGTGAGCGCAAATGCATGAAAATGTTAGACTGTTGAATGGCAAATTCTTTGTTCCGATTGAGTTCAAATAAATGTTGCTGCTTTTTTGATCGAATGCGATATTTGCTTCCGTTATATATATAGATATATCGAATGTATGAACAACATTTTGCGTTAACAGTAAATGACATAACGATAAAAATAGTTTTGCGTTGAATTTTTCGTTCTCATGGTTCTATTGTTTATTATTTGATATACATCATCATCATGGGTTTTAATGAATGCATGAGAAAATTCCAAATGAAACTGAGAAAAGTACAAAGTTTCGCATATAGCATAATCACACATTGCATTGTTATGTGAATTATAATTACAGCGATCACATTTTCATAAAAAAAATAATGGCCAATATGTACTGGAAAATAAGCGATCAAACAACACTTTATTTGGTTTTTTTACATCATTAGCTCATATTCTACATGGATGTTTGTGATTAGAAATCAACAAATTTGAATGACGGAACGTTTGAATGAATTGTTTGCGGGCTATTATTTCCTCATACATTTTTGTCTATACTGCACACTTACAGCAATCACTAATAATTGGAAATAGAATTGTCTGTGCTGTCAGATGTTTGTTTTCAGTTTTAATGACATTTAGTTTCTTTGCACGTGTTTATTCATACCATATTTTTTGTTATTCATTAAATTTTTATTTTTTATTTTTCGGTTAAAATTAGTTTGTTTTTTATAGTCAATGAATATTTACAACAATTTTTATATTCCATTTGCTTTGTTTAGAGCCAAATACACCAGGCAAATTCATTGTTTGGTTTAGAAATGAAACAACATTGCTTGTTTTATGGCAACCACCATATCCGGCTGGTATCTATACACATTATAAAGTATCAATCGAGCCACCAGATGCGATGGAAAGTGTTTTATATGTGGAGAAAGAAGGCGAACCGCCAGGTCCAGCACAAGCTGCATTTAAAGGTTTGGTACCCGGACGCGCTTATAATATTTCCGTTCAAACAATGTCCGAAGATGAAATTTCATTTCCAACTACCGCACAATATCAGACAGTACCGTTAAAACCGTTGAACGTAACATTTGACAAAGAATCAATAACGTCGAATGGTTTTCGTGTAATATGGGAGGCTCCGAAGGGATTGAGCGAATTCGATAAGTATCAAGTATCAATATCGAATTCACGACGTCAACAGAACGTTCCGCGTACCGGTGATTCGGTTACTTGGCTTGAATTCAGAGAGAACTTGGAACCAGGTCGAACATATCAAGTAACAGTGAAAACGGTATCAGGGAAAGTCACATCGTGGCCTTCAACTGGTGATGTTACATTGCAACCGTTGCCGGTTATTAATCTTCGATCGTATACCAACAATAAAACCGGCCTCGTTACCATCTCTTGGGACCCCGATGAAGGGAGCTATGAAGAAGAATATAAAATTAGCTATCATGAAGTTGAAACATTTAACGGTGATTCCAGCACAATGAATACAAATCAAACGAGCTATGTATTGGAATCACTTTTACCCGGTCGAAACTATTCGCTAACGGTACAAGCAATTTCAAAGCACATGGAATCAAATGAATCAACTATCTATGTGGTTACACGACCATCATCGCCAATCATCGAAGATCGGAAATCAATTAAAGAAGGTTTGAACATCAGCTGGAAGAGTGACGTTAACTCGAGACAAGACAAATACGAAGTGATTTACTATCGAAACGACACTGGCGAAGAGAAAACATTCACAACAACCGATTCACGGCTTATCATCCGCAATTTGTACTCTGGAGCTGGTTATGAAATCAAAGTGTTTGCCGTTAGTCATGGTCTTCGATCCGAACCACATTCATACTTTGTGGCTGTTTGTAAGTATTTTTATTGAAACTATTTCTTGACTATGTTATGAACTAAAAACCATTTTTATTTATCTACTGTAAACAGATCCAAATCCACCGCAAGATATGACTATCGAAAAGGTGACAAGTAATTCGGTGCTTGTTCATTGGTTGCCACCAAAAAAGAGTGAATTTTCATCGTATGTCATTCGGTATCGTACCGAAAGCGAAAAAGAATGGCTACCATTGCCATCGGTAACAACCACAGAAGCTGATGTCACCGATATGACTCCAGGCGAAAAGTATACGATTCAAGTGAATACGGTGAGCTACGGTGTCGAAAGTCCAAATCCACAACAAGTTAATCAAACCGTGCGACCTAATCCAGTTTCGAATATTTTCCCATTGGCCGATTCAACCAATATCACACTCGAATGGCCACGACCTGAAGGTCGGGTTGAAACTTATGTACTTTCATGGTGGCCATCAGAAAGACCAGAAGAAGTTCATACGAAAAATATGTCGGAGGCGAATGTTTGTGAGTATTTGAGTCAATTGGATTTGTGGCGAATGTTTATATAATTGTTTTCTTTGTTTTGTTCCACAGCACTGATTGATATCAATAAAAAAGTCGAGGATCAGCCCATCGTTCGTGTTTTGATTGGTGATTTAATGCCTGGAGTTGAATATAGATTCGATATCCATACCATTTCGTACAATTTGATAAGTGATGTAACTCAGTTATCTGCCCGAACATTGCCTCTGATTTTGTCCGAGGTGTTGGTGGTGAATAATCACGGTGAACGAGATACAGTGACTTTAAGCTATACCCCAACACCGCAAAAGTCTTCCAAGTTTGATTTGTATCGTTTCTCGCTCGGCGACCCCGACATTCCGGACAAAGAAAAATTGGCCAATGACACCGACCGGAAGGTTACATTTACCGGTCTAACGCCAGGGCGTTTGTACAATATCACCGTGTGGACGGTTAGTGGTGGTGTTTCAAGTCTTCCGATTCAACGTCAAGATCGAATGTATCCAGAGCCGATAACAAAATTAAACGCAACACGTATAACACCCGAACAAATCACACTAAACTGGGACATACCACAAGGCGAATACAATTCATTTGAAATCCAGTATTTACGTTCAGACATTGAATTAACTGTCAACATTACGAATCACAATCATATCACAATATCGAATCTAAGACCCCATCGTCAATATACATTTACCGTTGTTGTACGGTCTGGCACTGAATCAAGTGTATTGCGTAGTAGTTTACCAGTGTCGGCGACATTCATGACTAAAGAATCTGTTCCGGGAAGTGTTAATAGATTTTCACCCATCGATATTCAGCCGAGTCAAATTACATTTGAATGGTCACTTCCAAGTACCGAACGAAATGGTGTTTTACAACAATTTTCAATAACATATGGCTTGGAGGGATCGTCACACACTCAGGTCAAAGATTTCAAACCCACCGAATTACAAGGTACAATTTACAATTTACTACCTGGACGCTCGTATGCGTTCCATATTCAAGCCAAGACAAATGTTGGCTACGGACCGGAAACTATGTGGAAAGAGAAAATGCCGATTTTATCACCGCCAAAACCCCCACCACAAGTGGTCCCAACTGAGGTCTATCGCAGTTCGTCATCGATTCAAATTCGATTCCGGAAAAATTACTTTTCTGATGCAAATGGACAGGTGCGTGTTTGGAAAATGGTCAACTTTTTTTTGAATACATTAGAAAAATGCGTTTTTTTACAAATTTGCAGGTGAATATGTATACAATCATCATTGCGGAGGATGATTCAAAGAATGCATCCGGTCTGGAGATGCCAAGTTGGCGTGATGTTCAAGCGTACAGTGTATGGCCACCGTATCAAGTGATTGAACCATACTATCCATTCAAAAATAGCACCATCGAAGACTTTACAATTGGCGTCGAGAACTGTGAAAATCGTTTCAATGGCTACTGCAATGGACCGTTGAAATCAGGCACCACATATCGTGTTAAAGTTCGAGCATTTACTGCAGCCGATAAATTTACAGACACTTCATTCAGTTTTCCCATACAAACGGGTAAGTTAGTTTTGTTTATGAATCATATGCGAGATTACGATATATAAATAGCAACAAACAAACTATAATTCTTGAACCAATTTTACACCGTATTTCAAAACACACATGTCCGTATCAAATCCGTCTATGTTGATCCAACAATCAAACAAAAGATCTCTTGTATATGATGGGTAAGCTTAAATTATCGACATTGTACGCATTTAAGAGCGCTTGTCTGTTATAATTTTATACCTGAATGCATTTGCTACGGAATTATTTATTTTTGATTTTCTGCATTTATTCTCTTCCTTGATTTATTTCATAAACGAGCATGATTATAATTTATATCGCAGTTTATTGCTTGCTTGTGAATCTCTTCATTTGTCAATTCCCGTTTATTTCTACCAAAATAATTTTAAACGACAGGTTCTTTTGAAATCTATTTTCGTCACGCCTATTTCTATGCCACGTTAAGTGTATGTGTGTGTGCATGCATTCTGAGACTAAATGTGTGCCAAATGTCACCGCAAATGTTTTTTAATGATAATTTAATGATGATTTGTGTACTTAAAGTAAATTTAAGTGTCAAATGATGTAGAAAAAAAACAATTTCTGCACGCAAGTCTCCCCTAAATCATCACACAAAATTGTACATTTGGCGTGCAACGAACGACCGCAATAGTTGATTTGTTTTCAAGAGAATTTTACTGAAAACTTTTTTTTTGTGTTCATTTTGTCTATATAATAAACATTGGAGTTTTAAAGCTATTTTTCAAATTTAACTAAATCATACACAGTTTTTCCAACTAAACATACGCAATTAAATATTCAATGTGAATTTTATAATTTATTTGCTTGCTTGCTTTTCTCACATAAATACTGAAATGTTCATATGCATTAATCATTTGCTATATTCGCATAGATCAAGATAATACATCGTTGATTGTGTCGTTGGCCGTGCCGTTTGCACTATTTTTTGCATTTTGTGTAATCGTATCCATTCTGTACGTGCGACGAAAACGGCACGGCGGTCGCCGAACAACCAAGGAATCACGAGCCAATGATAATATGTCATTACCAGACAGTGAAGTTGAAACCAGCCGCAAGATTTATCTCAAGAATTTCTCCGAACATTTCCGATTGATGTCGGCCGATTCAGATTTTCGGTAAGAAATAAATTAGACTCTTTCACTTTCGTTTTTTTAGTGAGAAAGGAAGTAATTTTCATATTTTTCTTGATTATTTACAGTTTCAGCGAAGAGTTCGATGAGCTCAAGCACGTTGGTCGTGATCAACCGTGTCAATTTGCTGTGTTGCCATGTAATCTACCTAAGAATCGATTCACAAACATCCTCCCGTACGATCATTCTCGCTTTAAATTGCAACCGGTTGATGATGACGAAGGTTCGGACTATATCAACGCCAATTACGTACCAGTAAGTATTCAAAATTGAGATCTCCTAAGAAATGTCGTCTTTAAACACCGATTTTTTTTTTATTTTCAATTTTTATAGGGTCACAATTCACCTCGAGAGTTCATCGTGACACAAGGTCCACTACATTCGACACGTGATGACTTTTGGCGTATGTGCTGGGAAAGTAATTCGCGTTCAATTGTAATGCTAACACGATGCTACGAGAAAGCCCGCGAAAAATGCGATCAATATTGGCCGTTGGATACGGATCCATTGCACTATGGTGACATAAAAGTGCAAATGCTTAACAATAGCCATTATCCGGATTGGATAATCACCGAATTAATTGTGAGTCGGGGCAATGAACAGCGAACCGTTCGTCATTTGCACTTCACAACGTGGCCAGATTTTGGTGTTGTACCGCCACAAACATTGGTACGATTTGTACGCGCTTTCCGGGATCGAATTAAACCGGATCAAAGGCCGGTGGTCGTGCATTGCAGCGCCGGAGTTGGTACGTAACAACACATTTATTAGATTGCAATACAATTCATGCGCGAAGTGGTTCAGTGCATACAATGCATATGCATGCAAATGAACCGATACTCTTGAAGAAAACCCACTTTGATATAATACTAATGAGGTTACTTTGTTTATTACAGGTCGCTCCGGTACATTCATTGCGCTCGATCGATTGCTACAGCAAATTAAAGTTTGTGATTTTGTTGATATTTTCAATATCGTGTACACCATGCGAAAAGGTAACTATTTTTTTCTAACCGAAACTAAGATCGAATAACACAATACGATTTAATTATTCCTCAGAACGTGTATGGATGGTTCAGACCGAATCACAGTACATTTGTATTTATCAGTGTTTGTTGACAGTCCTCGAAGGAAAAGAGAACACCAGTCCAATTAGGGAAATTCACGATAATCAAGGATACGAAGGTAAGTCCATTTGATGACTAAATTTCATTTTGAAAATTCTCTGTCTGGACACATCAACCATAACTCTTTATTGAAATTTAAAAAAAAAGTGAAATCGGAAAGAAGTAATTGTTGATGTATTCCATTGTGAAACTAAAATTCCTGTGTGCTAAAAATGTGATGAAATAAATTGATTAATATCGTTTATCGTTCCAAAAAAAAAAAGCGATCAAAATTATAACCAAAACCAAATTAACATTGCCCCATGCTGTTTAGATTACATTCAACACGTTCGACTAATTATATTTTTGGGTTTTCTTCTTCTCTTTTTCTCTCTGAATTTAACTCTTTCAAAATGCAAACAAAATGGATAATATTGTCTATTTAACGCCTGTGACTAAAATTCTCTTTCGATCATATAACACACATAATTGCCTCTGCGCAAAAACAAACACACTCAACGCAATAAATCTGTGGTAAATGGTGGTAAATTTATGAAAAAAAAAAATGCACAAACATGGCACTTTTATTTTATTGTTTTTTTCACTCACATGCACGCAACTGAACACATTACTATTTTTTATTCCCTTTGGTTTTTTTATGTTTAAAATTTATAAATAATAATATTTGAAAAAAAAAAAAAGAAAAAGACTTACTAACTGATCAAGAAAATGGCACTATTGCAATAGTTAAAGCGATTGATACAAGCTTGCAAGATGATGACGGCAGCACAACGAATTGGAAAGGAGAGAGATGACAAGACGAGAATGCCAACAATAATAGCATGCTTATTATTGTTAATACGGCATTCGAGGAACCAGTAAAAAATTCGGATGAAGAAACAGCACAGGCAACGAACGATGAAAATGCCATCGTTCAAGACATCGAATTGGCGGTCATGAGTATGGATGAAAGTTTAAATAGTTCAAATGAAATCAATGAAAGTCCAATCGATGGCGAAGAAATCGACACCAGTGATAATAATACCACAAATAATACACAAACCACAGCCGAATGTGACGATCGATTACTACCGATTGAACAGAAACACATACGAAATGGTAGCGGAAGTAGTAACTATGATGATTATGAGGCAGACGAAAATCTCTCAATAAGTGTCGACGAATTACGAAAGCACAATGGCGATTATGGTATACAAGACGTTCAAAATGCAGACGAAACACGAAAATTGGTCAATGGTGAAAATGGCAGCGAATTAGAAGACTGCGATTATTATTCCGATGCTGATAATGATGCTGATGTCGAACAACATCGGGCGGACATAATAAAATTTAATGGTGGTGACGGGATTATAGCTAATCATTTTATTGGTTTGTATTTTTACATTTCGTTCATCTCACACTTATCTTTATGTACATATACGTTAAGCACATGCTTAGTAGCGGGGAATATTTGGGGATTCGCTTAATGCATGCATTACTAGTTTAACAATGGTTGAAAGGGATCCGTTTTTTATGGGGTAATGACTAACTTCCACAGTTCCCGGTTCTCACATTCTATTTTCATTACATTGTTTTCATCAACATCTTGTTTTGAAACTGTTTCAGTTTGTTTGATAAAGTAAAAAATGTATATCCCCTTTGGCTTTTTTTCTAGATTAGAACAAAAAAACAGCATGGATTTCAATGACATAAAAAATGAATTGTTTCAATTAATTCACATTTAAATCATTCTTTTTTCTTCAACAGATGATGAAGGCATCGCCGAATCGGGAATGTGATTTCATGAAGTCATTATGTAAAAAGAAAATTATTCATATTATTACTACGGAAACGAATAACAACAAGGCCAACTATATTTACACATTATTTTTAAATTTTATATAATCATTTTTCAATCGAGTTTTTTTTTTTTTTTTAACGTAAAATTCTGTTTTATATCCAAAAACATGGATAGCAATTGAACAAATAGCCATTTTAGATGGTAACGAAAGGTGGATCACTTAACTATAATAATAACCATATGAACAAAACTATCAAAACTATATTAATGGATTATAATTTTTATGACGTTCCTCCATCGCAAATAGTTTTTGTTGTTGTGAAAAAGCAATTGTAAAAAAAAAATATGAAGAAATACTATAAGACGATCGATTTTAAAGTCATCGAACAAAAAAAAAATGCTTGTATAGAATTTGATGTGATCGATGGTGTTTGTGTAATTAAGAATTTAATAGATATTTTAAATAGACGACAAAACGCCGTGCAATAGTGCTCGATTTGTGCGATTTTAATCAAAATTTATATACATACATAATATTCATAAACATATACTATATATATATTCATATATTATCGGATAATACTAAAAACAATCGAAATCGGCAGATGAGTAATCGATTAGATTTCCAATGTATGCAAATTTAATAACATCACGACGTATATTAAGCTATCACTTGATATTTTCCATAATTTTGGCCGTTCATCCAAAATAATTTTCAATCAGATCGAGTGATGGCGCGGCCAATGGGCCCGATGCGGGGCACATTAATGCAAGATTTCTTTAATTTTCCCTATTTTACAATTAATTTTGCGTATGGAAAATGATTTATTTACAGTTGTATATGTTAACATTGGTATTGATCTGATCCTCTTATTGGTTAGATCTATCTATTTGTTTCGATTGCACAAATTTTTTTTGCAATTGTTTTGTTTACTAGATTGTTTAAAGTTTATATATAAATAAACAAACACACACAAAAAATCATAAGTAACCGAACAAAATTCAATTATCATGACATCACAAATTTGGCATAAAAAAAGCTCATTAAACTCTCTTTAATTACAATTGTGTTGTGATGGATTTATAAATGACAGCATTAACTTTTGAATGTATTCGAATTGTCTTTATTTCTGTTTTATTTAAATGTAAAAGTCTTGTACTGTGCCTGTCTCCTCGTGTAAATTTACCTCTTTTTAATGTAGTAGACTAGATAAATGTATCAAATGTAGCCAATTCTTCGTTTCGTTTTATTTCTTCAGCATACAGTTATATCGAAATATATCTATGTGTATTGAGTAACTTATACCTTTGATCGATTTTCTATCATTTAAAAAAAAAACAACAATGGAAAACAATCAACAATTTTTGACATGTCTTTTTTGAAACACAAAATCGACTACGAAAATATAAAATACAACATGTAAAACACCGATTCAAAGTTCAAAACAATAGTCTTTCCCAACTAAATATATGCAATAACTTCCCCATGACGACATTTTGAGAATGACCTACCATTTTTGATACATTTTTTTTAACATTGTAAATCCCGTCCTCCATGTAGCGATAAAGAACACCGTAGAATCGATCCGAATCTCATACAAATTTTCACAAAAAAACATGTATTACGTCAGTAGTATTTAATCATTATAATGAAGCGTAAAATGAGAACGAAAAAGGATGAAAGTAGACGAGGAAGTATTAGTGTAATTTTAAACGGTATTATTTACAAAATGTCTTTCTTTTTATTTTAGTCACTATTTTGTAAAATTGTGAATCAAATCGATATTGTTTATAAAATATTCAGCAATATAGACCATGATAAGAACGCATTGAACAAAACAAATTGGAGTAATAAAATCGAGAAAAAATACTAATTAAACATATCTTTTAAAATATCCAAAAATTTAGTTCTTTTTGATTTTTATTTTGTTTTATTCTTCAATGGCATGATCTTATATTCAAATATGGACAAGTTCAAACAGCGGTGAGGCAAATACCAATGCGTAAGGGTAAGGAATATTTTGTAAGCTCATTTTTTTCAAGATTTATTTACATTTGATTATCCGAGATGAAAGCGAGACTTCTATTCACAACTTATTGAAATGTAACACCACCATACAAAATATGCTGACTGTCAGCACTTTTTGTATGGCGGTGTTACATTTCAATAAGTTGTGAATAGAAGTCTCGCTTTCATTCTGGGACATTCATTTTAAAAGTAAGTCATATTCTTCAATAAAATCTTCTCAAAATGGCAAAAATCGCCCTTTTTCGTGCTTTTGTGATATGAACTCTTTTGTTTTAATTTGACATTATGAAAAATCTAGGGGGTGTAAAAATAAGAAACTTTGATTTTCTTCCAAAATCCCTAGAAAATCAAAAGAATTTTTCGCCCATTTCGGAAATTGATGCCCAAAAAAGGTCCTCTTTTTTTCTCCAAAATCCGAAAGAAATACTTTTTTCAGTGCCAAAACTACGAAAATTCAAGGGATTCATTTTGAATAGAGACAATAGGGGGAATCCTAGGGGAAATGATCTATTCGCGAATAGACAAAATTTATTGATTGTATGATAAAGTTGTCATTTTAGTACACACCGAAATTATGCCCCATAAGAGACTGTATAAAATGCAAAACTGTAGCACTGCTAGCGCCACTACGGACAACTATGGAGCTCTAGTCCGTTGGTTGCAACTGAGCAAAAGTCTTTTCACTATTTGGCGGCAACTTAGTGTAGATTACATTGTAATCCGTCGTGGCGCTAGCAGTGTGACAGTTTGGGCATAATTTCGGTACGTTTTAGTAAAATAATTCAAGAAATTCGCATACAATTCGCAAGCTATTCGCAAAAAGTTATCACAATCAAACTATATAATATACGCTTGCAAACGAACCAAGTGAATAGCGGCGACGCAAGAAAACGAAGTGAGTGAATAGCGGCAACGGAAAACCTTTTTTCTTTCGTTCGTTGTCGCTATTCACTCATTTTGTTTTCGTGCGTCGCCGCTATTCACTTGGCTCGTTTACAAGCGTTCATAATTTGATACATACAAAACATACAAATATTGCGAATTGTCTCACGTTCATAGCGTTTTGTTTGCGAATTGTTTTTTAAATCACAACTTTACTGGCCCATCGCTTACAAATCAATTCGCATAAAATTCGCAAAATATCGAATAATTCGCTGTTTTCTGATCGAGATCCGATCCCCTAGGGGGAATCTATGACACAAGTACTATTACTGTACCGAAAAATGACTTTTTTGCTTTTTTTGGATTTCATTTATTAACACATTTTGATTGCAATAAAAATTAACATATAAATCGAATCTAAATTTAAAACCATTTGACAATTTAATTGGATTTCTTCGGTTTTACAAACATTTTCGAGCGTTTTTGCACTTGTCGTTGTTGCCGCAACCTATTCAAATGTGGATAAATTTCCGAATAGATTTCCAGTTGCTCCTCCTCAGGAATGGTTGACCGATAGTCTCTCATAAGATCATATTTCAACCATGGTTCTTCTCGTGCAATTTTCTGTGCCCGCATTTTGTCTGTAATATGTTCGTTGATGCTTTCTAATTTGACGCCTTTTAAATTTTTCCGCTCCCAGCGTTGCATCCATGGTCTGGGTCTTAAAGTAATTTGAATTGTATTGACTGGCACGGGTTCGTATTCTGGATGCTGCTTCGTTTCCATATTCATATCAAAGGTACTGTATTCAAGTGGAGCATCGCGTAAATAGTAAAGTTTATCATCAAGACGTTTTTCCAATAGTAATACTTCGATTTTTTGAATGGTTGGATCGTAAAGTTCATATTTGATTTCAACACCTTGATTATCGACGGCATTGCGCAGCACAAAGAATGAACGTAATCCGCACAAACCTCTATCGATGCAAATACCCACAAAACGTGTTGTTTTACCAATTGAATGCTGGTCAGATGAAGTTACTGCCAATATTGAACCCACATAAAATTCCGGAATGTCTATATGCGCCCTGAATACATTCAAATTTCGTTAGTAATCAATGGGAAATTGGCATTGAATATTTTCCACAATTACCTGCGATTGATCATGTCTTGACGTTCTAGCTTTTCTCGAATTGGGTGTCGATATTTCGGTTCTGGATCCGGCAAAAATTCGGGGTATACAAATCTACTGTTTGGTGGAATAGATTCGGTTGGAGTATTTACAGTTCTTTCAGTTTTCAGTCCATCCTCCTTGGTTGGTTGTGCTGCTTCAGCAGAGCAAAACCGACTGTGCAAACTAACTGTACGAGGGAACATTTTATTATTAAGTTAATTTGTGTGAAATAATCGATGATTTCAACTTACATGCCGATAAAACTTTTGAATGGCCATTCGTTTTCAGCAAATGACCAAGCTGAAACGTTGATCTTGAGAAATTTATCATTTTTTTATTGCAAAGAGACTTTAAAAACGAAAATATTGTATCAGTTATTGAGATACACTGACATAACCTCACAGCAATCATTTGACATTATGAATGCTTAGCCCGAAAAATGTGAGTTTCAATGAAAATGAAACTGTCATTCATATGTCAAACGCAGGCACGTTGTTATTCTAATTCATATTACGTCTTAGCGCACGAACGATTTGATTTTGTTTAGATTTTCGAATTTATTGTAATTCAATAGACGAATTGAAATGGGAAAGCCACAGCGAAGACGAAAAGTACATTTCGGTGATACACATCTACAGCGCAGATGGAGAACTCGAAGTCGTAAGCGAGATTTGGATCAGGTACAAAAAACAGCAAAAAACGAAGAGCTTGTGATCAAATATTGAATATGGAAATTTTCGTTTCAGATTGACGACGATTTGAAAACAAAATCAGCCGATCTGTTGAATCAAAATGTTGATTTGGAGAAGCCGGGTTTCGCTCAATTTTATTGTTTGCATTGTGCAAAGTATTTCATCGACGACCATTCGATGCAGGCTCATTTCAGAACAAAAGTGCACAAACGACGTATGAAAGCATTGGAATTGGAACCATACTCAATCGAAGAATCAGAACGTGCCGCTGGCCATGGTAGTTTTAAAAAAGCTGAAAAACGTATCATCGAAACTCAACCGAGCAAAGAGGAATTCGCAAAGGGAAAACGTGTTGTCGTGCAAAAAGTCAACGACATTGATACCGAAATGAAAGAAGATGATGAAAACTTAGGTTAATTCAAAATAAAGAGATAATCATTTACTTTGGTTACATATAACATGACGGATTAGTTTTTTCATTTATTCATGAGAGTGAATACGAGGTCTCTGCCTACAAAAACACAGAGGAAAAACAACGAAAATAAATTTATTGAAAAACTTTGTATATAAATACTTCGCGTCTACGTTTAAACTATTGACACCAGGGTGAGCTGTCAGTCACTTGTAAACCAAGTAGTACTTTGCCAATCGCGAAGTGATGGTTCAATTCTGAACTTTAGGTAGAATGTCAAAAGGTTTGTTTACTTTGTTAAATCGGTTGGACGATATGTGATACAAATTAAAAATGACTGTCGCTATGTTAATTTTTTGGAAAAAATCATTTTGTTTCACATTGAAGTGAATTGAAATGTGAATAAATTTGATAAAGAATTATTAAATTCGTAAAATTAAAAATCGATTTATTGAATTTGATTCGGTTAAATAGAAACTTTATTGTTTGACATTGGTTGTGATATCCAATAGATTCTGTTCTAAAGTAAGCGATAAAAGTATGAATGCAATTGTGTGTGAGGTAAAAGAGGACGCCAACGAAAGCAGCAAAGTTATGCCAATATAGAAAATACTTACACAACAATCCAAACAATGAAAAGTGGCAGTCAAACAAAGCAGAGATGTGTGAAGAAATCAAAGCGAGAGAGATAGGAATGGAACAAAAAATGAACTGAAAACAGAAACCAACAAAAATGGCCGATCAGCTGTTCATTAGAATTTGTGTACGGATACAGCATTGATGGTGTTTGTGTTCAACTCTCAATCAATTAAAATTTATTTAATAAGACATTTTTGTCAGACAGTAAACAATCGACCCGACCGACGATTAACTGAATCACAGGGAAGTTTCGATTAAAATCAACAAACAAATCATTTCAGTTTATTGTACCCATACATACAAAATCTGAACGTCAAACAATGAATTGTCGTGGACATCGTCATTTGTATACGGATTGCAATTAGTTTTCGGAAAATTTGATAAATTGATTTTCGATGTGATTTTAAGTCGTTATTTAATTGTATTTAATTTGTTGACATCTGATAAAACGTGAAAAGAACCATTCAAATTCATCGATGGCAGTGGTTTTGTTGATAGTGTGATAATTCTTTTTTTTTTATTTGGAAAACACAGAAAAGAAAAACGAAAAAGAAGAAGAAGAAGAAAACAAAAGAAAATAAACAGAACAAAAGAAATAGAGCACGATTAGAACGACGATATATAAATGTGAATGAATGTGCAAGGAATTTGATGTGTGCTAAATGACAAAAATAGAAAAATCGAATGAACAAAATAACACAAAAAGAATGGGCGAGTAAAGAAAATCAAAGTAGCCATGCTATTGGTCCGTAAAAAATGGGTACTATCGCGTCAGTGCTTCAATGGACTTGTAGCAATAAAAATTGCCGATATATCAATCCAACAGAGTCGTTGAAGTGCATTAATTGTGGTAATATTCGTCGTATTAAAATACCAGCCTATTTGGCGTCACCCGATGAATACGACGATGGATGCGAAAACGACAGCAGCCCCTCCGAACGGACTACCACTTTAAATTCAACCATACAGCGGACGAAAACAACGAATTCCGATCCATGCGACGAAACACTGCCTGGATATGTTGAAATTAATTCAAACGGGTACATTTACATAATTCTAAATTGTTTTTGGTTGTAAAAAAAGATTCAGTATATGCAAAAGAGAATAATACCATCTGAAATTAATTCAAGCGAGATTTAGTCCAAAACTTTCGATGACATTGCAAACAATACACCATTTATGGATACCATACACAGACACACACATAAACCACACTCGATTTTATCATATTTGCTCGATGCTTATGAGGCATTTTATTTACCATATGTATTGTTGCTGTTGTTGTTGGAGTAAATAGAATGATAGGAAAAAATCGGTATCGAAAACCATCATGATGTAGCGTGCCATTTAGACGCATGCACACACGATATATACCAAAAATTACCGAAATTATATTAATCGTGTGTGTGAATCAAAAACGCGATACATGTTAATAAATTTATCGTCAATCCAAAAATTGAATGAACAACGAATAATAATTAGAAATTATATTTTATCAGCTATCGGCGGTATATTTATGATATCCATTCACATTGATTGCATGACCAAACTAAAATAAGCTGAAATTTAGACATTTCTAAAAGCGAACACACGCACGCACACACACACAGGCACACAATCATAACAATTGATACAAAAACATTTGAATGGTAACCGAGAAGTACAAATAGATTGTACTCCGTAATGGATTTTATGTCAATTAATTGATAAATAAACACAATGCAAATGACTCCCTTGGCTCTTGACATTAATTGCACTAGAAATTTTCGTTTCAATTCTCAGTCATCTTCAAATTTGAATGAAACAACTGACTCTAATTGATTCCGTAAATAAATGGTACTTCATGTTAGCACACTTCATATTTGATTGATTCCATTCCATTCAAGTTATTAATTTTCGATTAGAAAAAAGAGTTTGCAACAAAATTGTGTAGAAGAAGCGAAAACGTGAGCAATCAGATGGATTCGTGCCATTTTTCAGTACAGTTGAATTTTGATTAAGTTTCGTTCTCATATTAAAATAGTCTAGAAAATAGTATACCACTTTTATTGAGCGTCATCGTTTCACTACTGACAGCTGTTTTATTTTGGATGGGAATCAATTCATGTGTGAAAAAGGCAATTCATATAAAAATATGTGAAATTTTAAGTTTGGTCGTTGTACATTTATGTGCCATATTCCATATGCAAGCAATTTTCTTTTCCGCTTCGTATTGATTTTGAAATCATTTCACTTTATATTAGTATATAAAACAAGTCATGATGACCTAGACTGAGAATGTGCAAAACAAAAAAAAAAGTGATTTCAAAGAATAGAAGGCAAGAAAAATGAAAATAAAAAGCAGAAAGTCTATGTTAATTCAAATGCAACAACATGGAAAATTGTGTCAATTTGTGGCCAAATGGAAATTGCTGCTTTTAACATTTTCTGCATTATTGAGCCTGCATATGGAAAATTAGCTGAGTGTTTTTTTTGTCGTGCATAAATTTCAAACGACTCTGACATTTCAATAACGTTACGTGGATGTATATCATTTAGTTTGCGTTATGAAGTGCATATAAATCAGTTTGAGCAACGAACAGAGCTCTATCATTTCAATTTGTGTGTTCAACGAAAAAAAGAAGCATATAACCCATTCAGTTTAAAACGTATGGATTAATTATTATTGAAGTTTACTGTTGAATAGATTTCATTTATAATGAAGCTTAAATGCGATTTTCAAATGTAATTGCATAGATGTATCTTAATCGAAACATAGTGCTCAATCATCACAATCGTGAAGAAGCCCTTTTTTTAAAGTGCATTCGATTTTGTGGCAACCGCAGTATATCATTTTGCATCGTAATCGGAGACGGTTCTAGTCGGAGTGAGTGGTTGACCCAGTTTGAATATAATGTGTACTATTGAAACGTATCATGTATTCATTGCAATTCAAACAAATGCAGTAATCAATCCATGGTTAATTACGCCACATATTTTGCAATCTGTAAATAATTAATGAAACAAAAACTGCTTCAAATCAATAATACATTTCAGTGGTGAGCCAGCGATTGATAAAGCACTGAATAGTGTGAGTGTGAAAATAGTATTCTGTGGTTGTTTTGTATTCGGAGAAAAATGGTGTTTGTTGTTCAATGAAAGCATGAATATTTAACCAACAACCTGTATTTAAATAATCAATTTTTTCACCTTCTCTCTTTCTTTAGACTTAAATCGAAGCGTATTTATAAAACATTATTACGTAGTCATCACAAACACAATTCCACCGAATCGCAGCCACAAGAATCTTCGTCGAATCATAATAGTAATGAGCATCACGAAGCTTTAGTGCCATTGCAACGTTCGAACAGTACGCCAAGCCTGAAACGATGCTGGTTGTGTCAATCATGCAAAGTACTCAATAATTCGGTCACATGGCATTGTCTTAATTGTGAATGTGTCAGTGTTGTAGCGCCCATTTACAAGGACACTCTACAAAAAGGATGCATACGAAATGAATCACCAACCACTGCAATCGCCAAGGATACAAATCTAAGTAACAACAACGTTAGATCAAAATCAAAGCAAAATATACCAAATTCAATATCGTGCGGTAAGTTGGCAAAAGTTGCAATGAATCAATCGTCATTAAATGATTTTAATCGACCAACAAATCGATTTTCGCATCGTCAAATGGACCTGTGTCCGGTATTAGTTGCATCGAATTCGTCAACCGGTGATTGTTATGTGAATCAAGTGAAATACAACGAAGTGACACGTTATCGTCCGGTTGGTGGACTATGTCCATTGAATCGACACCTTGAAAATAAATCACTACCAAATATTGCCGATGCATTTAAATTAGAATCGAATATGCCGCCAACCCGAGAAATGTCCGAACATTTATTTGGCGAACGAATTTTCACGGTTAATAAACCAAATGCATTTACAACAGTTGTAACAACAAATCATGGCATCAATTCAGCACGCAAAGCACTTACGCCAATGCATGATATTCATAAGTTTACGCGTTATGCAACGAAGTCAGCTGTACGCGAATCGGTTGTTAAGAAAATGTGCACACCAGGCGAAGCATGTCGAATGTGCAATTTGGGTCGATGTCAAAATGATACATTTTCCATAAATAAAATTCCATCTGATTTGGATACAAGCCGTTTTACGATTACAACACTTTCACGCAATAATGCGGTTAAGTCGAACGATAACAATCAAACGCTTAGTCGGAATGGTGGCGTTCTGATTGCAGTCCGTGATTGGCCAATGGAAAAAAGTGCAGCACCAAAGAATAATGGTCATTCAACGGTGACACCCATGTCACCCGATACATACTATGAAATTCTTCGAAATCCAAACAATAACACGGCCGTCGAACAATCGAATAAGGATGGCAATCGAATGGTTAAACCACAAACACACATCTATGAAAATAGTATGTCACCGATAAAACCTGAAAGTAACGGGCCTATTTATGCTGTTGTGAATAAAATGAATAAAACGAAAACTACAAAACCACAAACGACAGCTCAATCAATAAGATCACCCGAACAAACAAAATTTACATACATCGGTATGAATCCGCATCATACATCAAGCAATGTGAAATCAAAACCCGCCGCAACGGTTGATGCAGATGCACTATATGCATCGAATAAAAACTTACAACATAATAATAATCTCAGTAATAATAATAATGGAGTTGTTGGACTTCAGACCAATGTGATGCCTAGTTTAAACAGCGTGAACAATAATAATGGCGTAACATCAAACGATTGCACACCGCTTACCCCTGCAACAAATACCGAATTCTCGACGAAAGTATGGAAAGGCAATAAAAAACCAATGGAGCCAAATAAAACGTAAGTTGCATCCAAAAATAGAAATGATGACCACTCTAACTAATTGACTCAATTTGTTCGATTTATTACAGCGTTAATACATCACAGCAGGCACAATCTCGTTCGCCCGAGCTTTTATCACAACAGACGGCCGCACCACGTATGTGGACGTGTACCAAATGCTCATATAGTTATAATCCACTTTGGGCTGATAACTGTGATATTTGTAGTGCGCGCCGTACACCGCCGTCACTGACCCAACCCAGCCTAATAACGGTTACGAAGGATAAACCAACGGCCAGTGTTGACATCGATTCACGTTCAACAACAACAACAACATCGGAGGATCAAAGTCAAGTTAGCATCAACAATAAAACCGAAACAGTTAAATTTACACGTTCAACGGATAATATTGTTGAAGTTCCGATGGCATCTTTTGAACAGGATTTAGAAGACGACAATTTAGATGATACGGTAGACTATCCACAGGAATGGACTTGCAAAAAGTGCACATTGGTCAATACAAACGTCAATCAAACATGTGTGGTGTGTGGTGGATCAAAGTTAAAAAGCGTTTCGACATTTGAAGAGTTGACACTTCGCAAAGGACACTATTGGGTTTGTACGCATTGCACTTTGAAAAATGAAATCTCAACAACAATATGTGCGGCTTGCAAATCGATCAAACAAATATCCGGACAACAAACCAACTATCGACCATACACTTCGACACCGGTGTCAAACTTAAATAATAAAAATCGACCAAATGCAATTGGCACATCATCGTCACAGCATGTGATCGGCGGCGGCGGTGGTTTAACACCACCTGTTCAACGTGTTTTAAGAAGTCCATCGCCAAAGTACGATAAAACCGCTTCTGGAGCCATTCCAAAGGTATACAATGTGGATGTTTTTTTTTTTTAGAAACAATTGCATAACTTATCGATTTTGTAATTTTCGCATACACACAGAGACACAGCACTGGTGTAATGATTGGTAAAGCAACAAATATCAATCACAGACACAGCGTTGGACCGAATACTACTGCAACGATTCCGGTAAAAGTGTGGCACTGTCCTGCGTGTACGTACGAAAATAATTCGGCAAGCGTTGTATGCGACATCTGCTCAAGTCCACGTGGTTTGGCAAATAGTTCGAAGTCATCGAATGACATGAGTTCATTGCGGTATGAGGGCACCGTTACGAGCGAAACTTCGGTTGATTTAAGCCGAAAGGAGAGCAAACTTATGGAAAATCTTCGGCGAAAAGAGGAGAGCGAAGCTCGTACAAAGTGGGAAAATATAATTCAATACTGCAAAGATGTGAGTTTGATTTTATGTGCTTTTTTTATGTCACTTTATGTTACTTTCATTGAAACAAAAATTCAAACGGAAATGTTTTCTTTTTATAGAATCTGGAAACGTTTGTTGACGACTCATTTCCGCCGGCTCCAAAAAGTTTGTACTACAATCCAAGTTCGAATATTGAAGCAAATCCAGTGGTACAATGGCGACGACCGCATGAAATAAATTGTGATGGTGGTTCATTTCCACCGTGGGCCGTATTTCGCACTCCACTACCAAGTGACATTTGCCAAGGTGTTCTTGGAAATTGCTGGCTATTGTCAGCTTTAGCCGTGCTCGCCGAACGTGAAGATTTGGTTAAAGAAGTGCTTGTCACGAAAGATATATGTCCACAGGGTGCCTATCAAGTGCGTCTGTGCAAAGATGGAAAATGGACCACAGTATTAGTGGATGATCTCTTGCCGTGTGATAAGCGGGGTCATTTAGTGTATTCGCAAGCGAAACGAAAACAACTTTGGGTTCCACTCATCGAAAAGGCGGTTGCAAAAATTCACGGGTGCTATGAAGCCCTTGTTTCGGGACGAGCTATTGAAGGTATGCCAATTAAAGTAGATAAAAAGTAAAACATTTATGAAATCTTAATGAGTTCAATCACGAATTCGTTTTGTTTTCACTTTCTTTCGGAAATAATTAAAAATTCATGATTTCCACGCAAAGGGCTCGCTACACTGACCGGTGCACCGTGCGAAAGTATACCTCTGCAAGCAAGCTCACTGCCAATGCCAAGCGAAGATGAGCTCGACAAAGACTTAATTTGGGCCCAACTGTTGAGTTCGCGTTGCGTTAAATTTTTAATGGGAGCAAGTTGTGGCGGTGGCAATATGAAAGTTGACGAAGATGAATATCAACGGAAAGGTTTAAGACCACGGCACGCATACTCAGTTTTAGATGTTCGAGATATTCAGGGTCATCGTCTATTAAAACTTAGGTTTGCCGCTTTTTTTATTGCTTTTTGAGAAAAAAAATCGATAACTTTGTTAAAATAACTAAAAAAAATTGATAACGTTTTATAGAAATCCTTGGGGCCATTATTCCTGGCGAGGCGATTGGTCGGACGAATCAAAGCTATGGACTGATGAACTACGTGATATTTTAATGCCGCATGGCGGCTCCGAAGGCGAATTCTGGATATCATTTGAGGATGTTTTGAAGTTAGTTACTCGTAGCTCAATGAATCGACATCCATAAATAACCATATATTTTCTTTGTAGATATTTTGACTGTATCGATATATGCAAAGTTCGATCCGGTTGGAATGAAGTTCGCTTACAAGGAACGTGTAAACCACTGTGTTCATTATCATGTGTTTTGCTTACTGTATTGGAACCGACAGAAGCCGAATTTACACTATTCCAAGAGGGACAACGAAATTCCGAAAAATCACAACGATCACAACTGGATTTATGTGTCGTCATATTCCGCACTAGGTCACTAGCCAATCCAGAAGTTGGACGTTTAGTTGAACACAGCAAACGACAAGTAAATACATAATTTTCCATTCCATTGGATTTTTTTTTTCACGTTCAACGTTTCGACGTCGTAGGTTCGTGGATTTGTCGGTTGTCATAAGATGCTGGAAAGAGATCTCTATCTGCTAGTTTGTTTAGCTTTTAATCATTGGCATACAGGGTTGGACGATCCGTCGCTTTATCCGCAATGCGTGCTCGCCATTCACAGTTCGAAGCGGTTATTAGTTGAGCAAATTGTACCACCGCCATTCATTTTGGCGGATTCAATTATCAATTTAACGCTTGCAAAAGGTCAACGACATGAGGGCCGTGAAGGAATGACTGCCTACTATTTGACCAAGGTGAGTTACATCCCCGTATATATTTTACCGATTTACTTGGCTAATCAAATAAATACTTACAGGGTTGGGCAGGCTTGGTGGTAATGGTTGAAAATCGTCATGAAAACAAGTGGATTCATGTGAAATGTGATTGTCAAGAGAGCTATAATGTTGTATCAACACGTGGCGAATTAAAAACCGTTGACTCAGTACCTCCACTGCAAAGGTAGGTATCAAGTTTTTTTTTCTCTCTCTCCTTTTATTCATTTCAATTGAAATATTTGACGATTCATTCAAAACAGACAAGTGATCATAGTCTTAACTCAGCTTGAGGGTAGCGGTGGATTCAGTATTGCACATCGATTAACGCATCGTTTGGCCAACTCACGTGGATTACATGACTGGGGACCGCCCGGTTCAACTCATTGTCCACCGATCGATACAGTACACGGGCTTCATGCACCTCGTTTAATCACATGATGTGATAACAATTCCATATAAAAACAAACATTAATTAAAAAAAAAAAAAACAACAGAGCTATTTTATAATAATTAAGAAAGAACCATTTTTTTCTTGTGCAATGTTATTGACGATGTAATGTAAACGAATTCATTTTATTCCTCATGCAAACAAAACAAAAAAATTAATTTATAAATTCATTCATTATATTCATAAACACACATGGTATGATTCGAAGAGGCAAATCTTTATTTTCGGGAAAATTGTGATAAAAAAACGCAGTGCGTCCATAACATATAGAAATAGCACTAAATAGTGTCGATATCTATACTATATCGGTGCACTATATATGGAAGATATTTCCGCAAGACACCGTAACTCACGATCGACGTCAGTGTGGACGGCAAAAATGTTGCCGCATACCCACAGTTCTTTCTACTGCCGCACGGCAACTTGTGATTTTTGCCGTCTGCACTCATTTCGATCCTACGATACGGTGCCGTACGGCAATATCTTCCATATATAGTGTACTGATATAGTATAGATATCGACACTATTTAGTGCCATTTCTATATATTATGGACACACTGAAAAAACGTGAAGAATGTTTTTGGTCGAATTCAAAATGGTATTTCTGTGACATGGGCCTATAGTTTTTTTTAGAAAAAAGTAGGGCTTATCAAGTTTTAAACGACATACAAAATATTGGTCAAAAAAAAGAATACAAAATTTTAAAAGAAAACTTTCTCGATCAATCCATTTTCTCATTTCAATAGCTAAGCAAATTTAAACCAAATTCATTACATCACCAGTTCTTGTGTTCTGAACCGAACAAAAAAAAAACAAACAAACAGTATTTTTTATACATAGCTGATTATAGATTGTGCGTATTTTAAATGCTTTCAACAATCATATTAATAAATATTTGCAGTTCGGGGTCTCGACGACTTTTTGGTGCTGTTGAAAAAGAAAAAAAGTAATTATGAAACAAAATTCGAAGCAAAGTTGAAGTAGACACATTTTGGCTCTTTTTCGCATGAAACGACTGCTCATATCGGTCGCAAAACTGAAGAAGATTTTTTCAATTTCTCGATGTTCGAGCACCCCCTTATCACACATATACACACTACCACATTTTTATTTGAAAACAATTATAAACATTTAATTTAACGATTAACAGTTAGCATTTAAGATGAATTTCAAATAAATTTCAATTTATTCGAAATATTTATTTTCTGGACATACCTGACCGAATGGCGTGGGTAAAGAAACGCAAAAGACATTTAACACCGAACCCATATACTCGAAATTTGACCGAACAAATAAAAACAAACAGTGTTTATTTAGGTTCTAGCTGTTTAACGGATAATAATATTATAAAATAAAAAGAAAACTATATTCAATTCTAAAATTTATTCGATTTCTTAATTCAATAATAATAATAGTCATGGTTATCTATATGATATTCAAAATCGGCGAATGGTTCCAACCGTATTCATTGGTTTGTTGTTATCGTCCATCACTTTAACGCTCAATTGTCTGCGGAAATGAAAGGAAAATCAATTAATTCAAGGCGATTTGGTTAATTTTAAGAAAGAAAGGGAAAGAAAACGTACGATTTGGTTCCGGTGTTCCAAACAACACTATCTTTATCGATGATGAATGCTTCAATTGTGATTTGCCAATTTCCGCCAATCGCATTGAATTGTCCGGCCGGACCTTGTTGTGTTACATTATTCAAGGGAATCAAAAAGTTTCCGCTGACAAAATCACGATGCGGTTTTACCGTTTGTGTTAATGTAATCGTATCGCTGGCCATTTTGAAGTCGGTCGGTTTGGGCGATGTCAATTGCGACGTAAGATGTAATTGTATCGAATCCACTGATCGATATAAACTTGGCGTTTTTGCATGTTGAATAACACCATCAACCTTAACCACCAAATTACTTCCCATTGTAACAACGATCGGATCACCATTTGCACGTGGCGGTGGATGTAACGCCAATTTGATGGACGTATTTTGTAATACTTGGAAGAAAAATCGTGGCATGCAAATGGGCATTTGCATCAAAATTTTCAATTGATTCAATATCACTTCGGTGTGACGACTTGTGATTGTCTTTTGATTACTTTGCTCGGCTGGCAAATATTTGGTCAATTCATTCTGGATTTTACGACAACCAGCTAGTAGGTATTTTGTTTCTGGGTATGATCCATCCGACGGAGTATTCGGCGCTTCAGATGGTGAAACAAAACAAATTGTCTCTACGGAATAACTCAAAATCGCACATGCATGTTGGGTTCTGAAGAAGGCGGAAAATTATTTAAAATACGACAACAAAACACTGCATTTAGTAAACAAAATTCAACTTACATTTTAAGATACTCGAGTGTGCTTGGATCGGCATCGAATGCAAACTTGTACAATTTCAAGTATGAATCTTCACATGTTTTCAAAATCTAAAACGAGATTTTTTTCAAAAATTGTTTCATTGGCGTGTTGTTGTTCAAACACTTACTTTTACAGCTTTTCGCAGTTGATTCGTAATATGACCGAATTTTTGTAAATAATCACGTGAATTTTGTGCCAATGTTTGTGCAATGATCGGTGGTGGTGTAATACTTTGTGTATTCTTGATGATAACCAAATTGAACATTGCTTCCAAGAACTGGCCTCGTAATCGCACAAATTCCGTTTGAAATGTGAGCGGGTGGCTTGTTGATGAGCTTGCTTTTAGTGTGGCCAATGCCTTCCAATAGAGTGATACAGCACTCTCCAAACGTTGAGCTAACGTTAAATTACTTTTTATCTTCTTGGAGGCTGCATCGCGACTTGCATTCTGTTTATAGTATTCGTCAATGGTATTGTATTCACATCCATAGTTTAAAATGCATTCGGCTTTTGATATTTGACTTAATCCGCTCAGGAAAAAGTGCAATTTCTCCAACGGAACATTCGACGAAAGTTTCTCATAGATTATTGCCGCCAAGTAATGATGACCGTACCTATGATGATAAGAAAGCAATTCGATCAGTTCCAATCGAATATTTAAGTGAAATACACTCACCTAGATGCAGATCTGGCAATACGATATTGGGTCCAGTGATTTGTTGCCTTCATCACTCGATCGAATGTATGCAACACTTTAACTGGTAAAAATGTTCCGAGCATCGACTGCAAACACACGGCTGACAAAGTTTCAACAATTTGCACTTGGTCTTTGTTGATTGTCGTATTGGCTATCGCATCCAATTTCTTTAGAAGTTTTGGTAACATTTCATGAAATACACTTGACGGACGAAATACATCGTCTTCTTCATCGACTTCCATACTGTTTGCATCACTCAAAATTGGAAACGAACGGTCGATGGTCAGTTTCATGTACTGCGAACCAAGCGCACCGAGCGTCTCACATAGCAAAGTCAAGTGCTTCGATGGATACACTAAAAAGAAAAAATATGAGGAGTGAGATAGAAGGAGACAGGGGGGAGAAGGGACTCTTTACACTTACCAAAATTATCAGTTAGAAGAGATCCGATGATGTCCAAGAATCGATCACGAAATTCTTGATTGTACTGCGATAAATTAACGCCACATTTTAAATAGTGTCTCAGTTCTTTCTCCAGATTTGAATCGACCATTGATACATAGATCAAACTCTCAATATGCAAATCGATTTGATTGACATAACTAATCGGCGGTGGGATTCGTTCGGAATAGCAATATGTGACAAGTCTTGTTAAAATCCCCAATGCCTTGCTGGTTGCTGCATGATGTTCGAGCAATAAACATGAGGTGCATAGTTCCAAAACAATATTTTGTTCGTCGTTCAACAGTTGATTACACGAAACGGGGCATTCAGTTAACGTCAAAACCACCTTCAGAACAAGACTTTGTTCGTCGCCCAAATCACTGTAAAAGACAAATCAAAAATTGACATTTGATCACATAAAAAGAAAACAATTAAGCCCAACTCACTTGCACTGCATGGCTTTGGTCAAAAGTGTTTGTAATGCTCCGGTTGGCCATAAATGTGCTCCTTTCAATGCCAATAATCGCATCGAATGCAAAATTGCATACCGCACACGTTTTCGTGGATCTTTCAAATAAGTCAATAGCAATGTGACTTGATCAGGAATATCGACCAATGTGGCGCACGATAATTGTGTCAGTGAATTCAAAATGACGACGACAAAATCCTCAGATGGATATTTCGGCAATAGATTTGTACACAATGATTTCACCAAAGCAGCTGTGCTCGCATCATGATGCATATGCTTCAAAACGGGAATCAGTTGAAGTTTCATTTTAATCGGTGTTTGCAGCGACTCAATCATGGCTGCCACTTTCGAGCACATACTAATCGCGAATGTTCTAAAAATAGCAAACAATTTGATTAGCTCGATTATTAGGTTGAAATCAATATATGATCATACTTTGATTGTGCGGCAAATAGAACGGATGCATCAATGGCAGCTTCGATTTCCACAATATCATGACTATCAAGAGCTCGTCGAATGGCATGATGAACTTGTTGCTTTTCTGGAATCGCTACGGCAACCGCACCCAATGTTCGCAGTGTCAACGCTCTGGCAATCGGATCGTTTGAGTGAATGACCATAAAAATACGTTGAACAAAGTCATCAACACTAATAATTTTATCGACATGTTTTTCACTTTGTTGAAACACTCTCAATATCCATAAGCGCAGAAGATTCGAACCAACACGAAATAATTCACCCAATTTTAAAAATGATGCATTGATTAAAATTGGAAATGGGTATTTTTCGAAAAGTTTCGGATATCGAACGATCGCTTCACATTGTTCACCGATTTTGGTTGAACGAAGGCCTGTTAAAAGTTGGAAAAAATACGTGTATTTAGGTGTCTATGGCGTGAATAGAACATTTTCTGTTACCTTTATCCAATTCGGATATAATCTGGATCTGTGTCGGATCGGTGTCATATTCGGTGCCAAAATTCATAGTTTTTTATTGTTATTGAAAGAAAGCAACCCAAACAAAATAGTTTTCTTGCTTGCTGTCTTGATGCGTAATGAATGTGTACTATTTGTTATCTGTCACCCCGGCATTTTTGGGCTTTGACATATGCGAATGACAGAAGATTGCAGCGGTGAACACAGGCAACACTATTTAATTTTTGACAGAGACAGACAAATCGTATTGTCAACACGAGACGAACACGCGTGTTTAGACGACAACAAAATATTTCATCGTTTCGCTGTGAATAAACAAGAAAGTTCAAGAACAATGGAGAAGAAAAAATTTAAAAAACATCAAAATAATAAAAAAGGACAAGGGAATAAGGTGAAAGGTGGCGGAAAACCGATTTTCAAAGCAAAAATAAAAGGTGGTATTCGTGAAGATGCTGAAATCAAATCGCTACAAGAAAAATATCCAACAATTAACCCGAAGAAAGTGGAGAAATTCAGTGATTTTCCGCTGTCGAGAAAAACATTGCAAGCACTTCAAAAAAACAAATACCTAAAACCGACTGAAATTCAACGTCAATCGATCGGCTATGCTTTACAGGGTCGTGATATTTTGGGCGCCGCTATCACTGGCAGTGGTAAAACATTGGCTTTTTTGATTCCGGTTATGGAGAATTTGTTTGTGAAAAAATGGGTGCGACAAGACGGTGTCGGCGCCATCATCATATCGCCAACACGAGAATTGGCCTATCAAATTTTTGAAACATTAAAAAAAGTCGGTGCACATCATGATTTTTCGGCCGGACTAATTATTGGTGGAAAAAATTTGAAATTTGAACGCTCCCGCATGGATCAGTGTAATGTGATTATTTGCACACCCGGTCGATTGCTGCAACACATGGACGAAAATCCACTTTTCAATTGTTCGACAATGCAAATGTTGGTTTTGGACGAAGCCGATCGATGTCTTGACATGGGATTTGAAGAAGCGATGAATGCTATTATTGAAAATCTACCGGCCGAACGACAAACACTACTATTCTCAGCCACACAAACAAAATCGGTCAAGGATTTGGCCCGTTTGAGCCTTCGCGAACCAGTTTATGTTGCGCCGCATGAACAACAGGCTGTTATTACACCGGCCGCTTTGAAACAAAACTACGTAGTCATCGAATTAGAGGATAAGCTCACAATGTTGTGGTCATTCATCAAAAATCATTTGAAACAGAAGACAATTGTTTTCATGGCAACTTGCAAGCAAGTCAAATATATCAACGAGATATTTCGTAAACTTCGAACCGGTGTCAGTGTTATGGCTCTGTATGGTACCTTACATCAAGATCGTCGAATGGCCATTTATGATGAATTTTGCCGAAAATCAAGTGCAGTACTATTGGCCACCGACTTGGCGGCACGAGGCCTGGATATTCCAGCAGTTAATTGGAGCATACAATTGGACGCGCCGTCAGATCCCAATGAATACATTCATCGAGCCGGACGGACGGCACGAAACACTGCTCATGGTGAAAGTTTATTAGTTTTGTTGCCCAGTGAAGAAGAAGGAATGATTAAAGCACTCAACGAACTTAAGATACCAATCAATAAAATTCATGTTGACCCGAAGAAAATGTTTACACCACGTGCCAAAATGGAAGCATTTTTAGCTCAAAATAAAGAATTGAAAGAGTCAGCACAACGTGCACTAATCAACTATGTTAAATCAATTGCATTAATGAAAAACAAGGAGATTTTCAAAGTAGAAGCGTTAAATATTGAAGCATATGCACAATCGCTTGGCTTGATGTTTGCGCCCAGAGTGAAATTCTTACAAGGTGTAAAATATTTTGCCGAAAAGAAGCGGGCCGAAAAGGAGAAGGCAAATGAAAAGGATTTGGCACATAAATTGGAAACGAAAGACAGTGAAAGTGAAGAAAGTGATGATGAATCTGGTGCAGATGAAGAAGATGTGGGCAGTGATGGAAAGGAATCAGCAGCATCAAGCGATGAATCCGAATCTGAATCAGAGGATGAGAAAATCAAAACAAAAAATCCATTCGCAGCAGACGCAAATAAATTCCACGATTCGTCTTCGGATGAAGAGGATGATTTTATGCGCATCAAACGACGAGATCATGAAATTGAAGAAGATACATTGCCCGAAGTGCCCGATTTGGCCGAAATAAAAGCGAAGAAACAGAAAGTCGTTACAAAAGCAGCGCTGGCCAAAAAATTGATCAAAAAGAAAATTTTGCCCAACACAAAAGTTGAATTCGATGAAGAAGGCAATGAACTGGAAAAGACAAACACATTAAAATCAGAGTTAGCTAAAGAGTATGAAAAATCGGCCGGAAGTGGAATTGATATTTTGAAAGCCAGAGAATTGATTAAAGAAGAGGATAAATTCGATAAAGAGCGATTCAAGAAAATGGTCAAAGCCAAGCACCGCGAAAAGAAATTGAAGGCGAAAAAACAAGATGGCGATGATAACGATGGAGAACAAGACGATTTTGGAAGTGATGCAGAAAGCGACGGGCCAGACCTATCGTGGTTGCCCGACCCTGACAAAGTTTTCAGCAATAAAAATGGTGATGTGTCCGATTCGGAAAGTGAAAGTGGATTTGGTGGTCGTCAAGTCGTTAATGCATCAAGTGACGACGATGACAGTGAATCGGAAGAAGAAGAACCAATTCACCAAACAACTAAACGAAAACATTCAATCACTAAAGAAGATAGCGAAAATGAAGAGGAAGAACCATCAACTTCGAAGAAAATACGTAAAATCACATCAAAATTGTCGGTGGATGATGCCGAATCATTTGCCATGCAACTTTTGTCCAAGTAAAACAGTTTTAACTCATTCAAAATTTAAAGTGTACATAATTTATTTTGATCCCCAAAAGTACTATGTATTAAAACCCTTTTATTTTATATCGTAATAAAAACAACAACATTTCAACATAAACCGATTTCCGCCTTTCTTATCTAATAAATGCTGATAACAAACAAATTTTATGACTTTGCTTCGGTTTCGGTCTCTTCCATTGGCAACCAGTCCTTTGGATTGCGAAGAACTTCTAATAATTTGCTTTCGTCGGAATTTTTTGGTGGCTCGTGCATATACTCCCATTTCTGAAAAAAAGTATCAAAATATTTAAATTTTCTTGAATTATTGTTTTAGATTGAAACTGAACAGGTGTAAACTCACCGCCAACAAAGGTAAGGACATTAAAATGCTTTCATAGCGGGCGCCCGGTGTATATAACCCGAACTTTGTACCACGATCATAAATTAAATTAAATTCCACATAACGTCCACGACGCAAAAGTTGCCACTGTCTCTCTCGATCGCCATAGAATTCATTTTTGTGAGCTCGCACTAGAAACAATGTGAAAATATAAGCAACATTGTGAAAATATCGATTTTTTTTAAAAAGGTAACCTAAAATCAGAAAAAGGTACAAACGAAATTCACGGCATACCAATAGGTAAATAGGAAGGAATGACCGCTTCAGCACATGACGATATGAAATTAAAGGCCTCATCTTGTGATGGTGTATCGATGTCATCAAAAAATATTCCACCGACGCCTCGGCATTCACCCCGATGTGGAATGCGGAAGTATTTGTCACACCATTTTTTGAATCTGAAATTGAAGCAGAAACCTTTTTATTTTTAAACCGTTGTACTTTCTCAAATTAAGAAAAAAACAATGAAATTCCATACTTTGGATAGTAGGTGATATCATGTTCGTCACAAGCAGCCTTCAGTGTTTCATGAAAGTGAATGGTATCGGCTTCGTTAAAATAGTATGGTGTTAAATCAGTGCCTCCTCCGAACCACCACTGTTTACCTCCCGTTTGCGGGTCATCAACCTCAAAATATCGATAGTTAAAATGTATCGTTGGAACTAGTGGATTTTTGGGATGAATGACAGCACTAATGCCAGCGGCAAAAAATGGTAGCGGGCCATCGCTTAGATTTTTTCCACGCGTACGCATTTGTTGAACAGCGGCCGCTGGAAGGGTGCCAGATACGACTGAAATATTCACGCCGGCTTTTTCGAATACGTCACCGTCCTGTAAAACACATGTTATACCACCGCCGCCTTCTTTTCGAAGCCATCGATCAACAAAAAAACGTTTGCCAAAATTCTCCTCATTTTCCAGTGCACGCACAAAATCGGTTTGGATTTTCATGATAAACAGTTCCATTCGTGTTTTCATGTCATCCTCGTTGGCCATCAATTTGTCAACATTGGTGATTGGTTCGGCTAAATACTGCTTGAAATTGAATCTTTTCTTTGACTCCAAATGAACACATGACACCGATAAGTATGTTGCAACACCGGTACCAATAATAAACGATCCGAGGAACCTACATTGAAGTGAAAGTTTGTTTTCATAAAAATACAAAAAAATGAATTCGGTAAAAACTTACTTCAACTTTGGCGACTGACATTGTACATTTTCATTCACTGATGGCATTCGTCGGGCAAATGTTGTTGCACAATTCCGCACTAATCGAAACATTTTCAAAACTCTTTTTCAGCAGTTTAATGGTCTCAACATTCGTAGAGTGAATTTGTATGCTTTGAATTTGCCATATACGTTTAATATACGTCGTTTTATCGAAATAAATGGGACTTTGTTATCTCTGCTCTATTCAATTGTAATTTTGACACGAAAAACCATGATATTTTGCCACAACAGAGGTAACAAGTTGATTAAACTGTCGAACTTCGAGATAAAATTGTGCACTGCAACATAAAACCCGAACTTATCATTAGTTGAAAATGTCAAACAACCGACTAGACAACGCATTTTTTTAACAGTGTACAAAAATAGAAAAAAGAAAGCAAGAGAGCGCGCGAGAGAAAGAAAGAAATAGAGCGCAGTGACAACACAAATGCGAACGATAAGGTAAGAAGGCTATATGTGTTCATATGATAATGTCAGATGGGGGACTGTCATATTATTGTTGGCATGTGTTTGTTTGACAGGTCGTTCATTCGTCTATGCTTACGGTGTAGAGTGCCAAAAACACTCACGAACAAATTTTTATCGTTGACAAAACAATATCTGGATCAACAAAAATTCATGTAAGTTTTGAAATGTGCGACGTGAGACTCATTTCCAACTGGTGAACCACTAAGAAAAACCTAACTATAATGTGCCCTAATCAGAATGGACAACGTTTGTAATCCACCAGTCAATTTTTTTGTGCTATAATACAAAAACAATGCAAAGACAGCGAAGAAAAACGTCAACTTTGCAGATGTTTACGTTGTAATAAAAACCGTATCGCATTTCATTGACACTGAAGGCGCAAGCGAGACGAACGGCCGTATCTATTTACATGTATTGTAAACCAAAGTCAAATACGATATGGTTTTTGTAGTGTGTCAACATATACATTGGCAACGAGACGTTTATAATTCGCATTGCTCTTGAGCATAGTGGAATTTTTGTGCAACACGTTCAAACAAAAACAACTGTGCATAGTTTCCATATGGTTTTTTTTATTCATTCGTTCTCTTTCTCCCTCTCCATTCTCGCTCTCTGTCTTTTAATCGCTACGTTTTAGTGCTTCTGTGTCATGCTGCTGCATGTGTGTAAGAGTGTTTGTTGATTATAGTCAATAGTAGAATGGAATAAAAAGAAAATAGCACCAAATTAACTATAGCTCGTGCTACCTTACACTCATTAGGTGGGAAAAGAAGAGACGAATAATAGTCTAACGACAACGTAGAAGAGGAACGAAGAAAAAAAAAACAATTTAATAAAAGCAACCGAGAGTTAGTAGTTTCGTGCTTTGAACGTAAGTTCCCTACTTATACAATTACACACATTCATTCGACAAAATAAATAGAGAGAAAAAATCGCGTTTTATATTTCATTATTGATCTGTCAAAATAGTCCCGCAATGCTGCTGTTAGTTAGTGTTATTCAGACCAATTCTGTGTAATCGTCATCAAATGTAGAAAACAGAACAAGATCGAAAGAAACAAACACGACTTTATTTTCGATGTTGTTCAATTTCGATCTGCGTGAAATTACATCAACGACCGTAAAAGCAAATTTAAACACAATTTTTTTTTTCTTACACAATTAATTGAATTCAATTCAATATATATAGTGTGTGCGCGTAGTTTTTGATGAATTTGAACCTTCGAGGTGATATCTTAAATCACATTATCAATATTGTGTTATAGTAGAACAGTGCGTGTGTTTTGTTTCTGTTGGTTTTTTTTTCTGCTCTTTCGCTCAATCTGATAGTATAACGATGACAAAAACAATTAATTGAATGCTACCCTGTCTCTTTGTTATGTATAATTAAACATTTGTTCGGTGATAATTAGCGTGAAACCATACGAACGGAGGGATAGAAAAAAAAATCGCTGTTTTTTTTTGTCGACCAAAGTGACGATGATATTTAAATTAAATTTGTGGGTGATTCGAATCGTCTCCTTAAACGAAGAAACCAGTTTTGTGATCGTGACTTAATCTTTAATTTATTTCGATTGCATGTTGAATCAATTTTACGAAATTCAAGTTCAAACCATTTCTTTTGTGGATCGCAACACTCCCAAGCAATTCGAAAATAGTGCAACGTTTTATCGTTAAAACTACGTGGAAACAATTTAATTATTCGTCATACTTTTGAATATAGCCAATAAAATGCCATAATTGTGATATTAAAATGCAAATTATTTATCATTTGAATAGAGAAGGATATTGGATAGAGAGAGATGAAGAGTAAACAGCATCTTGTGATTAATCCAGTTGTTATTCATCGTGTTTTGCGTGTGCACGAATGATAATAGCGCATGAAAGTGTACATACACACATGTCAAAGTGTAAGCTTTGTTATGCTTTCGATATGATGGAAGCATTGGGTTTAATGTATAATTAATTTTATTGCATATGGATGCAATCATCAATCAAACACTCTTCATTTTATTGTGGCACTTGAATCAAGGGAATATCCATAAAAGTTTACTATTTTCTATCGCATTCAGTTCGTGTGTTTGTGTGTGTACCATTGTTGCTTGCTACACTGCTGTTGTGTGGTTTGTCATTGCCGTTGTCGTCCTGTGAGGTGAAAAATGTTCTTTTTTGGCAAAGTACGTCGTAAACACACAGATAGCCAACATATACATAACAATGTTAAATTTATGTCCGTGTTACATTTGCATACAATCAAAATTGGCCTGTACATGTTGAAAATGAAGTAAAACGAAAACAGCATAAAAACCGAATCGTCGAAAGAATAATACACAAGAAGCAGATGAAGAATACGAAGAAAAAAAAGTGAAAGGAAAATGCGATGGTTTTCAACGAATGTAAAATGCGTACATTTATATGCGAAAGAAAGATGGAAAAGTGTGTATAAAAATGATGAAAATTCACTTTATGCGCAAACGCATACTCAAAACTCGAATTTTCAAACGGAAAAGAGGGAGCGAGCGAGAGAGAGAGAGAGAGGGAGGGAAAACGAAATAAACGCAATAGCCACTTTTCCATCAGTGCTTTTTGCTCTTGTTTTCTAACGCTTTTTAGTCCATCTCTCGCTTTTTCGTTTCGACTGTATCGTGCTGAGTGTGTGTGTGTGCTCCATTTCCAATTTTCCCATTTTGGTATGCGAGAAGTAGCGCACCATGTGTATCAGATGTGTGTTGCGTACACGTTGCGAAAAAGAGGATGTCGAATGCACACAATTTGTTAACATACACAATCCCATATAAATACACACACACGCATACACACCGATTCGATCGAAAATTCGCAGTCGTGTTCCATCTCGCTTCTGCTTCTTTTTTGTTTAGCACAATGATAAAATTGACGACGTGTTAGACTATACACATGTTCGTCAACAAATAAATTGTGCCATACATTGGATAATGAATGAAGACTGATCAACTTAATTGGCCAGGCCTTTAAGCGATTTCATTTTTGTTCGGTTGTTTTTATTGCAATAGATAATATGAATTAACAAAATTGATTATTTTCATAAGTTAGCAGAAGCAAAGTGCTTTTCGAGCACCACTTTGAAGAGAACGCAAGAAGAAGAATACGACAAAAAAAAATACGGCAAAAAAGCACGTTTCACCCATACACACAGAGAGAGTACACAGTACATACCTCTACACACGCTTTTGTTCTGAACATCGTCTATCACAACCGATTATTATTCCCGAATGCATTACAATGGTTTTGTACGTGCCGTACGAAACGCCTGCTGCTGCTGATCATATCCATGTATTGATGTATAGTATATGTGTGCAATTCACCAACCAAGTGCGATAAATTGCGTTCAAAATTCGGACAGATGCCAAAGAAATAGCAGCATTTTAAACGAGTTCGAATGTAAATGGCACTTCCATATCGTGTTTGTGATTTCACTCTCACACATGCCACCTCTCGTTATCTCCCTCTCATTCACTCTATCTCATTTCAATCTCCCAAACAATCGCATTTAATGTGAAAACTTACACTAGCGCACACACCACACGCCGTTTTGTGTGCAAAAGTGAGCAAATCACCAAACGTTACCAATACTGTAATATATTATACCGTAGAGAAAACAAGCACAAAATGTAAATGAAAAGGCTCCAACACACATACACGCTCGCATACAGCACACAGTATATACACACATGTGCACGTTGTAAGACGCTTTTTCCCAAAACCACCACAATCAATGTTATATAATTTGGTTTTGTTCTTGATGTGATTGTTGTATACATGAATAATGAAAATGCTCGCCTGATTTTGTATGTATATGAGCAAACACCCGAACAACAAATGAAAATGAAAAACGAACGAATAAAAAAAAACAACAACTGAAATTCTGTAGGAGAAGCATCCGAAAAATAGGGGATGAAGATAGACGTATGCATGCGTAGAACGAGTCCATTCCATGTGTTTTCATCGTAGAAAACGGGCTGGGGAAACGGTGTAAGAGCGAGCCAACAAACACACAAGCGACAAGGATGCAATGATTTTGTTCGTGAATTTTGTCGATCAGAGTCGAAAATTCAAGTCGAATTCGTTTATGATTTCATTCTAGTGCATAACGTCGCAGATTTAAAAACGTTTTCATTTATTTTTACTTGAATGCTGAAAGTGTTCACTGTGCTATTGTGTGTGGTGCTGGCTTTTTTGCTGGTGTTGTAGCAGCCCTTTTGGCTGGCACACATTCCAAAAAGAAAAAAGCTGTTCTCTTAAATGAGCTGGTGATTTTCGAGATTTTCTACTTTAGAATATTAAACATTTTTCGTTTCTGGTTTCTTCTTCTTATTTCAATTTCCATTTTGTCTATTCTCATAAATAATATATATATCCAAATTGTTGCCCAACATCGTCAACAATAAAAAAAATCGACGAAACGAAAAGAAAAATTATTCGAATTGCGTTTTGCATTTGCAATGCCACCAATAAATAAATAATACAAAAAATATGCAAATATCCAAACAATAATTTTTTTCGTGTGAACCAAGAATTTTGCCAAAGAGTAAAACATACGAAATAAAAATTCAAACCAATCGAATGAATTATGGGAATTTCAATAAATTGTACCACGTCAATTTCAAAAACATATTGATGGAAAATATATAACGAGCGAGCACATTCACAGAAGAATATTTTTGGCATATTTGCATATCGACATCGTTCTGACGAAAATAAGTTTATTGCGTGGCTTTTTCACGGTTATTTGTCATATAATTTTTTTTTCTTCGTTTGTTATATTGTTTTTGTTCTCTATTATGTTACGTGTACATTCATATTCATATGTAACTTTATTGATAAATCAAAAACACATGCGTTTCATCGACCAACACACAGCCAATTTAACAACAACACAATATCATGACTTTCTGATATGGTTTTGTTTTTGTGTTACGTTGTTGTTTTTGTTTAATTTTGTTTTATTGTTAAATTTATTGTGTAGTTAAGTTTTCAAACATTTATTTTAACCTGAATTTTAAATCAATTGAAACAAATCGTAAAAAAGCGCGTTCATAATTAAATTAAATTTTGAAAAAACTTTGGGATCAATTTATAACCCAAATATAAACGAATACTGTTTTTCCTCTATTTTCTTCTCCCCATCTTTCTACTTCTCTCATTCTACTACAACTATAAATCTTCACATAAATAAAACAAAGCTTTTATTTTATTTTTCCAGAACAGAGATTTCTTAAACCACGAATGAAGTAAAGCTTAAAATCACATAAATTAAATAAATCGAAAAGACCCATAAAATTGCCTGTTTAAAAGAAACTAAATTCGAAACGTAAAAACTAAAAAGTATAAAACAAGAAAACTAAAACCAAAACCAAAAAATCATAAACGAAATAAAAAGAACAAAATGAAAAAGTTCACATTCAAAGGTGTGCTGGATGGCTTTCGACAACAGGTTCAGCCACAAATGGTTAAGCCTGAACAAGAAATTCCAGAAACATTACGACCCGAACATTTCCAATTGAAAAAGGTATGTACAGATTTTATACATTTTATTGCTAATCAGGTGCCTCAATGTATGAGGCACAGGTACTTATATATATAGATTTACCACAATATTGAATGGGAAAGAAAATGCGCGGAAGAACGCGATCAAATAGAGTAGCAACGATGTATCCATCCGTTCTCTTGCCAAAAATCCAGCATATCAATAAAAAGCGATTTTATTACAATTTAGAAATATGCGAGTATGTAATCAGTTGAGCTTATCGGTGGGAAAAATGAGTTTTTTTTTTCTTATTTCGTATGCGCACATATTGAAATGTACGACAATTCAATCGATGGCACCCAGAATGTGTATGTTTTCCTGTTGGGAAAATCCAATTGACACATTCGCTTTTGTTAATATAATCATATATTGTACAAAATCATGTGATGAGAATGTCAGCATGCGGCCAAATTCAAATCTTCCAAATCAAAGTCATTAAAGTTGAGCACATTCATTTTATCCACGAAGCTTCAGAGTCAGAGAAAGGGGAAGGAGAGAGAGAGAGAGAAGGAGTCAGACATGTAATATCTATAAATATGTACGCGATATTGTAATGAAATTCAATAATGAACTGAATAACTGAACACCACCGAGTACGTTTAAGTCGTTCGCCACGGAAATCGTGAGAGAGTGCCGTCGATGCGTGTGATCACGTCGTGCTTTTCTCTTCAAAACAATGAACGCGCCATTGAAAAATTCATAATGAAAATATCGAGCATATCAAATCGTAACGCAAGGACCAAATTGCCGACGCAAAAAAGAAACCAATAAATTGTATGAAAGACGAAAGAGAAAGAGAAAGGGTAAACCATTACACGTATACACATATAATATAGATTCAAACATGCCTGCCAAACGGCGATCAACAACACATGATTCTATTTTTCGTTGGAGCCTTCTTTCTTCGGGTTGGTTTTGGTTTGTGTCGAAGGGCTATTTATCGTTAAATTGTCGCTCATTTCATTGTGCTCGAAGTTTTCGTTATGTGTTCAAACTCAACCTTTGAACCACATATACATCAGGCCAAACGGTAATAGAAATTTATTATCATTATTTTTTATATATACGATATACGTATATATATACATATGTGTGTATAAATAACATTTACATGCCGTGTTACTTCGTAACATATTATCTAAGACACAATACATTCGCACGCAACACACAAAAAAACCCATAAAATCGCCCATAGCATAATAAGGCATACACACATCTCAGAACATAAAATTTCTTAAATGCGACCACCTCTATGTCATGTGTTGAACGATAGGCGCATAAAGTTCTATGCTTTGTAGATAAAAGCAGCCATGATTATGAAATAAAAAAAAGCAAACTTCTTACAGCATAATGTCTCGACCGCGTCGAATTAGAGAAGAAGAAAAACAGAAACGACAAAAATGTGGATACCTTCGATAAATTTTCGACTAATTCCGTTTACTGGCTGCATAGCTTAATGCACAACCACATTTTATTTTGCTGCTAAACTTGGGTGAAATGAAAAGACGAATCTAAAAATTGAAAACATTTGCTGTGCCAACCATTTATGCTCATTTTTAATGAACAACATAAACATGGCACAAAGGCCAAGGAGCAATTTCGCAATCAAAGTAACAAAATCAGCAGAATTTCATGTTGAAAAGCTTCAAACGAAATAACAACAAACACACAAAAACATCAACTGGGCCGGAACGGTAAATTGTACATTTTTAAGATTGAAAGAGTAACTTTTATGACCAAAGATGTAAAAACGCTTGGCACAAAGTGTGCGCTTTACTTCTCTCTCTTGCTCTCTCGATCTCTCTCCTTCATTTCATTTATATTTACTTACTTATTTTGTGTCGCTGAAAAATAAATGCAATTTGATTTTCTATACTGAGGAAGTTGTATAGCTTTTTGTTACAATGGCCAGCATTACTTTTCATTTGTTTGTAATTGGCATATAGTCTGCGTGTTGTACATTACATTGACTGACATGGTTTTCCTTTTTAGCTTACGAGTTACTTTGTTGTTGAAAAATGTTTATATTTTTAAGTTTAATTGGCTTTTTTCGATGTATATATGTATGCATACGAAAAAAAGCTTTGCTATCAATCTATGTCCTTATTGTGTGAAAGCTCTATGTTTTTCGCATTTTCCATGTCGATATGTAATAGTCACTTTCAAGTCCTTTTCTGAATAGATATGGTTGTTCGAACACGCTTTTGCACGTTCAACATCGAATGCGACAGCATGATTTTATATGCCGTCGCGTTGCAAACGCAAAAAGTGGAAAATCTAATACATTTGTTTAAGTTTACGATTGTAAAGTTCAACCTAGAAAGAGCCGATTAGAAGAATGCGGCAAGCAAGGGAGCGAGGCGCAAAATACAAAACGCACACAATACTATAAGGCAATGAAACTCTTTACAATCAAACTAAATAGCGCACGCAACACATTATTTATGAAGTTATGATTCATGTGCAATTAATTTAATTGGGCCGATGAGAATCTTTCGGATAGCACTTGCAGCTGGCCTAATACAAATTTATAATGAACAACAGAAACAAACATTTACAAAAGAGAGCGCACCATTTGAATCAATGAGAACAAATCAATTCTAAGCGAACAAACTAACCCCAGCATCAATGTTGGCACAAACAATCTCCGTTGCTGAAGCGAAACCAACAACGACAACAGAAAATAACACAGACACGACAAACGGCACTATTAAATAAATAAACGATTGGTTGGAAACGAATTGATGGACAAATATTTGCCAGGCGTAAACAAAATGTGCATTTGTGATCTAATTTCTTGATTCTAAGTGTTTCATTAATTTTTTATTTCAATTTAGGGCGTCAAATAATACTAGTTGGAGACTCCGATGTTTATTCCATTCCGGAAAAATTGATATTTATTTCGATATATATATATTTCGTTATATCAGATTACATGTTGCTGTTGCGAAAAGCGCAAATGATGCACGTCGAAACATTAAATTGAAATATGCCATCTTCATCGTGATCAGATGTTTGATGACCCATCACCCTCTTTCGGCCATATTCATAAATTTCATTCAAATCCCGCGTTTAATATCGGGGAAAAATTGCAAAATGTATCTTCGGATCAATGTCTCTCTACCCCGTTCTCCCAATGAGCTTCGGTCTCCTTAGCGTAGTTTTAGTTGCGGGTGGCTGTTTATTTTCAACCATATATGTTTTATTATCATGGAAATGCTGTCCATCTATTCGATCGATTTTGTGTGTGTGGGAACGTTTTGATGCTGTCGGTCATTGCAAAAAAAATGATAATAAAAAGCGCTTTGCATATTCAGCACTGAAAAAAGGGAGTGCATATGGATCATCAATGTATAAGCGCCGGTGCATATTATTGAATCGATATCTCATACTTACCGCATATCCATCATATCGGCAACCAACGGACAACAATGACAGTAGCATAAACAAAAGCGCAAAACCGAAATAAAAAAAAACCATTCTCTCCTCTCTCTCACACACATATATATACAAACAGACAAAAAAGAGAAAGCAACGACATGGGTACACAAAAAAAACAGGCAAATATTTTGTTGTGGAGGACGATGAAAAATGCACGATTTGAAAATGCTGAGAATGAAGTAATAAAAAAAACAACACCGAAGTGAAATTAATGTTTGAAAACGGGGGGAAAGTGCAAAACATATAGAGAGAGAAGGAGAAACACAACAATAAAATGAAAATCCTTTGCGACCGACCCAGTTTGCTATTAATAAACAAGCAGATTTAAATTAGTGCCAAGCTGTTAATTTTAATGTATTTGTTGGTATCGGGTCGGTGTATTTGCAGGGAATATTGAATTGAAAAAAAAAAAACACCGAATGAGAACTTTGCTCGTCTGAATGTGTGCTCGCTTACATTCTCAGTGCATGGGTACGTGCGTCGCCACACTACGCTAAATTTCATCGTTTTTGCTCATCAACGCCCAATTGCTAATAGCGTACTCTTTGCTTCAATCTTCGTTCAAACAGATTTCATTGTTTTTTATGTACGTCCAGCGTATCTTCGTCCTGTTGCGAAAAATAAAACGAGACAAGCAAACAATATTAGCTGTTGACGGGCTCTGTTTTTTTTTCGTTTGTCGCTCTTTATTTTCTACAGTTTTTTGAGATTTTTTCACAATACAACTTTGGTTTTCATTCAGTTGCTTGGCTCTCGATGTTAATATGAAAAGCTTTTAGTGTTTCGACATTTTATTATTCACAAAAATATATAAAGTATATATTCACATTGAAAAGCTAAAAAGTGAAGCGAAAAAAAAACACACCAGAGAAATTGAGAAAAAAAGAGCGTTTGCGAAACGAGGGCAAAATGTAATGGAAATATCACACAATGTTCTCTGACTCTGTGTTCAATAACGGAAGCGAACAATGTGAAATGACAGAAGAATAAGACATCATCTTCACCATGCATCGATTCTCTATGGATGTGCGAATCCATATACAGGAGCTTATCTGTTTGAATGTGTGTTTATCTGAATGCATAACATTTTATATTGTTGTTTTTGTATTATGCAGCTCGTTTGATTTTCAGTCCAAAGCAACCAATAAAATTCGTTGCCGAGCTTTTGCCATCCATTTTTCATGTTCGTTCTAACGAATGAGATGTAAAGAGAGATAGAGAGAGAGAGAGAGAGAGAGAGAGAGAGAGAGAAAGAGAGAGAGAGAAAGAGAGAGAGAGAATGAGATTGAGTGAAAATGTGAAACACGGCGACCGCCAACGCCATCACTGATGTCGCCGTCGTCATTCTCATCGCAAAATAAAAATCTACTTTCAATTCGATATGGCATATCCTCATAGCATGAAACCAGAACATTGGCGACGACCGAGCATTTTCAATTCGGATTTTTATCACAACAGACGCATTGCTTTACATTGCACCATTGCACGATCGGGGCATATCGTACGGCCTTTTCCATTTTTGCATTAATAGGTTTCACTCTGAATTATGATGAATTTTTTTACATTCAATTCAATTTATTACGTAGTTTCAATAAACTCTTGCTGTTTTATATTATAAGACTACGTGTGTGTGTCAGAACAGAGGGAGAGAGAGAGAGTTTCATTTCTGGTAAAATTTCTCTATTGAGAATTCAACATTTTCTATCTATTTATTAAAAATTTCCATACTGAATTGAACCGTTCAACGTGAATATTCGCATGCTACTTCTTTTTTTCACTTTTTCACTGTGGTTGTCTATCATTATAAACGATTTTTTTTGGAAGTGTGTGCCGCAATACGTTTTCGGAATATTTTGTTTGTCTGCATGGTGCGAGAACCATAATGCAAATAAAAATTTATTATTCGACTTTCGATGTTATGTGTGTGTGTATATATTATTGCATGCGGTATCGACAGAAAGCAAACACCATTGATACATACCAATTTTCACAGCAATGCAAAATTGTTTTCCATTTATTTCAACTGAACAAATAATAATTTAAATGAATGATGCTTTGCGTTGATCGACTTTTCATCGAAATGCCATTGTTCTGCTGAATTGGATGCTATCAGTTTTGTTATATTGCCTCGCGCGAACATTCCATTTTATTGTTGTACCGATGGGTATATCATTGCGGTGGGACAAGTTGGGTTAGATCGGATGTGGGCAACCAACTTCCATCCCCATTTTTTTTCTTTTCATCCACTGACTTTTTGAAGAGGAGGAGATCATTGTTTATGCTGTAATTTTATAATTTAAAACCGAAAATTTTGTTGTTGTGCGTGAGCGCTGTATATAATGAACAATGATTAATAATTCTGATATAAATATTATGATAAATTTTGAGAAATAATTTTCCAATTTGATGGAAACCATTTTTGGCAGACATCGTTCATTGACTTTGATTTTAAATAAGTCAAATAATAATGCATAATTTGTTCAGTTGGAGAGTAGATTGTTTTGCGCCAGCAGTTTTCTCTATGTCGATGAAATATTACCATTTTTTTTTGTTTCGTTCGCATGCTGTGGCGAATGTTCTGAATTTCATTTTTTCGGCTCAATATTATATTATAATCGTGACTTATTCGCTCACGCTCTGCTGTACTTTTTCATTTGAATATTCGAGATGAATTTTATTGCTGATTTGATATCACATTTCGCTGCATAATATTCGTGGCAGCGTAAAATTACCACTTTGCATATCAAGAAGGACGAAATTCCATTAAATTTGGCCACAAGCCACAGTATTTCATTTTGACGTTTGACGGCGAACGGGTAACTTTTTACAAAAATGCAGAGAAATAAAAAAAAAAAAGAAATTAAACCACGACAACTCGATCAACTCAATATTTAATACCAGAAGCTTTGCGCGCTCTATGCAGTGGATTCAATTACACCGCGAGATGAAGCCACACTGGAAAATTGTGATTTGGTGGCACCGTGGATATTTTAAACGTTTATTTTCAGACTTACATTCTCATTTCAATCAACCCCATTTTCAATCGGTATTCAAACTATACGAACGAAAAATACGTGATTCGATGAACTTTTTTCTGTTTTCGGTGGGGGGAAGTGGAACTGTTTTAAAACATTGTTATTGATTTTTATTGTTAATAAGTTCACAATTGTCTTGAGTGTGTGTCAACAAAATAGACAGGTAATCTAGTGAGGGATCGAGCCAGGTTCAAAACAATATTCATACTAAACAAGTTGAATTTATAAAGTTATTTGGCAGCCTGGGCTAATTGCAAAGTTGAGTTGACAACCGATACTTGAAATATTTCAAATATATAAGATAGCTTTTTTTAGCTATACTGAATTATTAAGGTTGCCAGATTAAGGAAGTGTTGTGTCGACTTATATTTATAGAATTGGAGGCACTCATGCATATGGCGAAGAAAAAATCGTACAAAATCAACAGGAATCAATTACTCTTTTTTTCCCAATTTGTGTCAAGTTTAACTCGAAAATTGGCTCGATTTTGGGAAATTCACGCCTCCCGACGGAAAGATACACATACCGAATACATCAAAACAAATCAAGCAAAAGAGCATGTGAACCGGAAGTAAAATGGAAGCATAAATCAACAAATTGAAATCGAAGCCATAATCCAACACAAAAAATATTGATAATAGATCAAAATCTATTGATTGATATACGCCAGTCTTGATGTTACATACACGAACAACACATTCATTTGTTATGCGACATTTTCGTTTCACCTCGATGAATAATAAATGTATATTTTTTTTCTTTTTTCCACATCGTATTCTCATATTAATTATTCATGCAATTTACACGTATTACGAGCGTTCATATTCCGTAAGCTTATTCCAAATAATCAAAAATATGTTATCAAACGATTTTGGACGGGATTTTTTCGATGATTATATGGATGCGTATGTACCGCTCCAATCATATGAGTTTTTCTTTTTGAATACACACACGGACCCGTTTTGCTACACTCGCTCGCATTTTATGAAAAGTAAATCAGGCAGAGGGGGTCTAATGATGAGAAAAGAGATGATTAAGCCAATTTTGTTGTTTGTACACTATTTTATTATCGCCTTCATCATTCCTATTTCACAACTACCTATATTGTGTACGTTAGCACAACGCCAAAACTGGTTTCCATTATAGAGTATTTTAACTACATTGGCAAAAAAATCCCATAAATAATGGATATGCAATGATAATGGCTATGGATTCATTTAGTGATAGTAATGTATTAAAATCTGTGCTCGAAGTTTGATGAGCTAAGCTTTTATCGCATCTCCCATCGAAGAGTTGCCCGTTAGCTTGGAATCGACTTTCGTTATATGCGGTTGCATGGCACATTTTCGGAGTGGCGATTCTGGTGTGAAAAATTGTAATTCATACGATGTGTTCAGTAATAAATCAAATGAAAGCAACCCCCTCCCGAACAAAAACTAAAAGACATTGATATTTATCAGAAACGAAGACAAGTTCCAATTTCATTTTTGGCTGAACTAAAATCGATTCGATAATGCAAATGGATTCACAGTGGTGTATACAATGCGAGGCATTCTTCTGATCATCGAATTTCCGACGACAGAACAATATGTTAGCGTGTACATCACGTATTGAATATTGATTTGGGTCACCAAATTTTCATTCTTACGAAAATTAATGGTCAAATTGAGTCGGTGAATCTTCGCAAAAAAATTTCATCCTCTTACCTGTTTTCATCGATCAAAAGAACATAATGTTTATTTTATGGTTTTCCAAAGAGAATCCACACTCTTATTCTCAACAACATTGTGCTACTTGACAATAAATAAAATCCATCAACTTAAAAGGCTTTTTAATGAAAATTGTTGGTTTGAATTGTGGTGCGGTGCGGATTTTGTGTAAGAAGACTTTTATTTGAACTTCAATTTGCATAAAATTCTGTCTTGTATTTGCTATACACTTGTTTGATGTAGAAAAACATTTTTAAACATCAAAATCCACATTCATATGTGTGTTTGCATCACCTTTTTCCATCCAACAAAATGTTTGAACAACGATGATGATGATGATGATGATGATGATGATGATGGTGGTGGTGGTGATGGTTTTGCATTGAACAGACTTGTGATGCTGGTGTTGCAAAAGCGCAAACTTACAACGTCCTGAATAAATAACTCAGTGTACATGCACAGCAAGAGTTTTTGTATTGCAAATACCAAATATACTCATAATAATAGGAAGCGGACACATTATTTCCATTTCTTCCTTCGTATTTCCTCATGCATTTAGTAGCATTGACTTGAATAGAAACTATTAAAGCTTACAAATATAACAAACATTTTTGCCTGTCTATTTATCTCACACTCCCTGGCCAACGTCACAGATAGTACTTTTGGTTCATTTGGCGTCAAACTTTTACCATGAGACGTTTTACTTTTCTCATCATTTCCATATTTCCCAACAAATTTCATCTCTCTTCCCCTTTCGCTCTCTCTCTCTCTCTCTCTTTCTGTCTCTCTATGCACTCGTCACCATTTGATTATTTGCGTGTTCGCTCTGGAAACTACTCACTTTCATCATGCCCAGCTGAACTTTTAAGTGTGGTTGTTGTTGGTTATGCTATGCTACTGACTATCAACAGTTACGCGTTCGACATCCATAGACAGAGCACAGAGCGCCCATATAAACTGCTATAATATCAACTCCCTGGAATATGCTTATAATGCATTGAGGCACTTTCTCATTTTGTAGATATGTGTCTTTCAGCGCAAGCAATGTGTATTAACAATAGGCGATATCGTTACCACGGACACATTGCTACGTCGAGATAAATTCTTCCTCGTTTATTTTTTTTTCGTTCTCACTTCAACATGATTTCCTTTCTTCTCGGGAAAATGATATTTTTTTGCGCCCATTGTGATGCGCGAGAATGACAAGCAAAGAGAGAATAAACGGAGAAACTTGTTTCTTTTATTAGTACTGCTTTGTATACAAATAGTTGTACTCTGTCATGGCGTAAATGCGATAACAAATAAGCTTAAGCGCCTCAAATCTAAAGAACTTGAAATATTTTATTGTTACGTTTTTCTTTCATCGATGCCATTGTCATTTTCGGAAGAAATTGTTCACACACATATTCGGTACAGCATGTAGACGCTATCACTTTTCAAAGTGAATACATTTCGCTGATTGGTTTTATTCGGCACGTATTTTCCCTTTTTCCTGTGTTTAAAGCAATAAATATTCGATTTTTTTTTTCATTCTCCATCCGAAACCGATGCAACCAATCTTCGCCATTAATTCATTCAGATTCATTTGGAGTGTATTTTAATGGAAATATCATGCTGCAATCTAAACCAATGTCAATTTAATTTCGACCACTGTATTGTGGTTCGTTTCCTTCCACCATTGCGGTTTTGCCTCTTTGGACAGCGTCACTATTCGGACAAGCTTTCAAGATTAACGGCACATACAGAATAGAAAGAAAAAAACATTTGACACGCTGAAATGACGATGATTGGAACAAAAACAGCAAAGTAATCAACCCTCAAACACGAACATACGAGATCGAAACATGTTGCTAAGCTCATACGAGTAACAAATATAATATGGGAAAAAGCGACACCATCTGGACACATGAGCAAACATTACCATCACTATATGGTACGTATTTGCAATTTCATAGACCATACATATTCGCATCGGAGTTTTTCTTGCTCTCTATCACATGATAACCACCACTGAGGTTATGAGACACACCATTAAAAGAATCGATGATGTTATTTAGTCGGCAATGTTCAGAATTCAATCGATTTCGTTATCCTGACTTCTCAATGTCAAACACGAGTGTCTCATTAGTTTTGGTTTTTGTTGCAGAGGGCGGCCTTTTTATGCCTTTTGTGTGTGCGTGTATGTGTCTTGAATATCTTGACAGTAACACAGATTGTCGTCTTTTCTTTGTCCTTCCATCGATTTATCGAATGACATTCACATATATCGAAAACCCCGAACAAGCATCAATAGAGTATCAGAGGAAGTATTAAGAGGCAGGAGCAAAAAACATCACATTTCAACCGGAAAGAGCAAGGCATTTAAGTTCAATGGAAATGATGAGAATTGTTTTTTTTCTTCTGCTCTTCGTTTCACATCGACCAAGTTGTCAAAATCAAAACGAAATGTGATGACAGAGAGAGGGAACGCGGAATGAGAGAAATGTTTTTATAAGTTACATGTAATCCATCGTATCTAACGTATGCGATTGTCACATAAAAATGAAAATAATAGAAGAAATTCAGTGTGTTAGGAACAATTTTTTCTGTTTCTGCTTCGGCACAGCATGATAGCACAGTGTATCCAATGGACGCTACGAAAAAATGTTTCAAACAAGAGAAAATACGGCACGGAATTTCCATTAATTTTCTATCAACGAATTATTATTAATTTATTTTATGTTCAATTTGAAACTTTGCCGTCGTCATCTTCATCATCATCAATGGCATCGAAATGGAACAAAAGTGACCATAGACCTCCCATCGCAGCAAAGAACGACAGAAAAAAAAGAAAGACCGTATCGAAATCAATTCGACGTCGATTGTTCGTTGCTCATTCTTTGTCTTTCTTGTTTTTCTGACGTGCGCCCTCACCCGCGTCGCATTATTGTCCATTGATGTAGTTTTTCGCAACTTTCGTGCTTGTTCGAATAGTCGTTTTTACATAGTGGCATATTCTCTTTCAATTTTTAGTTTTAATATTATTTTTCATAATGCTTACACGTTCTTTTGTTCGTAATACATACACTTTTTAAGTGACGAAATGTTCGGAGTTTTAAATCGAACAAAATGTAAAGTAGCAAAAAAACGGCGAAATAAACACAATCGAATCGCACACAGAGAAAAATTACATTTTCTTCTGACAACTTGTTAGAAACACTCGTCAAAAATAAAGAATAAAAAAAAATATTGCAGCAAATAGCTGACGAGCTAGAAGTATTTATATATATATGTGTGTGTTTTTTTTTGTTCGTCGAAGAAGAAGAAAAGTTTCTGCTTTTAATGGAAGTTGTTCGTTGCAGAATTTACATGCAAAAATGAATACGAATAAGAAACACTTTTAAATTGAGTTTTATGCGTACATAGCACTGTAAGTCGGCGATAATTCGTTTTTTCCTCTGTTGTTGTTGCAAAAGACGATGCATTTGCAACAATATAAAGCGTTAGTTATACGACAACTCATCCCCTCTATTCATCTTCTCATGCCACCTTCTCATTGCTATTTCATCCTTATACTTTGTATCTCTCTCTGTGTCTCTCTCGTTCTGTGTATTGTGTCTGCTTTTGTTTGCTCTGACGCTTCAATTAATTTCTTTTGATTTTTCTTTTTGACTGTTGTATGTAAATTCGTATTAAGTTATCAATTGGATTGCGCTTCTCCGGCTTATTACCTAGCCTTTGTTCATAGTATCTATTTTTTTCAGTTATTCATACTCACAAACGAAAAAGAAAGTGACAGAGCTCACAACTCAAGTTCGTGAATGTTGCGCACAAGAGACAACAATATAAAATAAATATATATATCGCAGTAGTACAAAGTCTATTATCAAATGTCTTTGAATTTAAATTTCTTCGTGCACTCAAATAATTGCCGATAAAGTTGTATATTTATTCAAATTGAAATTCGAGCTAATTACGAACTCGAAATGCGAGCACGATATCGATGCAATATGGCCTGTGTGTTTCTTTCTTGCGTTCTTTGTATGTGAATAATGTGGGACGAATGTGTTCGTCGATCACGACAACTTCAAAACACAGTGGAATTTAATTACAAAAATTTTTAATTAAAAAAGGGAACAATTAGCACAAAAGTTCTCAATCGATTGGCAAATAGACGGCAATGTTCAACTGTTTCACACACCAAACGACACAGATAAACCGAAGCGGTACACAAAGAATAAAAAGGTTCTTTTTCAATTGCTTTAGGTAAAATGAACTGTGTAAATTGACATTTTTATCGTTCAATTTTCAATAAGTGTTTATTTACAATTTCATCTTAACAAGTTAAAACTAAAATTACACGGCAATGATAATGGAGGAAACACACTGGCCGCAACAATGAAATACAAAGTTTCCAACAACTTTTCAAATAGTTTTTCGATGCGAATTTAAAAGCGAACGGTGATGGTGGTTTTTTTTTCCTCATTTATCGCTCACTGCTACTATCGGCAGTCTTTTTTTCCCCGCTATTGGTCCTGTAATGCAAAAGCGATGTTTTTGTTCGCTTGAGGCCCCGCTTTCAGGATGGATGTTTTACGGTCCAATGCATTTTTCGGTTTGATCAACCGATGAAAGTACATAAAAACACCCATCAAACATTCGAAAATATCGTTTTAATATTCCGTCCTGTGGCGATACCGTTCTAAAGTTTGATTTCAATGGAAATTATTACAGTTTCACAATGTTTCTCATTTCGTACTAGAAGCTTGAAATTCATTCAAGCACCCATAAAGGCAGAGGGCAACATCGCATGACATGTTCTTTTATTTCACTTTTAATTAAAGATATTTCAATTCATAAAATTGCATTGAACTTGTCGAGCAAGTGTCACTCGAAAAAGTTCAGTTGACTTGAATAAATTCAAATCGGAAATTATAATTATGTCATTTAATGGCTTTTTGGGTATCGAATTCAAGGGAACCAAAAGCATTTATCCCATTTGTTGGTTTTTCGCTTTGAATATCGTGAATATTCAATATGTTATGTTTATATTGGGCCAATGTTATTGGCAAGTCATTTGATAGATATAAATGTGCTTGCACAAGAAAATAATCAATGGGAAAAATGATAATTTATATACGCCTCGATTCCTATAGATATTGTATACAAAATCATTGCCAGAAAAAAATGAAAAAAAGAAATATAAACACTTTTTTTTCGCTCAATGAAATTGTTTTTTATTCATTCGGTTCGTTTTTTAAAAACGATAAATAAAAAGAGGCATCTAACACAGTGTTGCTACACACACAAAAAAAAGATGAATCGAACAAAAAATTGTCAAAATCGAATGGTGTTGATAACAAATGGAAATGGTGTTAATCTTCGTGTTCATAGACATGCACATTGCGTAAATGAAGGGAAAAAAAATAATTCCAAAGATAATAAATTATGCCGTGTTTTTTTTCTATGTTCATATTGAGCTTTTGTGCCGTGGTTTTTCCCTATGAAACTCCAGTACAAACACATAAATATATCAAATTTGCTATCGTTAATCTTTTAGGTGCACTTTGTGCGTCAAGTAAACTTGGCATCATTTTGGATACGCGCCACAGTACGGCACACGGTGCACGCGCGTATGCTGAAATTTCATTATGGGGCCGAGAGAGAGAGAACCCAGAGGGATTTTCCCAAGCCAAACATTTGCTCAACTTCCGTTAAATCATCATTATTCGAACTTTATTCTTGAGCTTGCCTTTTAGCTAATGAAATAAAATTGGAAAAATTTCTCACTTCTGTTCACGAAAATTAGATGTAGAAATTCATTCTTTCTTGTTATCCGATGAGAAATGGGAGAGGCGAATTAAATTGGAGTGAGAGGCAATGTGAAAATAAGCGACTAAGTGCAGCAGTATGGTATCGTTCATCACTCTGGCAATATTCCAAAAAGTTGCTAAGCTCACACTCAAATTTATCAGCAGATATTGGGCCCAATTGTACAGAAGAAGAAAAATGCCTTGCAAAATTGCAAAGATACCGAAACACTGAGCAAGACAAAACAAACTCGAATTTGAAACGAAAAGCACCCGGCCACGGTCATGGATCTCTATTCAAAATTAAATTTACGGTATATTAATTTATAACTTTTCGAGTTTGTGCTCATATTGCTCGTTTGATTAGACGTAATGCGCTTCAGGATCTATTTGAATAATTTGTGTCAACAATTCGCAACGCATTCGCTTCCATTTTAGACCGGAAATTTTATAGAAGTATCTATCGTTGTGTAAATGTAATATCCGGCACAAGAAAAAAAGAACACACACACTGTAAACTCATTTTGTGTTGACTAACGATCGAATATATTCAGACGAACATAAAAAAAAGTATGATGGAAAGACGGACATCACAATATTGGTGGTGCGTTTGTGCTACGTGCTGTGTTTATTCGGGCGTGCGAGTGTGTATATGAGTGTATGCCATCATCATATAAATGTTTTCGGTGGTGATCGCATGCTAAGTGAAATCGCTGGCTCTGATTTCGCCTGTGTAATTTACGATATGGATTTACGCCCGAAGTACATATGAAACATTTGAATCTTTTATACTTTTCTCCCTCGTTATCAATCTCCCTTCCTCCCTCTCTCTCTCTCTCTCTCTCTCTCTCTCTCTCTCTCTCTCGCTATTTCGATGCGAAGTTTTTGGAATTCGGATTCAATGTAGTGGGTGCTCATAAATTACTCATCGTTGAGAAAAGCCCATGGAATCTTCTGTGTTTCGCATACGTTTGCAAAAAAAACACTCTCTCAAAATTTACCATTTGCAAGCGATTGAACCTTTTTCTGTTTTACACAAATTCAATGCAAATATTGGGATGAAATCGAATAGGGGCAAAAGGCATATACAATTGGGTCGCATTTCTTACAAATTTTCTTGCGAATTTATCGAACTATTTCGGTGGCGGTAGATACATATTCGATGTCTGGTATGTATTTAGCTTATTTCCATTTATAATTCGGAAGTGAATACGTCGATTTGTTGTGGCTCTGAAAACATGTTTCATATTACGCCTTACCAAGTCGGTTTCACCCATACACACGACAAATACTAAACAAATATGGATCGAATTACGAATATGTTGCGAGCATATTGTCATATTGTCGTTGATGACGATGTTTGTTGTTATTGTTGCGGGCGTGTATTCCGTTCGAGCATGATAAAATGAATTAAAGTTTATTCGAAAAACCAAAATATCGTCTTCACCACGTTCAGTCAAATAATAACAATGACATTGCTTTGCGCATTGATATCGAAACGAAAATAACAAACAGCAAACGAACGAACGAACCGAAAAGTGTAAATATTGATATCATCTCATCAAAAATGTGGCAGTTTTGTTGGTTTTTCTCGTTTGCTTGGCGCGCCAATATCAGCAAACAAAAATTTTCTCGCGTATTCAAGCGAGCTCTCAATATAAACAGTAAATAAAACTCTCTCGCTTTCTCGCACACTCTCTTCGCTTCGAAATGGTTTCGCAAAAAAGAAAAAAACGCATTAACGCATGTGAAGAGAGTTCCGAGTGAATGGAGAAAATACACGATAGTCAACATCAGAAACCCATTCAATGGCGTTTGAATACTTGAAGAGCCGATAAAAATGGCAGAGTTTCGCATATAAAAATACGGCGTTGTCGATTGTTTCGAAACCCTTCATGTATGTGCGTTTTTATCCCATTTTTTTTCTCGTACAATCCGGCTCGTAGCTTTTGATTTAATTTTCTCCGCCGCCATTTTTCGGTACATTCCAAATGGCAAACGAACTTTTTCGGGCCTCAATCAATTTTAAATTGAGGCAAGAGGTATTCGTCCATTGATTCAAGTGATCTCTCTACCATTGCCGATTATTTTGCTGTTCATTCCATTTTCAAAATGAACGCAATCACGAACGATTCGTTGCGAATCGAAAAATCATTGAGCACATTAAAACGTTTTTAATTATACCGTTTTTGGTACACATTTTAAGGGTCAGAACATGAATTTGTGCATTAAATATTCGATGATATATGGTTTTACAGTTCTGAAGTGCGTTTATTAAATCTTAAAACAACAATTTTCTCCAAAGGCCTTGTAAAAAATTTAATCAAATTTTTTTTTTTTGTTCGCAATCATCCAAACATTACATTGAAAATTGGTATATACAGTAAGACGCAATATGTGTGTTGGATCATAAAAAAGCAAGGTTTATGTAAATGTCAATTGGTTGAATATTTGAATGAATTTGACATTTACAAATTGATATTTATTATTCCGAATTGAAGTTCAATTACAAACTTTTTCGATTCAAAATATTTCGTTTTTATATTGAAATATGTATATATTTAATTTTCAATTTACTATATCGGCCAATTGACTGTAAAGTCGGTCATCTTCACGGTTTTTTCTTCCGAAAAAAAATGTCGAAGCATAAGAGCATACAATAGAACATTTTTCACAATATCCAAAGTGTTATTGCATCGGTCAATAAAAACATTGTGCTTCCATTTATTTATCAAGGATTCTGAAAATAGCTCGTCGAACATTAATCTATTTCAACCCCATAACATTGTTCATCTCCGTTTTTGTTCGTCCATTCGCTCGTTTTCGAAACCATTATATTTTTATCCGGTGTTAAGTCATACGAATTATATTATGCGATATAAAAAATGTAACATTATGGATGGAGATTTTAACGATAAAATTGTAAAAGTATTATGAGAATTGTACTTGATGGTAAAAGGCAAAAAGCAGAAAAACGAATAAAAAGCGAAAGCGTGAAGGAAAGTAAAAAAAAGTGTCCAAGGTAGATTATTTTATTGAAAGGTGCGATTGTTTCGTGCATTAATGGTATAAAACATTAAATTTGATAAAGCTAGTACCGAGAATGAGAAGGAATGAGAACGAGCGGCGGAGAGACAGATAAAGAAGGACACACAGAAAAGGCGAGCGATAAGCGAAGGAAGAGTTGAATTGTGATAAAATGAAAAGGATATCGTTTAAATGAGGATGAATGCTTTTCCAATGCCAAACATTCACTCTGTAGTTGAAATGTTTTATAATCTGCTATTGTCTATTCGCTTCGTTCGTATTTTTCATCTATTTTGACTTTTTCCCATTTGAAACGTTGAGCACGGGAGTATGATTCAAGGCAATATCCAGTCTTCCGACGTAAATGGAACATGATGGCTTTTATGCTGAGCTCATGTCACAACTAGTTGTTTTTTTTTGTTAAAATTAACACGTTTTCGTCCAATGTTTAGAGAAAAACACATCAATAAATACTATTGCCGTTCGCATCGTGAATGTAGAATATATATCTTCAATCCATTGAAAATTCAGAATGAACAACCAGATCAGTTTGGATCCAGCCACCAAGTGAGATTCGAGAATGAACTGCAAAAGTGGCATAGAAAGGCAAAAATGTGTGCCTTTTAACCGATACTGATAGTTTTCAGATGAGACAAACGTCTCTGAAGCCTTTGTATATAAAATAGAAACATATTTGGTGTATGAAGAAGGATACACATGAAAGCATGACAAACAAATGAGAGAACCGAACGAAGCGAGAGAATCGAATGGTAGAAGAGGAGAAAAAACCGAACGTGCACAATAATCGTCAAGCTACATCAATACATACCAGGCAAATATATAAAAGTTCAAACGACATGGAGAGAGGAATTGAATTTCCCGTCTTAATTTTTTTTCTATCCTGATTTTTTTTTCTGCGCTTTTGTGCTCGCATTTAGAACGTGTTGTATATAAATTACGATAGGAAAAATAAACGTCTCCACTGTACTACACATCTCCATTTGCGTTGAACATCAGAAACATATCCAATTTCCATTTGAGCAGGAACTCCAGTGTGTGTGCGACAGGCACCAGAAAATGTGTATGTTTTGTGTATATTCACAGCTAATGCTAAACCGTGTTAATGTATTATGAACGGATTCAATAGGATTGAGTGCGATATTAAGAGAAATGGACCGTTTTTCAATGCACCCTCATTCCATTTCGTTTCATTTTCCTCTATATCGCTCTCTTATTTTGTCGCAGTTTTTTTCAAACACACACTCTTTTTCTCTCTTTTCACATTTTCTGCACTTTTATTTCGCTGTTAAGCGGATACATACTGTGGAATACATCATTCACACAAGCCTATTTTCTGTCAATCAAATGTGAAATTCATTCAATTTTATTCACAGTCAAATACAAATATACATGCACATAATGTGTTGGTTTCGTCAAAAATAACCAAATGATTGTGAAAAATAGAAATGTGAGGGAGAAAAATGTAAAAGCAAGAGTGTAGCAAGCTTAAAATGTAAAAAAAACTGGTGAACGCTTTAAAAGCATTTAGTGTGTTCGTCAGAGAAGCGTTCGAATTGATAATGAAATTTAAATGTATGGCATTGATGTGCCGTTCACTTAGAGTGTACAGGAGAGGCGGCAGGCTGTGAGAGAAAAATGCTAACATCGACACTGTTGATGATCATATGCAGAAATACGTTCATCTCAAGCCATTTGGGTCCGTTTACCATTCAACCGCATACAAGATGGTGCTAAAATATGGTAATATCTCTACACAACAGAATACAAATTATCACAGGACTTGCCATTCATTTCATCATCAGCAATTACGTGTTGTTTGCTGTTTGCAATTTCTTATTTTTTATTTTGCCATCTCTCTCTCTCTCTCTTTCTCTCTCTCTCTGTGTTGCTCTCTGCTCCATTCTGTCGATCTGCTGTTTATTCGACACATAGATTCGATTTGCACACCATTCGATGCTTGAGGGGAATTCAAAATAATTTTTTTTGTTCATTTTTTTTTATTATTGTGTATGTGTTACGAGATGGCTTTTTTGAATCTGGGATCATTTGTTGTAGCTGACGTAGGTCTTATTGGTATTGAATGATATGAAATTATCATAAGACACACGCGGCTATGACCGATGTATCGATTTAACATCGTTGTACAGCAGTTTTTTCTTCGGTTCTGATGTCACTTCTTTATTTTGTGGGCCAACATTGACAAATTCAAATCGTTATTCGATTCCCTCTGGTGCTTTCGAGCATTTAAGAATTTATTGTTGTTTTGTGCAATAGAAATTCAAAATTGTGGCACATTGAATGTTTGTCATTGGTGTGATGTGGTTCAAATGATCCAAGAGAATGATTTACAGTTTATGTGATGCCAAACGAACCAATGAACGAAAACGATAAGATAGAAAAAAAAATCTCGATCTTTTCGTTCTCACATTGTGCTCGGCAAGCGAATCTATTAGCATTCAGTAGAATCAGCACACTCTTGTGCGGATAACAGCAAATTCAATAAAAAAATATATATATTCAAATTTCGAAGAGCATCAGCTTGACATCCGTATTCGTATTTCATGCCAATGGCATTTCAGCTGCTCGAAAATGCTAATGCATACAGTTCAACGAATGCGCAGATTGTATCGTCTTTTTCGCTTTTCAATTGAAACGCAATTAAATTTGAGGCCATGGCAATCCAAATACACTCACTCTGATAAGAACCATCGAAAATCCGTTAAATGATATGAAAACAAAGGCATCAAATGAACTGGAACATTCATAAAATTGAATTCGGATTTTGCTATTCACATGAATAAGATTACATTAAGCTCTCTATATATGTATGTGACACCGTGTCACATCTCTATATATTCATGTGGAATGATTCGATGCTATTGAAAATTTGATACACGCTACGGAAGCACACGTGGCTTCACTGAATTTATAGAGGGGGGTGGCACATGATGGCAAATTTAAATGGGCAACAAAAATGTATATCGGAGAAAACATAAACGCAAATGGCATACATCATAAATGAATGGAGAGTAGAAAAAAGAAGAGAAAAGAGTATCCGTTGACCAAGCATTTAGTTACAATATGCTTTGAAATTTGAACGACAAAGCAAACGGCACACACTCACACAAAATATATGCGAAAATAATGATGGCAATGGAAAGGATACGACAGCCAAGTCAAGGGATGCATGTGACGCACCAAATGAAATGTGACTGCTTGCTGACTTGCTGTTCTTGCATTACATGAGCATAAAAAATGCCAAGCATATGAAAATTACAACTTTCGTTTTGAAATTCAACTCTCACACTCTCAGTTCGCGATGTTCCCGAATAGATGTTCATTTTGTCTTCCGATTTTTTTGTCTCTCTTTCATTCTTTCTCTCTCCCTCTTGCTTTTTTACTACCAAAAATTGTAAATAATTATTTTTTTCATTCTCGAATTTCTTTATCGTGGTGGAACGACGACAGTTTTTTAAATATTTTATGTGAAAAATGTCTCGAAATAAACGTTGTTTGATTTGACTATGCTGACAACATTCTTTTTTTCGTGCGAATGCGGTGTCTTTTTATGACAGTTCTGAATTTCTGCACTATTTTTTTGCTCTTTAAAACTAAAAAAATTAGTTTCGCTTATCATGGGACGTGTCTGCAATTAACCAAATAACCCAAGGGATGTAAGTAACAGATTTGAACAGCAATAACTGTAATCAAAAGCCAATATTTGTGCAGTATATTTTTGGGATGCCACGCTTCGTTTCGTGCTAACACATAATATTGGGGACGAACAACAAAGTTCACTCAATTATTTACTCATTCAGTTTTGTCAAGCTGAATTTTATCTGCACTAAATTTGTTCACCAAAAGTTAATTACTATTGCAACACTTTGATAGTTTGCAACCGTTCGTTGACACGTCGCTGTTCACATCTGTAGCATGTTTCACGGTTCTCATCCGAAAGACTTACTTAATTTGTTCAGTAATGCAGCAATGTCTCTCCAAAACACACAAACACACACACAACGAACGACCTATACAAACATTCACACAAATTAGACAATAAATAGTAATACCGTCGAAATAAAGATGGAATAAGTGCAGTAAGTGCAAAATGATTTATCAAAATGTGTTGGTGTTGTCATTGTGACCGTTTTGATCGTGCATTATAAGGCATCAACAAGACGATGCAAGACAATGGAAAATCCCCAAAACAAGATGAACAACGTCAATCTATTGGATTCATTTACCACACGTCAGCTCTATTGCACCAGTTTCACTTGGTTACCTACTGTCTCATATTATGTTTAAAATATGCTTGACTACATTCAAATTATGTCTCCGTTTTGGCATCGAGATGATGAAAAGAATAGCAAAGAGACAAAAAAGTGAATGAAAGAAATAATGGGAGCGAGAAAGGGTCTAAAAAGCTCGAAACAACAGTCTTGTCATCAAAATTTAATTAAGGAATTTTCATGCGGCGCATACATGTCGATTTTAGAGAATGTTTACAGTAAAAATTTATTTTATGCCACGATAACGTTAAGAGTTTACCTCGGTATGTATTTAGTAGATGTACAGAGGCGACGGATGAAATGAATGAAAAAAAGGATCGAACATAAATGGGAATAGACGAGATGAAAACGAGCGAACAAATTCAGCAAGAATTGAACATTTGCAAAAATTGTTTATTCTTTAAATTAGTTTCGAGCGTAACGTCAGCTAGCGTCAATGCCAAATCGAGTGCAAGCGTTGCAGAAAAAAGAGAATTAAACATTAAATACAAGAAAAATGAGAGTGCCCGAAGAGCTGTGTGCGGACGCAAAAATAAAAATAAACGAAACAATCGCAAATTCGATATCAATGCTATTTGGACTTTTTCTGCATTTCTTTGGGGAAACACAGAAAAATAAACATTGTAAATGAATGTCCTGAAAAGATGTCATGTCTTCTTCAGAGAAAGAGACAGAGAGCGAAAATGGTATACGAAAAGAACAATTAATGAAAATTGTCAAATAGAAAGTGTGGAACAACAACAGAAAAAAAA
>NW_022198340.1:1971836-1981032 GCF_009176525.2 Contarinia nasturtii | reverse complement strand
AAGCCGTATCAAATTGCTTTTGCAGCTTACCGTCAGAGATATGCCACTAAAAAGTAGCTTTTTCACATGAATGTACGACATGTGTGTGTATGTCTGCTTGAAACGATCCAGGGCATGAAAATTGATTATATAATATTTCGCGGATATCGCGTTATATTGTTGTTGTACTCATAATATGTGCCTCGTAGTTAACATTATGTTGTTGGACTTATAATTTGTTTGGTTGCACGATTTTATATAAATGAGAGAAAGAGCGTTCGCACTAAGAACTATAACAAATTGAAAGAACCTTGATTATTTCAAATTAATGAGGTATTGAGTTGAATTTCCATTCATAATGAAATAAAGCACGCTTTTATAATCCAACAACAAAACACCGAGTAATTTGTACCGTAAGTGCTATGGAACCGATATAAATCTCAACGACGCAACTATATCTATTCTATTCGAGATTCTGCACCAAAAACCGAAAAATATGAAATGAAATTGTGAAATACGATTCATCACACATAGTGGCATACATAGTGGTGAATAGAAAAGAACGGATGATCTTTGACTTCAACGTAGAGCAATGTAACTAGTTTTCAGAATTTCAATAAAGCTTACACAAAATCTGATTTCAATCTGAATTTATATTCAGTGTATGTAAATGTTATGTTCAGACATTTAATTTTGAAAGTTGAAAATGTGCTGGGCAAAATGCGGCATCCACTTTGCTATTGTTTCCATTTTGCTTATTTGAAAATAGAAACTTATGATATGGTCATTTGAAAGTCAAAAGTATTTTTCGATGAATTTTGTGCTATTTTACCTGACTGCAGTCAGGTGTGTGTGTGCACAAAGAATAGAGAACAAAAAACAGTGCGTCAGTGAATTGGAAATGTGATATTATTATAACGCACACATGTACATACTCTTTCTCAAACAATCTTCGGTATTTTATTAAATAATATAATAAAACTTTGCCATGACTCACACAAAAAAAAAAATACTAACTAAAATTATTCTCTATTTACTTTTCATGTTGCTGCTTGATTACCGCTCATCGCTCATATAGGTAAGTGATGTAACGATTCGTTGAAATAAAATCTCACTTGGTCTCTCGCTCAACTTTTCCCAAGAGAGCAACGTTGCCAATGATTATTTGCAAAAAAAGACTGTGAAATATCAAAACTTTCACAAACGCCCACCCACCATCACAGTCTCAATTGCCAAACTATTTGGAAAATTGATCATGTGGCAGATATAGTAAATGGAATGGTTATTAATACGTCAGTTGATGTGGTTTGGAAGTGAAGCATGCAGATTTAATATCACAGCATGCTCATGTTGCCAACAATCGTTCATAAAACAAAATCATCTACAAAATGAACGCTCACTATTCAATTGAATTGTAATTATTGCTGTTATTTTATGTGCTGCTGCTGCTGTTGCTGCCACTTTTTTTTGTTAATCATCAAAACCAGTAACATCACTAGCAAACAAAGTGCACATTGTATAAAATTGCAAAGTTTATCGTGGTTGAAATGGTATGGAAAATAAGTTTGCTACTGACTTCATCATGCTAAACATTGGATTGCATTAGTGGTAGCTACGGCAACTACAATAAAAAAAAAGAATCCACCATGTACTAGAACGTTTCACTATATATATATTTAACGCTTCGTGTTCTTTGTTATTTAATGTGTACGTGGTGCGTTTAAGTGGAAAACCATTCACATGCATAAAATCCAACTCTCACATCCACACCACGCCACGCATAGTTTATAATGAACATTGTTTCTTCCTCACTTTGTTCGGGTAGAAAATGTTGTCAAACAATTTGATATATGTATCGAATTTAAAAATGCCGTTTTTTTTCTCTGCTTCTCATTCCATCTTTCACGTTATTTTTGTCTGTCAGGAATTTACATCTATTCTGAAGCATTTTTTGAATATTTTATCATACACCCGAATACCATGCAAAAAATGAGATAAAATAATTTCAGGCAAATTTACATGCATACTCACACTGATAATGATGGCGCAAAAAAAAAAAAGACTTCAACACATATAACGTTATGCATATGCAACAAAGTAAAACGAAACATTATCACAAAGCGCTTTAAATAGCGCAGCATTCCGTGCGTGATAGATTAAATATGTTAAAACAATTCATTCAGTTAATAATATCAATGCAATGGTACACCTGCAACAATTTTAACCATACTTTCGTATATTCTCACACAATGTATGATGTAATTGAAAAATTACACAGCTCTGTCGGCGAAAAAATGTATTCTATTCATTTATTCATGTCAAAACAATGAAATCAATAAAGCCATCGAATGAGCTAGTAATGAACTTGGCCAGCCATGATTGAACCGAACACGTACACAAATCTCAAGCGGCATTTCATTAATATTTACAGACAATAGCAATTTACGCCGAATGCCTGAAAATATATTCCTCGAATAACTCACAATCAGGATATTCGGCATTCCTGAATAATAAATAGGGAGAGAGAAAAAATTTGAATCTATTTGCAAAGCATTATACATATTTTCGTATGAATTGGCTTCATTTTTTTCCCGTAAAGCAGAATTTCAAGTGTGTTATCAATAAGACTATAAATTCTTTTAGCAAATATGGGAATTTATTTTAGTACCATAATTGCTAGGTTTTGGAATTGATGTGAGAGCGATAACATTTCATTTGAATACACACTTGAAAATTCCTCATAATGTATGAATAAATTCATTTGAAATTAGTAACAAGCGTACTGTTTCGCTTGTTCGTTTATCAATTAATATACCTGAAATAGTTTTCCTTCGGAAAATGCAAGTGAAAAAAAAAATGCCATGGGTTTCTTCATCGCAATATACATATTTGATATAGGAACAATGCAAAACCACCATGCATGCCAGTCTACATAGCTATTTGTGGTGGTCATGTCATTGTATTGCTTCGTGCATGCAAAACATTTCAATTTTAGTTTAAGTCCGACAAAAGCGCTGTGGGATCAATGTGGCTTTCGTGGCTTTCATCAGTTTAGGTGAAAGAATGTGATGAATATGTTATTGCATTCAAACTTAAAGTTGATTTTGATGAAGTCACCAATACACTACCGCCCGCCCGCGCACAATGCCCCACACGAACAAGTATCTTCGTTGATTGCAATTTTATAGACATTTTGGGAAATTAATTTGCAATTTTGTTCAAATCGATTTACGCTCATATATTGAATTGGATTTGCAATTTATAAACAATTTCGAAGGCATTTTGTATAATTTTTTTCTTCTGCTCAGCCATTTCAACCTCAGTTCAATCTGACTATATCAAAATGAAAAGCATAAGTGGTTTTGAAATGTTTATACATAACGAATTGAAATTATGTGCTTCCATTTCCCAAGTTGAAAATTTCCATCTATGATACCATTTTGTATGTTTTTAACCCACAAAAAAGGGTCCACTTCACTTGAAAAAAAAAAGCAAATCAAACCATCACTCCGTTTACGTTTTACGCTGAGGATGTCAAGTTTTATTGCCGTATGAATTGGAAGTGAATGGAAAAGAAACGACCATCTCTCGAGATGGAAAAAATCTGCCCGTTTATTTTTAGTATACGCAATAATTTGTCGATGGCCGGCACTTTCAAAACATTAAACATCCATAAATATGTATATTTAGAGTGTTCTTTATTTATGTGCGCTTGATTCGATAAATGCGTTATTCAATGCACGCATCCATCGTATTTTACAGTCAGATTGAATCGCTTAAGCATTACTAATAGCGTAAAATGGCCCAGTGATATATCGATGCCACATTGAATACCGGAAAGCACTGTTTTCACAAGCGATATGTTGTTGTCGTGTTGCCAAGTTCGGGAATGAAATGAAATACACAAAAAACACACACTCGAGTACCTCGCATTCGTTATACAAAACGTTTGTGGAAAGTAAAAAGCACTTACTGTTTCTATGGTACGAAAAATTGGAACGTTGTTCGCAAAAATATTTTCGATTTTCGAAATATTCATTAATTAGTTTTACAAAAATGTTCCATGCATGCCCCCTCCTACCTTTTCGTATAAATTTCTATAAAATTCGATAAAATAATTGCAGCAATTTTTTTCTTCTTTTCATCCCGATATACCACATAAACTGGAATTTCAATCGTTGGTTTTTATCCATGAATTTGGCTATTTCGTGAAAATATGCTTCGAAAACGTAGTAATTCATATATGTGTGTGTTGTTTCTTATTTTTTCCAATTTGATTCGAAAAATTCCAATTCGTAAGTGAATCAGAATGGCAAATTGAAAAATTTCTTATCGATTTCATCGGTTGTCGTTGTTCGCTTCGAATTGAAAGAAGAAAAAAAATTGTTACATGCATGCGAATTATTGGTTGTTTTTCGGTTCAATTTATGTTTTGTATACATTCACTTACTCGGGTTTTCACGCAACCAATAAGTGAACATGTCTGCCAGAGCTTCTTTAACATTGAGCATGTGTGCGCACTTTTTATCATATCGCTTGAGTTCGGCTCATTCTTCATTCATATTTTCGGGATATGCATCCTAACATTCAGCACAACCTCTCGTAACAACCAACGCAAAATTATTACATATATACACACATCAAACCAATTTTCTGATTCGGTTCTTTCGTGTTTTTTTACTTCAATTTTACCATATATAGAATTTACCATTCATGCATACCATTCACGATAAAGCATTCGAATATTTTGCATTCGAGCTATTTGAAGCGAAATGTGTGTGTGTTATAGGAAATTTTGGCAAACAAAAATATGTCGATGAAATGGATGATGTCGGAGAGCAATACGAATTATGAATACGGTATATATACAATGTATCGATATGCTTCGCAAATGAAATTCCAGTGAAGCTTTGTGCATTTCGTGTGTCAAAAAAGTGACTTCATATTCAATTTAACGAATACATAAAGTATATAAAGTATTCAAAGCAACGCATCATCAAAGTAAATTTCGTTTGCTATTCGCTCGATTTCGATAAATTGAGAAATCAAAATTGATTGGCAGCCGACATAAACAGGCATTTCCTCTGTGTATGAGTGTGGTTGCTGTCGCAACAAATAAAAATAAGCAGTTATTATTCGTTTTATTAAATTCCAATTTTAATTACATGACATCGAAAATAAATAAATAACAAAAAAAAAAAATTACAAACATCCTATATCCATATCGTTTTATACATCATACACCCTCGGCTTTACTCATTTATATTTGCATTCAGGTATTTGTATATGCTGGCTTTTTTTGCGCACATACGGCCATTCGTTTGAAATGTGGAATTTTTTTGCATTGATTGAATTACATACAAACACATCACTTTAAACGTATAAAATATAAATTGCAGAAGGCTCAACGTTACTCTATATTGTTGATTGAATGGAAATTAATTCGATTTACAAACAATAATGTTTGAGTCACAATCCAAGTGTTTGGTGACTTTTTCACATTTCGCCGCAATCCATTTGCTATATTGTGTTCGGCATGCACTCTCACACTCACACACATCCATGACATAAAAGTTGAAATGAACGAAATAAAAAATAAAAATTGCGTTCGGTTAATTACAATAAATCCCCTGCCTTCATCGTCAACTGCCACAATGAAAAATTGCGAATAATTGTTTTATAAATAAAATTGTTTACATTTTAATAGTTAGAGTAAAAATTTTAAATAACTTTTTTTACCCTTAATTTCTCTCTTTTTTTCCTGCAGACTTTTCGTCATGGTTTTCCGCATTCACCAACCGCACTAGGATATGACCCAGTTCAAAAACTATTAGCTATAGGCGACAAATCTGGATCACTACGAATGTATCCTTTTTCATTCAAAATTTATTTACTTTATGATTTTTTTCTTCTCTTTCATTTTCTGGAGTAAAGTTAATTCGCTCGCAAATGAAATAGCTAACAAATGCTATTTGCACAATGTACATAACATTATGAATTAATGAACAACATGACTTGTTAATATTGACAAAAGTATTTTTTTAAAACAGACCATTCTTACGTACGACAACGACTATGTTGACATCACAGACTGTTCACATTCGTGTATACACAATACAATTAGGGATTATCAAATAAGAAGCGCTTCTGTAGATTGACTAGATTAAAGATTATTCACTCGGTGTCTTTACCCACTTCATTCACTCGATGTCTCCCATTTTATATCTCAAGTTAAATCTGTCGACATAATCAGACTTTTATGCTTTTTCAGATACTAAGTCCATAAAATATTAAAACCGATTAAAGGAGTTGAGAGAAAAAACAACTTGATTTCGTTGAGTTAAAAAACATTTGCTACAACATGTGCAAACTGCATTTCATTTAGGTCTTATCACGCTGTGTGTATATGTGCTTTTAATCAAGCATTTCTACTGATAGTATTTGACGAAAAAACATAACTCATATATTTTTATCTGTGACAAAAAACCTCTGAACTGTATATTGTTATTGGCGTAGCGTGAGTTGGATAAAATCGGGTGAGTGCATAAGCTTAACAAACCTAGAAAATAGTACCATTCGAACGATTGATGCAGCACACAGCAGGATGTTGCTAAAGCGATTTTCAAAAATCCGAATCAAAAAATCTCATTAAATTTGTTGTTGTTGTCGGTGCACGCAGTATTTGCAATGCCATGCTTCGATGAATTTGAATTTCATACACATATATATATACATTATTCGAGTTGTATTTATCAATGGATTTGTGCGCGGATTTCTCTCTTTGAACAAAAGCTACAATACGGTTTTTACTGCCTCAACTTTTTATCTTTTATGCCAATTTTTTTTTGTCTTGTTTCTTGTGTGAAAGCTGAAAATCGAAATAGAAACTGAAACAAAATCACAATTTTGAAATGTGAACACGGAAGCGTAGAGTCCATAAAAGCGAACAATCGACACACGAAATACGGCGTTAAAAAATGCCACACACGTATATATTACTTTTGTTTTATAGGTTGAGTTTTGTTTCCACCAAATGCACGGTTGCGGTGTGCATATTCATTTTCGGTAAGCGCTTGCCAAATGTACTACTCTACCGTGTGATTCTCCAAAGATAAAATAAACATGCAAAAAAGAAATATAAAACGGCTTCGAAAAATTGTGCGAAAAAAAATTACTGGCAAAATATGCACTCGGCTAGCTAGTTCAGGGGAATAGAAAGAGAGTGTACGAGCGGTAGTGCACAAGTTATAATGGAAACATTGAGTATAGCGTTAAATAGTGCAAACGAAGTTATGCACTTCGACTCATGAAACAACCGCCTATGTCGTGTTCAATTTAAAAATCGACACTCACAAAAAGCACATAATTCACAGAGAAAAGACGGAGCTCTTACCCACAAACGACAATCGGTATATAAAACTGGCGATGACTAACCGTGCACTCATTCTCTTTCATGTATTTGGTTCGAAAAAAGTTCCACTGAACACTCGAATTGTAATGGATGGTGGATTCTAGCTGGATCAGTGGATCATTTACACTAGATTTATGTAAAGAGAGAGAGAGAAAGGCACATACTGGTTTTGTTCGATCAAAACCACTTTGATCTTGGTTGGTGCATAGTGTACGCACACATTTGCTGCTTGAAAACTACTTGAAAATGTAAAAATGTTTCTAAAAAGCATTTTCGATGGCCGAACGTACATGGATAAGCTTTCTCACGTTGATTCTGGAATTCAGGCCAAATTCACAGCGAACAATGTTGAAAATACTTCGTTTTTTTAAAGAAGCGTAAACTTCTCCACTGTGCATCGTCAATGCACAGTTTAACGGAATTCATGCGAAATTGTACTTGAATTCTCGTCTAATTCATATCTTTGGTCTTTTCCGTTTGAAGATTTGCGTCTGAATTCCGACGTGCATGAGAACGAGTTCGCGCGATAATGTTTACAAATTTCAAAGAATCATTGCACGTGATATGGTTGTTCAAATTGAAACAGATAGAAAACACGAATGGAAATTGTAATCACATACATACGGTGTGAATGCGAATCAGTACGAGAGCACAAAACAAAAATGGCAATTGAATGTTAGAGCGCATACAGTCATTTGTGCTACAAGTAAACGAAAACATCGAACATACAATTTCATTGCAAATACAAATCATATCATTTTCCTGAATGAATCCGAATATACGCGCGCCCGGTGGGTGACATGAAAGGTGGAATTTTAAAGGGATTTTGCTATTGATCGCTGCGATAATGATGGAAATGGGGTATTGCTTTTTGGAAATGATAACAGTATGCAGAAGCACTACATTTCGTTTCACATTTGCACTGACTCAGGTTTCCTACAGGCACTGCACTGCATCGATTTCCCATCCTTTATGCCGTCTCTTCCTCTCTTTTTCATCCGGCCATTTCTGTCTCTTTGTAAATATCATTTCCATAAACGCAACCGAATTAGATTTCGATGCATGAAATTTTGAGAAAATCAACGCTCTGAATACATACACAATTTGGAGTGTGTGAGATTTCGTTTGTATAACTGCCTATATAATATTCACATCACATAAGTCGAGATTGCTAGTTTAAACTGAACACAATCTTGATTCTCATCTAGCAACTTTTTCCAATAGATTCGAAGTGACGATGACGATGAAGAGGAAGAAGAAATTGCTCATTGCTATGGATATGATATCCTTGATTACACCCATGCATTTGTTTAATGTGAAACAACCACATATTGCTTTTAATTTAGCCGCTCGGGGCTATAACAACGAGATTCCCATGTCTGTGCTTTTGTATCATTTTCTTCTTTTTTTTTTGAAAAATAAAGTTTCGAAACTTTTTGGAATGTAAAAGTACATTTAAATACAACAGAGAGCAAAAAGACAAAAAAAGTCGAACCCTTTTCCGAACTCAAGTGTTGGATAAAAACGCATACAGAGATGTGTAGGATCTGATAAAACTATGTTACCATGGAAAATTGTCCAAGGAATTTTACGAATTCGAATTTTCGCTTTATGTTGGTATCTTTGATCTGATACTTTCAAATTTCTCATGCCACAATTTGGCAATTTTTCACCAACACAAAAACCTTTTGAACGTCATTCGAATCTGGTGTTTGGAGAGATGAAAGTGAGCAAGCGAGCTAGAGAAAGAAAGCAAAATAGAGAGAGAGAGAGAGAGAGAGAGAGAGAGAGAGAGAGAGAGAGAGA
>NW_022198340.1:1905326-1971826 GCF_009176525.2 Contarinia nasturtii | reverse complement strand
GAGAGAGAGAGAGAGAGAGAGAGAGAGAGAGAGAGAGAGAGAGAGAGTTATATAGAACGCAACCGCATCTGAAACGACAATTATGCATTTTCATAGTGAAAAGCCTCCAGAGAATCCAGAACATTTCAGCACATGCACACATAATGATAATCGGGTATGCAACCATAATACGTAACGCTGAAAGAGATTTTAAATTAATCCATCGTTGCGTATCAATCGTTAGCAAAAGCAAATTTAATATTGTCAAATGGCCTGCGGTTGTGCAAGTCCAATCAAGCATGTTGTTGATGTCAGTGCAAAAATTTACACAGATTTTAAACAAATATTTGAATGATCCACAAATAAATGAATAACGAACATGTTCATTTTGAGTGTTCCATGGCCATGGCCCGCTCATGAACACTCATTTTAATTTTGAATTGATGAAATGTCGTATTTATAAACATCAAACATCAATTTAAATAGCAGCAGCACACACACACACATACACACGCTTTTCATCGAATACAATGTCACGGAGATCATAATATGTGCGGTGTATGTGTGCTTGCCTATCTCATTATATTAAATGCAAGTGAACCCAAAGTTAAATGATAGGTATACAATTATGAACTTGGTATGTTTAACGTACAACGTTCAATGTTCATTGACCTGTCATTTGAATTTATTTGGCATATCCAGTGCCTCTCTCTCACTCTCGCTCTGTGTTTAGAGTTAAATCTAAATATTTACATATTAATCGTCTGCTTTCGAAGACATTCGAAAATAAAGAGAGGACAAAAAAAGTAAGGATAAATATGCCATCAATATGACCATAATGTAAACAACAAATAATAATCCATTTACGTGATAGAAAAGCCACGCTCCTAAAACGAGCCTATCCGTATGGAACATTTACATTTTGTACATATATTCAAAACGCTAAACAAACAATATCACTACATAGATGTCGCATTCATTATTTGAATTTCGAAGAAATTATTTGAATTACATGCACATAGTTCGAAACTCGGCCAGATCCTATTAAATGTGTGATTGTCAATTTGAAATTTTGATGAAAACCGAGATGTTTATAAATGCAAGTGAAATGTATTTGAATTACAATTAGAATGGATAAAAGTAAATCCAATATCAAATATATACATCGATAAATGAAATCGCCCATTCTGCCGGGGCTAGTATATTTCAATTTTGTGTGTGCTGAAACTATTTATTATTCGGAGCGTATTACATATATGTGCAAGGAAGGAACAGTCGACCACATTTATGGGGTTCGAAAAGTTTCTGGCAGCTCTTTTCTTATCAAACGAAATTTAATTAATTTTCCAAGCGAATATTTGTATTGTGTGCTGTGTGCGTATGTGCTTTTGACAGTATTTGTACATTACGCCTCAATTACATTGCACATTTTCATTTCGAGAGAATTTAATCATTTACTATGTTTTACAATGACAATTTACACTGAATTTTCTCCACAACAAAGAAATTTTCGACAAAATTTCCATATTCATTAAATACCAGAGAATTTACTTTGATGTTGGCAATACAACAATTTAACAAAAAGGCTTTTATTTAATTACTATTTGCGAATGGATTACAATTTATCATTGTTATATAAGTGAGCTTTTGCATTCTTTTTCGACAATTTACTACATTGTCAATTATTATGACTAAGCGATTTTGAATTGTTGGTGAACGAACACACAAACAGATGTGGGTTATCTGTAATTCGTCAGAATTTTGACAATACCGTAAATGTTTGACTATCGGCTAAAGCAAATCCTGTTGCTTCACTAGATTAATGTTACGTGAACAATTAATGATATTACCGATTGCTCACCGTAATAACATCGTTTGTTGATACGACACGTCTGGTAAACATTCACCATTTCAAGGTATGTTTATTGAATTTATCGTGTGGATTAAAGTATTGCATTGTTTGAATTCAACTTTAATGTTTATACTACTAACTTTTTATATGCGTTGGGAATTGATCGTAAAACAGTTTACTGTTTATATACGTATCTGTATTTTCTGTTCGTCAATGAGGAAATTTCATCTCAAAAAGAATTTCCGAATAAATCACTTTTGTAAAAGTTTTTGACTAATTTTGTTTGTGATTTATCCAATTTGGAAAATCAGCCCAAATCACTGTAAAGTGTGTGCTGGAATGATAAAAAGTATTTACATTTGATTATCTTTCCGGAAGTTTTTGAAACACTGCCAAATTTGTAAAATCAAATTCTTTTGATCTTGATGGCACCGAACAAACAACAACCATCTGTATAAGTGCCAAAACTTTTCCACCCGACAATATTTATGGACGTCCAACGACAATTCGGAGTGTGTATTAGTGTTGTCCGAATGAAATGTCGACATTGAGCCGCTTGATGATAAGTTGAGTTGAGTGTATTTCAACGTGAATACACTTGCGCTATGTTCAACGGTACAATCGAAAATTACTTGATGTCTAAAATCCGTGACTGATCTTCAGTCAAGAGGTAAACTCGTAAACTCGTTGTAATTCCGTTTCGGAATAACAAACACTCAAATGGTTATTACTATTCTGTTGTAAATGAATTTGAATTTAGCGAAATCTTCGCGAGAAAAAAGCCGAAAAATGGTGATAAAGAAAATATTAGACTTAAAAAGCCTGAGCATTCATTTGATTTGAATGGAAAATCTCAGTTGCCGCACCCAATTCAAAATGAAAGCCGTTTTTTTTTACATAATCCATACTATTATGCGTCACAAGGAGTTTCAACTGTTTGTTTATCTTTTTTTTTACGAAGTAAAGAAATGAATTTTAAAATTAAATGCTCGACGTGATCTACTTTTTGTTGTGCTACTCTCAAAAATCTTATTACTTATCACTACAATTCAAAAAATGCCATCTATATTAACGGCGTTTTGTTCTTCTTGGTTCTTGCATGGTCGAAACGTAGCTTTTTCATGACGACACATTGCAAAAAAAATGTGTACACAAAAACATGAAAATTACAGAATTTCACAAGCATTAAAAAAAATTACGAATATCATTCATTCCTGTTTCATATGTATTTTACTCCCACTTTCTGCTGTATATTGTGCAACGGTGACAGAATGTAGCAGTAAAAAATGGGATTTTATTTCCAGCGAAATAAAGACGACAATGACAACAACCGAAAAAAAAACACATCATGTAATGGCCGTTGCATAAAAGCGTTGTGTAAAATGAAAAGAATTTTTTAATTAAAATATTTTTCACTAGACAGTTTTCGGAACAGATTTCTTTCGTTTTTGATGCTTTTGATGAAATTCAAGTTTATTACCTGTGCCATTATACAAAAATCCGTGCGTGCGTTATCACAGCAAACTGCAAACCAGTCAACAAATAAAACAACACATAAAAACCGAAACACACATACATACAGTGAAAAGTGGCCAAGAGGAAGTGGAAGAACGGAAGAAGCCAATGGAAAATGTTTGAAGAAAATGTTTTACAAAGATTCCGTTTGTGAAGTTAAAAGAAAACGACCAAATGAATTTTCGAAAAAGGAAAAATATTTAAGAAAATGAACATCAAAGCCAGTCACATGTTTAAACAAAAGAATTGGAATTTTGTGTGTACTTGACGCAGCCGGGGGAGAAAAAAGTACAAGAACGCTTACTTTGACAACAAAATTATTTTATGACGCGCACACAAGAGAAACCCTTGTTTCATGTAACAAAATACTTAAGTAAAATGCAATATTGAGATCTACTTTTTTGAAACGTGCATGAATAGTCAAAAAAATGAGCGAAAAAAAGAAAATTCGCACCACCAAAAGAAAGAAGCACGAAAAATTAAGAAACAGTAAACTCAAAGGGTATTGATTACATAAGAAAAAACATCTGTCATAAAACACTAAAACACAGAAAATGTGTATCACGTCTTGCTTGGTACTTAAGGTATTCCATTAAATTTGATTAGTGCGAATGGTGCAAAGACCTATCTCGCTCGTAACATGAGCATATTTTTTTACTCACATTATTATGAATATTTGTCGAGCGCGATGGAATATTTCGAATAAAGTCATTTCTTTAAATAGCATTCTAAAACGGAAAAATGTGACTACAACGTACTGACGTTCGCGCTAAACGATAGAACCGGATACACAATTCTATGTTGAAGTATGTGTAAAATGTTGCTTGTTGTTATTCAATAAAATTTATGTCTCATAATGAATAAAAATATTTCAAAGTCTGTAAGGGTGGGCAAACCTGGTAAAAAGAATGTCAAAAATGCACCAAAAAAAGGACATGCTTGAATTCAATAAGCAACTTTGACGGTCATAAAACCTGCATCTCTATGGCATTTGAAGTGCAATGGCCGAGAATCGTGAAGCAAATTCACTCATTTGAGTTATGTGTTATGAATAGCAAGGCCCAGAGAGATGTTCAATGAGATAAATATTTGTTGGTGCGTCGTCTACATCGGGAGAATGGCATAAGAAAACAATTGCCATTAACAAATTTTGTGTATTTATTTGAGTTGGGAAAATCACAATGAGAAATTGTTCCAGAGAGTTTTCTTGAAATATTCGACACGCCATAGAACTTTGTTATGATTCTCTGCCGCTGCTTTTTTCTATCTCCATTTTTTTTAAATGTATTGCTCGTCATAAAATATAAATTAAGAGCATCAAGGGACATTGCACAAAAATGTGTGCCGGGAAATAGTTATGCATCGTCTGAAGAGACGAAGAAAGAACAAATGAAAAATGATAGTTGCGTTGCACACAGAAGAGCATCAAAACAAAACCGAACAGGAACAAGCTTCGTGTAGAGCATGAACGAGAAGGGAAAGTCGAATGAAAGAACTTCCATGTCAATTCATGTTTCATATGAAATATTGAACGCAGGAAATGCAAACGAACAAATGCAAATGTAGAATGCTTCATTTATTGCGCAGCATCAAAGCATCATCAGCAATTGCAACATGCATTCACTGACATTAGAATAGAAATGCTTTATTCATATTTGTAAAAATTACTGAAATTGTAAATTGCTTCCCATTCTCATGAAATAAACATTTCTGCGACGCATAAGATCATACAAAAATATTTAGTCACAACGTTTTTTGCACATGCCGCACCGACTTTTTAGCATCGAGCAAAAAGTAGCAAAGCTAAGCCGCTTTGTGTACAGTGATTTGCAAACTTTTATACTGTCTTCTCTTCTTCTACAAAAAGTCGGTTCGAAGTACAGCTTTCTTTCCTTCTCTTCCGTTTCATGCTCCTCCACTATCTTCCACTGTAAGACATTTTACTTTTCTATTCGTTTTTCTTTACGTTCGACGGAAGCATTTTATCAGAAGTTCATTTTTATGCTATTGTGCTTGAAATTCAAAGTTGAAAAACTGTGAGAAAAGTTAAAAAGATGCAAAAAAGAGAGAATTTTCCAAACAAAAAATGGAAACGCTTACATTTTCACATTTCCGTCCATTTCCCAATAAAAAAAATTCCACGAAAAAAAGGTGAATGTCTTTTTTCTGCAACCGTTTTCAAGTCCTCAATAACAACAATATAATAAACGCGACATGTATGAAAGCAGCAACTGAGTACATTGATAAAATTGATCGGGCCAAATCGAATAGAAAATGGAATAATATGGATATCGACCCTTTCAAATGTGCCATTGTAATATCTCCGGAGACACTAACAACACGATAACAACAACCAAATGCCATGCAATAAACGAACTTCATTTTTTGAATGCACACACATGCTGGCACAAACTTCCATATTACATTGGGTTAGCGTTCTTTGCAATTTTTTTTTGTTTTGTTTTTCTCTTTTCGTTTTCGATCCTTTGTAAAACTTTGTGTATTTGTGAAATCCAATCGCGTTTCGGTTCGATTATATTCTGCTACTACATGGTGTACTGATTTCAATTGTTTTACATAATTTTAGCGATGTTAAAAAGTCGCCGAGTAGATAATCCAAATTAAAAATATCACTCAGCAAATATTGCATTTTGCAACTATGCCCGAGTTTCCATTTTCCCACTGCGAATATTAAAACAGACAATATCTCTCTTTGTTTATGAATCGTTTTTCTTTTTTCGTTCGATGAAACGAAACATGCCAATACGTCTGTGTCAACGTATATAAAAATCAAATTTATTCGATAAAAAAATGGCACTAAATCATGCTTTAGTTAATATTTGCGCACAAAATACATGGCGCTGAGGTGTACAGCAGCTTATGTTTGTCATGATTTTTTTTATTTGTTTTGACAAACAATGCAAATATGTGGAAGAGAAGTGGGTGGAGTAGAGAGAGAGAGGAGAGAGAGAGAGCAAAAAACAAAAGGAAATTTATTCGGAAAGGTTTTTTTGTTCAAACGAACCGTTCATCAAAAAGTAATCTCATCAATTTCTATTGATGAAAGCATGTTTGATTTTTTTTAAATGAAAACTTAGTTCCGACAGATGAGAAGAGATTTTGGCTCATTTTTTTGTTACAAGTTCAAACAAAACAAACATACATCCCTCCTTTCGATCTGAATATGGTTGCGAATAAAAACGTAGTCAAAATCTTTCCATGGTTCCCTTGTCAACAAAAATACGGTAGAGCATCAATAAACATTCAGACGAATTCAAACAGTGAAACGGAAAAAAACTGAATAATACAAAAATATATGAAATGAGAAATTGCGGCAAGCAAGAAAACAATATTTTACCTTTTTTCATCACATCTTCTTTTTTCTCTTTCGTTCTGTTCTTTAAATCATTCCGTCTGTTCGATTTATTTCACCTTTTTATAACTTTCGCATCACATATATTGAAATAAAAAGAAGTAGCACATTTCTAGGGTATTCACTCGTACGAAATGCTCTATTTCAACATTTGTACACATTCATCGAATCGCTTTTGAACTGAATGAAAACAACATGAAACCGAACAGAAGTGCAGATGAAAAAAAAAATTAAATCCAAATGTTTAAGCCATAAGACCGGTTATTCAATTGTATGTTTCTATGCATTGCATATATACATTGTATATCACATAAAAATATAACGCGCGGCACGAGAAAATGAAAAAGCATTATTTGACATACAAAAGCTGTGAAACATCTTTTTATCACAGTACCGTCAATTTTTCTTTGGTTACCATGCATGCATATTGGTTGCCGCATTCTATCTTTGGTATTCCGGTTTTTTTGTATGTACGAAAGCCGTGCTCAGTTTGTTTGTCATGATATTTGTCTTTCACCACGTGCTTTTGGCTCTACGCTCTGCCATTTTAAAAGTATACATTTCTTTTTGTGTGCTCGTCCCCGGCACTCGTTGATGCGCACACAATTTTTACCTTTTATCAGTACTTAGTTCGTTACAGAGTTAACAGTGTTGCCATCACCATTGGTATAAAAAAAGAATACCGTTTCGATTTGGCGAAACGAAATGTGTTGCAATGTTGGCGAAACACGAATACCGCGTGTGTTTCATTGTCGATGATGTTTTTACCCGCCTGAATTAATGCCATCCATTTGTTCAAATCCTTTTTGTGTGCTCTTCGGGCGCATTCAATGTGGGCGTCTGTGTTGGCTATAAAATGCGAAAAGAACACGAAGTGACAGCTTTAAATAATACATTCTCATACTTTTTCGCAATTTTGGTGTATGCCAAAACTCATCTAACGGTTAACGATGCTTTTCAACTTTTTCTCTTACCTTATTACAACTCTCATGATTTCCTTTTCACGTTTATGTATATTCTTCATTTTTTTTATTTTTATTTTGTTTCAGCAAAGCCATTGTTCTAATTTTCAATCTCACTCGTTCACATCGTTAGCCGCGCTATGCGAAAGTGTGTCGTTTTTGATTGTCACTGTCTTTTGTTACTTTGATACGCACTTTGTTACTTAAGAGTTGTACGCATTTATACGGCCCATTTAGCAATTCGTATGGCAAAAACAACAACAACATCAAATCGCTTGCTCATTCAAGCCAAAGCACGATCAACGTGAAAATAATTCCATATGTTATGAACGAATGCTTTGGCATGCAAACAAATGATTTCTACCATGAAAAGGATGAAATACATTTACAAACAACATATACATAAGTGTGACAGCGAACCAACAAAAAAAATACTAATAATAAATAAGCGGGGTATTTTTCTTTCATCATCACGAAAAAGTAAAATGTCGAAAACAAACTGCCAAATTTATCAATCTATAATATTCGTTTTTTCTTGGTGAAGAAAAAAATATGCGGCACTTGATTCCAAACAGGTTTCACCATTTCAACAGCGCATGGATTATTCTAACCTCGTCTATTTTGCATGTTTTGCTAAGGGTGAAAATATGTTTGTCGTTACCAAAGTTATGACATTCTATGTTCATGACAATTTTTTGACGCATAAATATATTCCGTTTATTACAATTCGCCAAATATTTCAAGCAATTCATCATCATTCTTTTTCATTCGACACAAAATGCGTGCGCGCCACATTTATTTAAAATATTCGATGATTTTTTTTGGTTGCAGCAGGAGGGGCTAGATGGTTTATTTTATTTGTTGGCAATGTTATTGTTATCGTCAACGGAAATATGTGGATTGCGATAGGCTAAAAGAGGGAAAGAACGCAGTTTTATGCTATGCCATTTCAGGCTATAATTTATATTATTCAATGAAGATATATAGTTATCTGTTGCCATTTCCACTCCTTGTCATGCCTGTAGACGTCTAGTGAAATCGATCTTGTTTGTGTGTGTGCGTGTGTTGGGAAAATCGCTCACGCAACGACAATAATTCACCACCTAAAATTGATTCTGCACATCGGCTACAAATTTCATTTCAATCGCAACACACAACAAATTGTGCACATGAATTTAATCGAAATGCACGAACGTTGGAAACGAAGGGTGATTATGTCCTACTTAGACGAAATTAATAAATTTATCCATTTCACAGTAATAATATATCAATTCAAGTTAAAATGGCACAATCTAATATGACTGATGGTCGAAATGCATCGCTCTCACCAATCGTTACAGCAACGACGTCATTCTACCATTCCGCGCTCTCAACTGAGTCGGTCAACCGGACCATGAGGCCACTTCACATAAATCAATTAGTCAGCATATTCACTTTGCATTCACATGAACGGCTGAAACGAGAGAGAGAGAGAGAGAGAGAGAGAGAGAGAGAGAAAGAAAAAATCACAGATTAAACGAGTCAAATTAAATTGAAATGCTGCTTACAAAACGACGCTTAATGTAGACTGCCTATGTTCAGATAGAGACACATACACACTGATAGACGATGAAAAGTAATTTCGTTTTGCACAGAAAATGAGGGAAAAAACGAATGGCACGCAAGATAAACACGGTGTTCAGTGCAAAAATAAAAAAAAAAATAAATCCGTAGGTCAACAAGAACTGACGTTGAATTTATTTTTGTGACGTTGAGCGTTTGTAGAACGTCGAAATGACAATGATGATTTATCTATTGAATTCAGTTGGGGCAACAGGTCAACCACGACCTATTGCCACTATAAATAGGCCGATGATGAATCAATTGCAGCAGAGAATGACACGGCATAGCATAATAATGAAGAAAGATAGGGAGTGAAAAATACGGTGGAACAAATCAATCAGTCGTCGCAATGGAATTCTTTCCAAATAAAGTTTTGAACGGACGAAGAAGGCAATTGAACATACATCATCAATACTATGTACACATATAATACCAACTTCCTATTCGAATCGCGTTTGGATAAAAATAAAATAGAAAAAAACGCCGAAAAGCAATTGATTTCCAAGATTACTTTTCGTGTGCGAGAGCAATGGTAGAGGAAAAAAAATTGAAGGGTCGCTGCTCGAAAGTATGTTTTGAGCTTGGGTTGAAAGTGTAAGGGAATTTCCGATTATGATCCCTTTGTTTCATATAAGTTTATGTTCATCACAATAAAAAATCGATAAGCAATTCTTTTTTTCTTTTCGATGTTGATCCAAGGGAATGAAATGAAATACCAACAAGTTTTTTGTTGGTTCCGTAGTGTTGTTATTAGAAATTGCTGAAAATGATGAACACTTTTTTGCAGGGATTGTTCCTCCGAGAAGGAGCAACGGTGAGGAGGCAAATGAGAAGAAGGAGGAGAGTGCTGAGGAGGATATTCCTCCTCAAATGGGAGGGGGGGAAAGATTTTTGGTCAAAAAGCTATTTTTATCACAAAAATATCTTTTTATAGTTAAATAGCTTGTGCTCCTCACTTGAAGAAGACCCCCCTCAGCGCTTTCCACTTCCCGATTTTCCTTCTCACTGTTCCTCCCCCTCAGAGGAACAAACCCTGCTTTTTTGGAAGGAAAACACCTCGAGTCTCGAGAAATATGATGTGCTTGGTTGTTTGGACGAATTGTTGTTGATTTACAGCAGCTAAAAAGAATGCGATTTTGGCGCACAACTCAAGTATAAAGTTGATATAAAAGCAGTAACTTTTTACCATCTAAACAACGCACATCTTGTCGAATAAATAGCGACAAAAGGTCGTCTATTTGATTTGAACCGTCGATGATGCCATAACATAGCTATGAGCCAAGTTGTTTAGAGTGGAGTTATGATTGTATATAGTTGTATTCGAACGATGACAGCATCCACATGAAATACACATAAACAATTTTCATAGCGATGCTAGTGGCAGAGAAACACCCAACAATACATGTCATCGCTGAATAAAATCAATAATATTTCGTTCATTATACTAGTATAGTAGTATTTTGTTGAGATTTTCCGCTTGACGAGTAGTCAATGCACACACACTCACACACTTTTCAACAAGAAGTAATTATATTTGATCCATAATTTATGAGATCCAGACTAGAAGCCTTTCTAACGATGCTTCGTTTTTCTCATAAATAAAGAAGAAGAAGAAGCAAAAAAAATATGTAATTTAACCCATGGAGTCGACACAATTTCAACTCATCCCTTTCATCAAGCTCTAAGCGCACTTAAAATATGACTTTGTTTTTGTGACGCCAATGACGACGACACGACGATACCCGCTCAATGACTGACAAACATAAACGAAACAAAATAAAAACCACGAATAACTTTTTCACCAACAAAACACACACACACAGATACATATTTTGTATTACTCCGTCACAAATAATTAATAAACATTCTTCAAAAGAAAAACAAAAACGAATTTCTACCAATAAAAAACGAAAAATTTTCCTTAATCCTTTTACATTAAATTGTTCGCCTCAACTTTGAAATGCGGAACACGAAAACAATTACCGCCGTTAAACTTCCTCATTTTCGCGCATTTTCGGCATAAAAAAACACAAACAAACACCCTTCGTCGGTCGTACTTTTCGTTTTGTGTTTGATAAAATAGATTGGGAAAGCCGGGTGTTGATTGTCATCTAAGACACGAAGGTGAATCGGCGTGCGCTGTAACCCACATTGAGTTTTTAGTTAATGAAGGTGCACTGATAACGGTAACCGCTGACGATACGCTGCATTTATGGAATTTTCGTCAAAAAAGCCCACAATTACAACAAAGTTTAAAATTTCAAAGGGAAAGGTAAGCTGATCATCATCAATGTCATTTTATGTCAAATAAATTACGATTGACAGCTGCGAACAATGAAAGCAAGAGAGAAAATGAAACCCAATCCGCTTTACATATTTGAGCAATGCAAAATAATACAGAAAAAAAATATGGAAAATATCCAAAACTCCGGAAAAGCGCACAAATATTTCACATCTTGTGATTAGCGTCGGTTTTTTTTCTCTTTTCCTTTCGTTGTTCATCAATACAAAATGAAATGTGATGCACGTGGAAATGGTCTATGGTGTATTATCCGTTTGTTAATATTTTCATTTTTTTCCTGTTTTTTTTCTCTTCTTTTTCACTTTTTGTTACAGAATTACATGCCTTTATCTGCCTGTTGCTAGCAAATGGCTTTACGTTGGAACAGATAAGGGTAACATCCATGTAATTAATATTGAATCGTTTGCATTAAGTGGATACATAATAAATTGGAATAAGGCGATTGAAGTGTAAGTACCTCTCATATCCATCATTCGTTGTTAAATTTACCATGATTCAGCCAAAGATGGCCTTTTTTAGTCAGCTTTTCATATTGTGAACTTAATATTGTAAACTCTATTCGTCAACAACTCACTTTTCAATACATGAATTTTGTTGTTGGAAATACAAAGTGCATTGATAACAATGCATTTGAAAGGAAAATAAAAAGTGACAGCAAGCATAAAAGTGGGCGGGGTGGAAAACCTGATGAACAATAAACAACGGCGACAACAACAAAAAATGTGAAAAATACCACATACAATAAATGAGAGCTTGTCGAAGTTATGAGTGGTTGTGTGAGAATCTCCATTTTTATATGTTTACAATATGTCTTCAGGAGCGTTTTTCGTGTTACTTCAATAGTACATTTTGTCGGATTATCTTTATGAACGCAAACCATAAACTTTCATGAACACATTTTATATGCGAAGCTAAAATTGAGAACCTTTATATGATGTGAAAAAAAAGAACGTATATATGGAAGGTTATAATCCGAATATTAAGCAAGCAACGAAGAATTAAGCATCTTTTTCACATCAAAACACAGCTTGCAGCCGACTTCAAATGAATTAACTGCAAAATATATTTCTTTATTATTATTTTTTTAATATAGAAAATGACTTTTTCCCTCCATTCACCATTTTTTTCCTCGAATATATATTATTCTATCTGTCAATGTCAGTTGGATTCGTTGTTTTTGATTCACAAGTTATGAAAACTCGACGACGTGACTTTAATTTTTCATTTGACGATACATGCAACACGAAACCTAAAATTCATTCGAAAAAAAAAACTATTCAACAGCATTGAATTGCAAACGACACTAAAAACATGGCGAAAAATTGAATTTGCTGTAGCAGAGTTTATGAATATTTCAGAAAAGCATGAACGAATCACTTTGATGAAATTACTTCATATTTTTATATTCCAAACAACAAATACGCCATTTCGAAAAGATATTTTCCACTTCACTTTGACAACGACATTGTCATAATTGCCAACTTAAGATTGCTATGATTCAAATTAAAATTAATGACTCGTTTCGCTTCGATGAATGTGACTGTGTGCGCTCGTGTGTTTTAGCATTTTTTTTAGCGATGTAAGCCGTTTATGTAAGATTCTTCAATATGCCTCGACATTTTGCCTTACACAAGTACGAATATATCGAATTAAGATACATTCCAGATAGATCGTATTCAATATTTATGAATAGATCTCGAAACTAAATGAAAAGCTATGAGGGCATATCTCAAAAATTAAACATGAAAATAGAAGAACACTAGAAAGAGAAAGAGAGAGAAACAAAATTGAAGAAGAAATCGTAGTTAATTAGGATGTTATTAATTGCTTGAGTGGGGTTACAATTAAAAGACATCATCGGCATCATATCGGCTTGAGTGTATCATCGGTATCATATCGTGCCGGAGCCTTTAAATGTCATCTCAAGCTCCAAAAAGTACTTGATATGATAGAACACTCGACAGCACATACACACATATGACATTGTACAGTTGCATGATGCCATATTTTTGAATTGAAAAGGTAGCATAAATCGTTTGCAACACTTTATTTGTTGAAGTGTCTGCCGATGTTCTCTAAACTCATACTTAGCAAACAAACCATGGTACGGTGTATAGTATTTTGAAAAGCGCGCGCGCATCCAAGCGTTCGATCTAAAATACGACCAATTATTTAGATTTATTTAAAATGAAGGATTTGTGAAATGCACACGACAAAGATGAATTTAAATCCGGCTCCAAGTTTGAAGCGAACCAACGTGTTTGCTTCGGTGCTTTTTACCGCATCAACTGGTAACCTCTTGTTTAATAACTAAACTCGTCATTTCACGTAGAGTTGAGGAAAATTCTCAAGCGATACTCGTCAAAAGAAAGCTTGCGAAGAGAATGAAAGCGACAGACAGAGAACGAGAGAATGAAAGAGAGATAGAGAATGTGTTGTACGTTGTTAATTTGCTTATCTATTCATGGATCTTAAGCAGCCAAAGCATTTGTATTTAACGTGATAAAGCGCCGCCACCATGTTGCTGCTTCTTGAGCAATGGATTCAAATAATTATGAACGTTGACGTTAATGGATAATTCATGGTCAAATATTACGAAGCGTTTGCAATTTGTTTATTAGAAATGCATGGCACGTAAGAAAGCCTCAAGCGATGTTCAAAACTAAACTTAAGTAAAGTTGCCAACCTCCAGCAAAGTAAAATGTTGGAATGTAATTAATTGTTGGCCCCTTGCAACAACGATCGATATGAGAAATTACTACAAAAACAAAGAAATATAGAGAACTACAAATATTATTTCAAGGATGTAAAATAATTCTCTCGAAATGCGATTAAGTGGATGCGCTTAGTATACACCCAACAACAGTTACGTAGACATTTTCTAGAAGCTGTTTGTGGCAAAGCGAATACTGAGAATGGACACAATGCCTGATGTAATAAGCTGACAGGCATGTAAACAACAAATTAAATGACTCCATAGTCAAATTTTGGTTATGAACGCAAAATGAAAATCTTTAAATTTTCTACTGTCGGTTGAGAGTGAGTAGCGCACAGACAGACACAGAGAGCGGGAGAGAAAGAGAGTAATGGAAACTAGATCGAATTGTGTATGGAAGAGAAGCTTGAATATGCATAAAATTTCATTTTATGCAACTCACGTGATGGCAAATTAGATTATAAATTATTCACTGGAAATCCAAGCAGCATACAACTATATAAAACTCTTTCATTTCGAGTGTAGGAGATTATAATGCTGCGATAAAATATTTCTACGGGAAAACTTGACATTGCTTCTCCGAGGTAATGGTGGAAGTAAAACAGAAATAGATTGGGTGCTTATTTTCATGACATTTTGACATTTTCGGCCCATACGGGCACTTCGTACTCCATTTATTTTGCCCATGAAATGTACGAGTGGCTCTTTATTTTTGTTTAAAATCACGAATGAGTCCAAAAGATTGTCCTATTATAATTTATATTTAAATTGTAAACAATATCCGGATGATTCAACGGTGTGTGTGTGTGTGCATCGAACCGATGAAACACAGGCGTACAATGGAAAGCGGAAATTACACAAAACACTCATCCATCTTCGGTTGAAGCTTATGAAAAACATATGTTCAATATTCATTTAGAGAACATTATGCGCTTTCATGCGTTCAACTATCATAAAAGATCTTCGTGTGTGTATATATATACAATCTGCCCTGCTCTCTCGCTCTCTCGTTCAAGCCATTTTTGGCTCGTGTCGATTCAGCATAGGTCAAGCTACAACGACATTCATAGAAAAATACACAAACCTATTCTCTCGCTTACTTTAAAAACATCAATAGAGGAATTAAAAAAATGAAAAGAGAAGAAAAGCGAAAGAAGATACACACACATACACACTCACAAAGAAGAAAACTCATATCGCTGTGGCAACAATCAAGCGAACTGTAGAAGCGCTCTGTCAAGTGTGCACTCTTACATTCATTGGTTTCTGAAGGAGCTTTTAGTGAAATGCATTTGGTTCGGTTATGGATGTTGTGAACATTGCGCACACAATACTGCATTTATGGTATTTTGTAGGCATGCGATAGCTTGCAATTGTTTAATGTTTACGTACATACAACAAATTTACTTTTCCCGTTTTCTTTGCTGCCGTTTGTGTTGTAGCTGCTGTGTTTTGTAAAGCTGTTAAACATTTTGCGATAAAGTGCTTCTTCTCTCACTCGAGAACGAGCGCGCGCGCTCATTTTAAGTTCTCTATACACAATTTTTTCTATATATATATGAATGCTTGAAACTAATGCCATATCCAAACTGGAAAATAAAATAAAAAAGGGGACTGAATCAAATAAAACATCATTCTGCTGCAACGAAAAATATATGCTCAATACATGCATCTGTTTGGTTGCCTTATTTTGCGGTGTGCCTGATTTTGGCTTTAGATTTGGGCTCCAACTAAAGGGATACACACAGTTATAGTTAAGGGACGTTGAAAATAGTTTTCTTTAAAACACGTTCTCTCTTCGGTTTTTTTTTTTCACTTCTTCTTCTTCAATTGTATGCAAAACATTGTGCAGACAGGCGGGTGAAATTGAATGAATTTATTTTGAAAAACCTACTTGTTCCACTTTTAAATAAAATAAATTATTGTTTATATGGAGTAGCTGATGTATGTGAATTAGAGAGCAATTTAGTGTGTATGCTTATGTGCTCATTCCCACGGAATAACTATTAGTACATATACACTTATGAGCGTAAACCGTCATCAATTTTCACGTAACCCCAATAAATATCAACATTCCATTACAAACTTTCATTCGGTTGTAAATCTCTCACTCTTTGTGTACAATTTTGGCACATCAACAATACGAAACTTGTTGTGTTTCCCTTTTTTCTCACATACAGCACCGCCCGACTGCTCTGTGTCGGCCCGTTCTATTTCTTTTCGTCTAAGAATTTGGTGACGACAGTTGGTTGAAAGGCGTTTTTATCATTTCATGCTTTGTTAGAAAACAATGACTCAACTATTATGCATTCCACATGTAACGATACACATATAGCCCAAATCGACATTAAATTTTAATTAGAGTGTTATCAGGCACTATCCGGTGCATTCGCTCAATTTCTCTGCATATGTGTGGTATGCGGTGTAATTTAAGATGAATATCTATGTTTATGCATAACTTTCGTTTGTGGTTAAGGCAGATCGACAATTTTTGCTTCGCTTTGATTTTTGTACAGTAAGAGAGAAAGAGCGAGAGAGAAAAAGAAGAGAAGAACCCCCGAATGTGGGAGAGTAAAACTTGTTGAACTCGCATACTGAAAGTGTGCTTCAGTATAACGTCGATTCGGTCGCATGATTTTGAAAATGCGCTTTGGCTGTGTGCTATTTAAATAATAGCCCTATCGTCATCGAAGTGTGAAAATCGCAAAATGGCAAAATCGTTTAAAGCTGAAAGCGATCGTCGCCTCTTCACCGAAAAGGCTGTGCTTGATTTGCGCTTCGTTTCATCGTCACTTTAACCATCATTCCATCGACCCGCTTACAATTTTGGTCGATGTGACGAAACGATTATGGAATATTAAAAACTCACCCCAAACACGAAGCCTAGCACTAAGAACACTTAACTACTTTTGTTTCAAAAGTTCATTTTTCACCATGTGTATTATGTAACCGAAAAAAAAAGAGAAATGTTTCCACTCGTTTTCTGGTTTTGATTTTTGTCCTTGCACCATGCATACAGCACTCATATTCTTTCGCGTCTCTCCCCCTCGTTCACTCTGTCCGCGCCAGTTCACATTTTCGCTTCGAGAAGAAAGTCGTTCATTTGGCATGGTATTGTTTGTGTTTATATTCTTATTAAATATGTTCATTTCGATTTTACCATGGAAAAATGGCTGAGGTTGTTTAAATATCACTCTTTCATTTGACCCAATTTTCCTTCAATTTTCTCTCTCTCTCTCTGTATGCGCGCCCATCCAAATGAAAATGTGTCTAGTGAATGAAAGCTTTTGTTTTCGAATGTTGTACGAACATTTCCATTTGCATTCAATCTTTGCATATTCATCTGCTATTTCAGAGACAATTTTAAAATGACTCATATCCGAATGAAAAACGAAACCACGCTGTTGTATTCATCTTTATCTGTGTGTATTTGAATGGATGCCCATTTTTTTTCTGCGTCCCTCCACTTGAATTGTTTGGTGTGAGCTCTGTAGTTTATGAAATAATTAAGGAAACATTTTCAACGCGGAAAATGCTTATGGTAAGTCTTTTGCTGGTCCTTTGTGATGGAAAAGATCTTGATATTGGTGAACATCATTAAAGTGTTAGGGAATAAAAAAAATGCCAAACGGTAAATGGATTTACTTTGGGTGTGTGTGCGTGGTGTAAAAAACTTCACGCTGAGTCGTTACTTTTGCAAAATGGAAGAAAAGAGTACTGACAATTAAAAAGAAACTTTTCCATGGCTATGGCAAACACATTTCAATTCATTGCATTATTAATTTCTCCACTTTTTTTCTTTCTCTGCTACTCCTTTCTACTTTTCCCAAGAACAAAGACATTTTGTGTGGCTTTTGAAGTTGCAAAGTCAGCATAAATTGATTTATAATATTGATTGCCAGATATTCTCATGACATTATTTTAATAATCGACACTCGCTTTTTGGTCCGGCGTGTGGCGAATGAAATTAAGGTGAAGTTGTTACATGAACAGTGTTTAACCTAAATTTGCTTTTTTTCACTCTGTGCAGAAAAAAAATCAATATTTAATTTTACGGCTCATTCAACCAGTGATTTATAATGTTGCCATGCTGAAATTTAAAATGACCCATGTGGAAAAATGAATCAGGAAATTTCAATATTTTTTCTTTGGTTCTTTTTTGGTTTTTTTGAATTATGCAAAACATTCTGATAATGGGTCAACTCACATTAGGTATTCCAACGATGCTTCGCTTTTAATAATATGTGTGACATCAAAATACTTATTTTTTTTTATTGTTTCGTAAAACAAGTAAGTTGAGGCATTTTCCAAGTCAATAGAATCGTAGGGTTTGCCTGAGGCATGTTTCCTTTTTTGCCGGGTCTTCAAATTCAAAATTTTATCATATTGGTTTACTTATGTTGCGGTACGGTCGTTCGGTTTTTTTCTCTTCGCTTAATTCAAACGAAAATTTAATTTCATGCTCAGGTATCATTTTTATTCTATTGTACTCACGGCAGTACACACATACATTCCTGATGCGCAAATTGAAATGGGAACGATACTTGTTTTTTTTTTATTTCTGCGAGTGAATCTCAAACAAAATATGAATAATACATATTCTTTTGTCTATTCGTCGACCATTTTTTCGCTCGGTTTTATTGTTCCGACATGGAGCCATTTTTTTATTCTCGTTTCATTCTTCATTCTTTTCGTGTTGTTGTCGTGTTCCTGTTGTTAACTTTATGATTTTTAATATCTGTCCCGCATCGTTTATTTGAATATGCGTCTGGGTTGGGTACATTTGTGTCTCCTTTTATTTGAAATCATTTCCAGTGCGTTTTATTTTTTCTGAGTCCTTTACCATTCGTAATTACTTTTTTTCTAACAAATTTTTTTGTGTCGGCGGGCAGCCTTGAGTTTTTTTGGCTTGATATGAAATGACTATGGTCACCATCATTTCATCTACAAAGACTAACCTCACCACCAAAATTAACGGAAGAATAATTTCTACGCTGTTTGCCATTTCTCTCTCTCTCTCTCTCGTCTCCCTTTGTAATTCTAAATGGTATTCATCTATATTTATGTAATTCGAAAGGAATGGTATTTTCTGTCATTTTTTCGAGAAACCCAACACGAAAAATGATGACTGTAAAAGAGCTCTCAAAATGTGAATGCTTGAAATGATCGAAACAAAAGCCTCAACCAATAGTGTACCATTTATTAAAAGAAAAGGTTTTGTAGGTGAAAAAAAAGCTCAACAATTTTTTTGTTCCGTTCGTATTGTTTCGTTGGGTTCGAGTATCGGTTTTAGCTTCGAGAAAGAAATTATGTGCGGTTTTTGTTTCACACTTTGAAGATTTTCGCAGATCAGAGGTGAAAGTTGGACTTTTAATTATACTGCCACATAAATGATTCGGTTGTGTGTTCAGCAAACGCTTTCGGAATGCGTTAAATGAGGCATATAGACGAATAAAAAAAAGCCAAAAGGAAAAAAACTACACTAATTAAAATGTCACTATCGTTGTTCTTTTGTTGCCGACGGCTTGTACGGCGTTCACCATTGAAAATGTTGGTAAACGGTGTGTGCATCGTTGATTTTCAGTATTTTGCAGTAAAATGTTGTCTGTCACCAACCGAACACTTTATATAACTCCGAACAAAAAAAAATCCATCCGGCTACGGAACCGAATTTCGGTACCCAAAAAATGTCTCTTCATTTGACGAAGAAAACCGAAATACGCGAACATCATTTGGCACCATTGAAATGAGTGTGGCAGGGATGAAATCAAATTCCGCAATATTAAAAGTAGCATCAGATGCTATTAATTCAGTTATTTGCACATTAAACGATGTTGAAAATGTTCAACTCGAAAAGTGCTCATCCAACAAATAATAATGATAAACTTAGGCAAGTAAGATTTTTGGTTGTAACCTTTTACGGTTGCCGCAACGAGAAGATTAAATCGAAACATACCGCATTCATTTCATGGGATCTTCATTATTTGTGAATATTTAAATGGAAATTGTAGACACTGCTGACCTAATGGATAAAGTTCATATCACAACTATCTACTAAATGGATATTTGAAACAAACACCGATTTATCCAATGGCCACGAAAGCAACGCATTTGGCTGCCTCAAAACATTTAACAACACATTCATTTTGTGTGGCCAACCGCCTCATGAATTCAAAACTAAATTATTGATTGATTTACACCCACTTTCTCACCCTTAATATTCTTCTTTTACTTTCTCTTGTGCACACAGCTTACGAAAAGATCGACCAGGTGCCGTAGTTTCTTTGGCTGATAATCCAACAGACACGAATAAAGTGAGTGAATTTTCCCTCCAGTAAACACCCAATTTCAAATGGAATAAATATGTAAATTTAAACAAAAATATTCGTATTTTAGCTGTTGATTGGTTATGAGTCGGGCACAATAGTACTGTGGGATTTGCGGAGCAAATGCGCTGAAATACGATGGCAATCGGCTGAAGCATTACGATCAGTTGCTTGGCATCATGAAGGCAAATATTTTGTAACATCCCATACAGACGGTTCACTTTGTACGTGGCCTTTACGACCAACACCGAAACCTCAATTTCATTCATATCCTCACGGTAAGTAACACACAAATTGTTCTATTCAACGCCCCCAACCAACAAATATGTATTTAATCTCTGACAATAAATGGCATTTATCCGAGTGCTCCGTCATAAGTATGTTGGTGAAATATTCTTGAAGATGAATCTATTGTTGCATCAATGTTGTTTGCAAATTCATTTTTGTTCATCATTACCACAAATGAGATACACGCACACACATTGTGCGTTAAAATGTTAAGTCAATAGAACCTTGAATGGAAGCGATTTCTTGATAAAGCGTTAACACCCATTGTATTGTAAAGCTTGTGGAAATGGTTAGCGATAAGTGGGAATTTGTTGGCTGCTGTTTTTTTTTAATTTTCTTTTGTTGTTCGCCTTTCCATTTCAGCTAAAACAAACAAAGATGGAAAATTAGAGACGTGCAAGCCGATTCATAAAGTAGACCTTAGAACGACGAAAATGGGGTAAGCATTTGGATTATAAGAATTAAATTCATTAGTCACGGCATAAATGACGAACGGAAAATTACTTGAAAACCATACACACGTTGTTTTTTTCGCACAATCTGTAGGCGCCCGTACACATAAAACATGGTTTGAAATAAAAGTGATTTATGTTTTCAACATTTCGCTGAATGGTAGACTGATGTTTTCAATCATCGGTCTCATTTTTATTTAATCTTCTTTCTTTTTGCCGTTTTTGTTCTTATTCATTCCGTTCGAAATCTAATTCGTTTGCTTCCTTTCTCCCATTCATTCTCGTTTTTCTCTTCATTCGTCCATCATCTACGTCCATTGTCAATAATGTGGTGTGTTTTGGATTTGTTTGCCTGTTGCTATGGTTTCTGTGTTGACGATTACGTTACCATTTGGTGTGTGTGATGCGGTTGATGGCTGTTTATTTGAATTTTGTGAAATTGCTATCTCTATCGTAATAGTGAAACGTTCACAATATTTTCGGGCGGTTTATCGGTGGAACGAGATGGAAAGTCGCCGTGTATTACTGTGCTTCAAGGCAGATCAACCACTGTTCTTGAAATGGAACATCCGGTAGTCGATTTCATAACAATATGCGAAAGCCCTTGGTCAAGTGGTAAATACTGTTTTTTTTTATTTTATTTCATCAGTAACACATCCAGGTCCCTGGCGGTGTTGAACAACCACACAAACCTGCATCAATTTGAATTGCAAATGTTTGATGTTTACATTTTACAATTACACAATTTGTCCCCGTCACTAATTCTCGCTGTCTCTCTCTCTCTTTTATTTCTCTTTCTCAATTCACAAATTTGCATTTTGCAATAAATGCGATGGTTTCGCTGGTGTATGCGGATGCGCGCTGATCTGCGCCGATGACAATATAGATATGCAAGAACCTTATGCAATAGCCGTACTTTTACAAAATGATTTAGTTTTAATCGATTTACTGACTCCTGGATTTCCATGCTTTGAGTCGCCTTATCCCATGGATATTCATGAATCACCGGTTACATGTTGCACTTATTTAGCTGATTGTCCATCGGACTTAGTGCCAGCTTTCTATATGGTTGGATTAAATCCAAACAATCGTAAGGCCGGTCTATCGGATCGGCAATGGCCTATATCTGGCGGCGGATGGTCACCATCGTCGTGTAGCTACTTTGAAATCATTATCACCGGCCATCAAGATGGTTCAATTAAATTTTGGGACAGCAGCGCAGGCACGTTGCAAATCCTTTACAAATTGAAAACGGCAAAAATTTTCGATCGCCCACGAACACGTTCGATGGATGGCTCGGACGATGATCCATTAGCGATACAGATGATTTCATTGTGTGCCGAATCGCGAAGGTTGTGTGTAGCTGGTGCAAGCGGTCATGTGATACTATTTAAGTTTCGTAAAGCCGAAAGCGTTTCGGAGTATTTAGTAAGTATTTTTTTTTGTTTCACTATTTCCCTTGTCGAAAGAAAATCTCTTTCCTTTCACACCGACATGGATTGCATTTGCCCGAAACTAAAACCGAACACGTTTATTCTGTCTCTTTTTTTCATGTTTTTCTCTCTTAATCACTGTAGGTTTTAGAGATTCCAATTAGCTATGAAAATTTCGACGACCCCGAAGGCAGTCCAGAATGTGAATTTATTCCAAGATCATTACCAAAACAACCGGACTCGGTTGATACGAAAGTAAGTAGAAAATAGTTGAAAATAATAAAAAAATGTATGTAAACAATTCACTTCATATTTTTCACATTCGTTTTTGATCCGAATTCAAAACAAACAACGACTGAACGACATGTCAGATTCAGCGAGCATGAAACAAAACTAATTTCAAGAGAGACGAACAGAATACAGAGGATACAATCTCTTTATCCAAGCATATGGAAATAATGGCTATAAATATATAAGCTGCTTATTTCGAAAATATTTACGGTTCACCACCGGAGTTCGAGTTTGTCTTTTGATTTTTGTTCTTGAAAAACCATTTATCTTGGCAACGTGCACACATGTACCATGCGGTTACCATTGCCGATGTTACACAAATGTTTGATATCTCTCTGATCCTCTCTTCCACATACTGTTTCTATCTCAACGCTGTCGTCGTTGTTTTCACAACGAAATTTCCCTCTGAACCGTGCAAATCCATTTGAAGTTTGTTTGTACTTAGGCTCTTGGTTTCTATCTGGCTCGAGTGTATGAGTGTGTCTATATTTTTTTTGTTATTTGTTTTTTGGCTCCACAGAACGACGGTATGTTGAAAGTTCGGCCCGGTCCGCAACGAAAACCGGCAGGTTTTCAAGCTCAGCTTGTATGCTTAACACCATGGACTAATGGAACGCATCCAGGTCAAATTACATCGCTGTGCATTAACTCAAACTATGGACTGTAAGTTTCTATAAATTTCATTGACAACCTCTTTCTCTACCAAGCCCCTTCCCCCTCCTCTCTCGTAGCATATCATAAAAATGAACGAACAATGATTTTCACTTCAAACATTGTTTTATCTTTCTTCCCATTTTTTTTTCTTCGCTTTTTGCCGCCCAATAGTATGGCCTACGGAACGGAATATGGATTAGTTGTCGTTGATATTGTGCAGAAAACGTGTCTATTGAATATAGCAAGCCCAGATTTGTACGGTGCTCAAGATCCATATGCACGTACGCCGCGCAGTCCAAAACGCACGGACACAGCAACATCGCGTGACGAACAAGCACGTTCGCCGAGCATAGATCAGGTTTGTACATTGTTTGAAGTTCTATTTTCATTCATTTGTTTTAAAACTTAATTTTATTTAGCAACAACAATAATTTGAATTTTTTTAAAAATATATATAAAAAAAAAAGAAATGAAAAAAAAACCATGAGAAATGAAAGCGATTTTGACTGTTCAAAAGTCATAGGCTAAGCAGACATAGTTATATGAACAACCCTTCAAAATGTGCTTAGTTGAATATCTTATTTGTTTTTTTTTTTATATTTTTCCGTCCGAATTTTAGCTCTTTTATGTTTAATTTCCACCTTAAATATTTATATTATAACAAACCGTTTCTTTTCACAATTTTTTACGAAACAATTTCAAAAACAAAATGATATATATTTTTTTATTTTTCGATTATTCTACACTTATTTTTTTATGTTGGCTTCTTACGTACAACCAACCAAACAAGTTACCAATTTGAAAACATGCAGTTAGACCAAAAATGCGACAACCAAATTTGATAAATATAATGATAAACCATCTATGTAGAAAACAAAATCTCTTTGAACAATTCACATTTTATTTCGCATAGATTTTATTTTTCCTCCCACTAAGTTCAGTCTTTCAGTTGCGCCACCCCTCCACCACACCCATCTTCTTTTAGAAACCCCCCTAAAAACAAATTCAGTTATTTGTTAGATGTTCTGAAAGCTCTTTTCCTTCTAATAGTGCACTTTAATTGAGATTGGCGACCAGTTAATTGCATAAAGTGTTTTAGGTCATGTTCAAGTGCTCCTATGCAAACAGTGCAATCATAATTATCACGCAGTAGAGATAAAAATGAAAATGTGTTTCCATTGAAATGATGATGGAAATCGACATTAATTCGCCTCAATCTATTTGTTTGGAGCATTTGCACATCAACAATTACATTGACCATATGATTAGATAAAAACTAATCTGTGATTTTGTTCAGTTTTTACAAATAAACATTTCCGAAAACGCAACATTTTCGGACTGTATCATACACAAACTACTAGATTGTTAGCGGCAATCATCTCTTTTTTGTGTGGTGAGTCAATAGCTCGTCATTTTAACTAGATTTTTTTAGAAGCGATAAAGCTTTGTTTGTAGATATTAAAAATAAGAAAAAAGAAACGAAATGAGATACGAATTGATTGCATATTTCGCGCATTTCATTGAGATTGCTATGCAACCAGGGAATCATTAAGCTAATAAATACTTGGTCTCATAAAAACGAAGGAGCTGAGCTTTTATGCAATCGTAAAATATTTTTAATACACTATTATCGAAAAGATACATCTTTCGAAGGATATCAGCAGGAAAAGACAAACAGATGAAGAGAAAAAAAGTCAAAGTTACAGAGCAGCATAAAATTTAACACACGAAAAAGCAGCCATTTGGCTGCAATAACAAAGCAAGCCAAAAATCAATAACAAACAAGTGAAATGGAACACAACGCTACACAAGTTTTTCATTATTACTTGAAGAAAAAAAAAATATTGCTATCACATGCTCTGTCTTTTAGCTCGCTAAATCTAAATTGAATTTTTATGTTTTTGTTCCAATTTTTTTTTCTCTCTTATGTTTGTTATTTCATTTTACATTTTAACTTAAAGCCATGTATCTTTCCACATTTTCGCACCAAAAAACACGCGCATGAAAAGTTAAAAACAACAACAACCAAAAAGAGACAACAAATTGTAAATAAATGATATAAACCAGCTCGTTTTTCTCTGTATTTGAAATTCGGAGCGCATAACCCAGAATATAATGTGATAATTATTTTAGAACAAGTAATTAGACATAAAAATAACAAACACAAACAAAAAACAGCGCCCAGCATTTGGAGTGAATTGAAACGTTTGAAGTAAAGTAAGAGAGAATACAAAATGATAAATGATGTTGAAATTAAATGAATCAAGCTCGAAAGAGGGTCGACATTCCAGAAATAAAAACACTCACACACACACACACCAAAAGAGAGACAGAAAGAATCAGACAAGGCAAACAAAATACAGATTCAATCTCTCTGTCTCTCTCCGGTTTTTTTTATCATTCATTACACAATCTACTCCCATTCCATTTCCTTAACACTCAGCGACAACTCAATGAAATTGAATGTGAAACGTTATGTGTTGTGCCTTGTGCGTGTTTTTACCATGTGCGCGACATTTGTTTTTCCTCAAACATCAATCGTAATGAAAATGAGAAATTATACACGTTCGTTTGCTGCAAAACTAAGATGTTCTATGTACACATTGAATGTGTTGAGACATAAGCAAATACAAATGTGAATTGTGTATGAAACCACATTTTGTGATCAGATTGAATGCAAGAGCATGAAAAATGAAAGGCGAACACACAATGCACTCACACACACACCGAACATACAATAGAATGAATGCGAAAAGCAGAAGCACAACAACTGAATGAAAATAATAACAAATCGAATTGAAAATTGTTTGACTTGATGAAATTCAACGAGATTGAACGATGCACAGAATATAATTGAATATAATCAGATAGAGTGCGGTGTAATTGTGTACATACAAAAGCAGTTTTTGTATTGCATATAGAGAAAATGGCATTTTTTTCCATCACCAAGCACAAGGATTTGCAAAAGTGTAATATCTAATGCGTTCAATTCGCCATTGACAACAATAGCGCGCACTATATGGAAAGCAAGAACGCATCCTATTGTATTTCATTTTTGCAGTCTCATATTTACTTCACAATTTTCTCTATATTCCGTTTAATTCTTATCTTCTTTCGTTTTGCATCATGCCATTTTGTCACACTTCTTCAATGTTTTGAAAACATAAAAGCATCATTATAATTTTATTAGCATTGTGCATAACCAGTGTCGTTCAGCGCCTGTGACCGTCCGTGAAAGCGTCAAATAAAATGTTGAAAAGCGAAAAAGCTTAACTGCATGAAAACCCGAAATGAATATATAACATAACAACCACAGCAACAACGATAACCAGAATTTGTACGAACAAAAAATAAATAAATAAATTACACAATGAATATGCTGGCACACTTTGGAGGCCAACCACTTATTGCGAACGGGCATTGAAAACAGTCGACGCCACACAAACAAATGTACGCGAGAAAAAAAAAATTATGTACAGCGCCTAAATGAAAATATTCAAGTGGGATGAACTTAGTTGGAGTGTGTCTGAATTAGATTGAACATTTGAGCAACCGCATACCGCCTGGGTTACAAAATTTTAAACGAAGCACGGCGGTGCTTGTGTTTGGCCCAACACATACACAAACACAAAAATAATCCCAATAAAAAGCTTAGCGAAATTCATGCATATTTTAAATGCACGAATAGACACCGCTTATGCATAAAATGGTTTTAAAGCGCGATTTTATTGAGTCTCGCAAAACAAATCTTCTCAAATCGAATATGATATCACACTGTGCTTGGCTCGTATAAAACTTTTTGGCAAAACACAAAGTATACATGGCCATAAAAAAATTGCGTTTCACTTTGGCCATTGAGTGTGGACAAGCGGTTAAGATGTCGTGCGCTTATTTGTGGCATCGCGGTTAAATTTCTATATATAATTCCCCATCTCTATTCTTTTCTCGCTCCCTCTCGCTCTCTTCCCTTCTCACAGTCGAAGGAATGCAGCAAATAACCATTTAAATGCAAGAAATGATGTGAAAACTAAGCGGACACACACAATTAATACAAACTCATTTATTATTCCGAATGAATTGCGCTGTTGCTGCAAGCTACGCAGCGAAAAATAGTTTATATTTTAAATGGAATATAAAAAGACAAGGCGAAAAGGGAAAAAAATAAACTTGAAGATGCGGGTAATAACTTATTATTAATAACGGAAATGAACTAGCGAAACAATGCATTTCATAAAACAAATTAGCGCACATTAGCTTCGTACATTGTGTGGCGTTGGTATTTTAAATCTACACAACTAAGCACAACCAGTTTTAGGGAATTTTCTTATTCTTCCATCTCGTTTAATCCAACAAAATACACACACACACAAAATATGAAATGAATATAATGTGGAAACTAAGCAGCAACCAAATGTGCGCACATAAACAATTCCAATGGAATCTCATTACAGTAATGTTGAAAACATTATGGCGTCCGTGTCTGCTTGCTCTTTTTTTGCTTCATTTTTCGTTCCACCAATTTTTTCGGGCAGTTGAAATAATATTCATTCGAACTTTCAATTCCATTTCCTCGTCTGGTTCACCTTAAACAAGTACGTGGCATTCTTACGCTACGTTCATGATTGTGCCATTTTTTATTTTGATATCGCATTTTAATGATGCGAATTACCTTCAATTTCTTTTTCATACCGTACACAATTTATCAGGACGAATTGAAGCAAACAAATATTTACTTCTTCGGCAAAGCGAATAGATACCAAGTGGATATACAAATTATGAAGAATCTGAGACAGCTACTTTTCCATCCAGAAAGAATTATGACAATAATTTGTAATCAAAGTTGAATTTGATCCACGTCATTTGTTTTTTGTTTATCATTTTATATCTTTTTAACCGTCATTTATGTAATCGCATCCAAACTTTTTCAGCGTATTATATAACGCAACGGTGAATAAAACATATCCCAATTTGAAATTCGCAACTTTGCCCGTGAAGTGGATATCTTGCTGCGAATAAAAACGAGAAACGTAAAATGCTCAATGCCAAATTGGAAACTAAATATTCTGCATCGAAATATTCGCAATTGATATTTTCAACCAGCACCATTCATCCATTTAAAACAGTAGCTGTCTATTCGTCTTTCGCTTTTTCTATCTGTCTTTTGGTATCGCCATTGCATGTTTCAATTTGCACAGTACGTGTGCACAACAAGTTTATGCGCAACTCGATTCACATGGTAGTTTACACGTTTGCATCGCTGACTACTTTATCAGTATCGTGCTAATTAACTTCCATCGCGCGTCATCATATCACAATAAATGCCAGTGCAAGGATACCTTGGAAAAATTTCTCGTCCGTTTTTGCTTTGTTCTTTGTATAAGATGCTGGCTAAAATGAAACTATTGGCGTGGAGCAGCTAGAGAATATCGAGCTTGTTCAAACATAAATTCCTTATGGATTTATGCGTTTGATATTTCAAACGTGCACTTGGTTTGCACAAAGCAGTTCATTGCATGACGAACTTTTTTTTTTCTTCAAAATCCCCGTTGGCTGCTAATGTTTACAAAGAGCGCACTTTTGACTCTATCTCTCTCCCTTCTCTTTCCGAACTGTCCAATCGGTATTTCGCATCTCTTTACATGAACTAATCATTTTTTTTTGTTCGTTTCCATTTAACGGGAGCGTAGCCGTGGTAACGGTTTTAATTAAGATACGTCTTTTTTTCTCTCATTTTGTGGCCAATATCATGACAGAAGAAAAAAGAAAATAAGTTCGATTGCTGCTCTCACATTGAAAACCCCAATCATTTCTCATCATTCAATTTTTTCGTGCTGTGCTTAGGTAAAGATGCTTCGAGGAAGACTTGTTCAAACAAAAATCATTATCTATAAGTTATAAATGATTTGACTGGCTTTTATCTCTTATTCTTGAATTCGAACAAAGTTTTTGCCGCATTTCATTTTTCATCATATCAAAAAGATTGTCGAATTTTTTTTTTCTCTCTCGTTTTTATCCAGTTCTTGTCCAGTAATAGTTTTCCGAACGGCACGTCAGGTACTGCACACAAAGACGCTATATTTTATTCATGATGCTATCATTTTGGTCAGACAAGAGAAAAAAAAAAGTAAATGGAGTTCTATTTTTGTTGTCAGTTTTCAGAAAATGTGCGCTGCTTTTCAGAGTTTGTCTTATTGTTCGATTTTCAACAATTTAACACTCATCAATGATGTCCCATTCCATGGCGTATACATTCTCACAAATGCCATGTTAAATTTTATTGAAATATTCTACTTTGGATAATTGAAATGATGATTTTATAGAACTTCCCCGAAACGATTTGAACGCGATAATTAATTGGGAAATTTACTTTTTTCCACAGTTTTTTTAGCGTTAAATGTAATTTTGGCATGTAATAAATATCAAAAGTGAAAAACTTTGTTCATTAGCAATAATATTGCTAATTAGTATGAGTGAGAGTGTATTTTCTGGCATGACAGTATCATCATCAAATTTTGAACGATACTCTTTCGAGCAACATTTTTTTTCACACAAAAAATTCCAATTAAAATACAAGTTCAGGTTAAAATCGATGGAAAAAATTGGTATTGATTATAGAAATAATATTATTCGTTAGTAATAATAAAATCCAATCACATTGTCTCCATTACCATTAAAGAAACAAAAAAGAAATGAAGAAAATCGATACATACTGTTCTCTATATAAAAATATGTACAAAGTACTTAGGCGTACGTATAAGTTTCAATTAAGCTATTTTCATCTCAAACTGACAAGAGAGTATAGGCATAAAATACATGTGACATATGGATTTGTCATTGAAAACATGTCTTGTAAATACATACATTTAACATTCTGAACAGATATTTTAGGCATATGTTTCCAAGCGCATTTGTTCAGTTGATGTATTGGAATGTTTGTTATATTTCAATTCAATTCGAAATGGTGTATCTATTCACATCAACCAACCATTTTGAACATGAAATGATGAGTCAAGTTAAACAAAAATTAATTCTAAATGGCATACCCCATCTTTGTATGTGTTATTAGAGTGTGCCAGATTTTTCAAGCAGTCCTACAAAAACCGTACAGTTTATGCCATCAATAATACCACCGTCGCCGGTTGAGCCAGTGGTCTGTGGTAGTGGTGGCGTAATGCCACGTTCAGCATCACCGGCTGTTGAAGAGGCACAAGAAGCGTTGAGCCCAAACGAAGATGACGACGAGGAGAGTAAAAAAATGGCACAATCACGCCGAAAATCATCGATTTGGAAAAAAGCTTTAAATATAAAGAAACGTATCAGCAAAGTGAATATGGCATTTAGCGAGGATGTGTCTCGTTTTGGACCAACCGAAGGAACACCATTGTCACCAATTGAAGTATCACCAACCACGGTCGAATATGCGACCGGTTATGCACTGTCCAATACCAGTGGCTCGAGCGAACTCGACAATATTGAACGGTCAATTGTTCAAAATTTGGCCGAATTGAATGCAAATTCGGATGCTGAAGAGCGTTCCGATAACGATGATAGTGACACGGTAACGGAACGTCGATCATCTGTCGATCCAGATGGTGAATGGAAAAAACGAATTATGTCACAGCCACAATGTTTACAAACGCGCCGTTCCGATGTATCCGATGAAATAATTATGAAAGTATCGGCGGCCAATTTTGAAGGGGCACGTCAATCTCGACCATCTGATTTACCACTGTTTGATGACAACGGGCGTCCAATTCCACCGCCGCGTGCCCATTCGAATCGTAGCCAACGCTTGTTATCGGTGCCAAATATCAAATATAATCGGTCAATTAGCGAAAATCCACGAACTAAATCAAGAAAAGAACCAATTTCAATCGCAGCAAATCTTATGAGACGTTTCAGTAAGTATTTACTTCGTAACGGCATCGACTAACCGATCCAATTACTCTACTAGTTATTCTCCCACCCCCTCTCTCCGAATAAATAAATAATTTTACGTTAACGTTTATTTCGGTTAATATTTTTTCCGTTTATTCGCTGATATTATATTATATCTACTTACGTTTATAGCCTGGCTAACCCAGTTATTCGATTTAATGTATATTTTTTATACAAAACTATCGATAAAAAAAACGCACACAAACACAAATTAAATATTCACAATTAACAACGTTTTCATCACCATACATGTTTTTTTCTCTCTATCTCTCTATTTCGAGGCGATATATATATAGTATATACATAACAAGTGAAAAGTCTCGTTTTTCCTTCCCCATGTTTTTCGTTATATTTCTTTGTATATTCGTCATTTATCATCGCTTCATGGGTTGTGGGTTCTACTCAACGTTTTCGTCTTGTTTAATTACGAACTGAAATGACAAGAAATCGCAAACACTGTACGAAAATCATCAATCTACACATCGAATTTAAGACAGTTACACAATATATACTCTCTATTCAGCAAATGCAAAAGATATCCACCAACAACTAATCAAAACAACAAAATAATTTATTTAATTATAATTCATGCTTCGTAGACAATTGAGTTTTTTTTTTCGAATCTCTCTCAAACGAACTAAAAGCAAAGGGACATTTTTTTAGTCAGCCCGATTTTGGCTTGATATTTTATTAGATTTCACTTAGAGTTTTAAAGAACTTGTGATGGTTATTGAATACCACATTTTCATTTGTGTAATTAAAACTTTGTGCGTTTAACCAGACAAGAAACATCACAGGTTCTTTGCATATAAATCAGTAAGAAGCACATTCGATTTAACATTTTCAAAATTTAATTCCGATTTTTCTCAATTTTAAATTAAAAACCAAATTTTTTACTCTAAATTTATTTTTAGCTTGATCAAAACGATTTTGATGGAGTTTTTCGTAGAATTTCGTAGATTCATTTTAATTCTAAAGTGGTTTCGAATTTTTTTCCATATAACAATTTTACATTATTAAGTGTGTTTTAGACTGGGTCATGCATTTTATCTCAATAACACGTTTTTTTTTTTAAGAAAATAAATTTAACTTAAATTCGACATTTGAATTATGTGGAACGTTACTTGCTTGGAAAATTTGGCATAATTTCGATTGAACAATTTTTGATTTTTAAATCTTTAATTTATTTTCCGTTTTTTCTTGAAATTACACCCTATTTATGAGAGTAGATTCTAAGGAATTCAGCTTCCACATCACGATTCAGATTTTGAATAAATCACCGATTTTATGTAATTTACAAAAATCAATGATAAACAAAAAAAAACATTATATTTTGTAACTAAATTTACAACAGCTGCCTGATGCGGCAATGTATTTAACCGAATATTTTTTTAACAATATTAATACAAATATTATACATATAGATTAGATATTAGCGAGTAGATTTAAAGATATTTTCAAAGAAAATCTAGAACATTTGGGATGTTCGATGACATTTTCTCTGTGTGAAGTAAAATTGGTAAAAAAATGCGTCATCAGCTTAGAAGCTGTGCCATTTAGTGCATTTAGCCGAATGGAATTGGTATTAGATACAGAAAATTAGCAAATTCGAAATTTAAATTAAACAAAATTAATTTAATCTGTATTTAACAGATAATGTAGACCAAAGCACTTAAAATTCATTATGAATTTGGTTAATGCAGAGAAAATTGTTTCATTGTATTTCCAATTTCGAACACTTTTTTTAATACACTTTTTGACTTATTTGTGTTGTTTTTCATTTACATCGAAAACAATTCAAAGAACATACTATTTCAGTTTGGAAAATGTTTACTATCTTAATTCCAAAGATGTACTTCTCAAGTGTATAATGGCGAATGAAGAGCCAACTCTTATCATCAAAGAGATCTCTCACTTTTAAAAGGTTAACACGGCAAACTGCTTTTAATTCACTTCGTTTTTTTAATGCTCAAACAATAAAGTTTTCATGCGATCAGCTCCAGAACCGCCTCAATCAAAGAAAGTTAAAAGTCATGGCTTAACTTTTTTTATGCTCTTTCGTAAGAATGTAATTTCTTAGTACCACCTAAATTGGAATGATTTCTTTTTAACGATGGTTTCAACTTATTTTTTTCTTGGCCCTTTTTATTATCTCACATTTAATTAGCACAAAATCGATTTTGAAATTGTATATGATTTGAATGTCCTCCACTCCGCCTTTTACATTGTTTAACCCGCAGCGCTACGAATATATATATATTTTAATGCTCTTTGCTTTATTTTATTACTGTTTTCTCTTCAAATTGCACAAATTTTAATCCTCTATTCCATAGAGTATGCAAATCGCTGCTGTCTACTTTTAAAATTGATCTGCACTTTGAAGAGATAATAATTACGAATGATATAAAAGCACACAGATTTGTTTTATTGATTTTCCTCTACCTCTGGGATTTTTTTTAAATTGCTATTTTGAAGCTGTTTCTCCTCCCCCCGTCCCGCTCGAGAAGCAATTAAATTTGCGGCATTTGACGGTATAAAATGACATGAATTCAAAAACATCAACAAAAGCATTGAAAATTCAACACCTTTTTTTGAAAATAAATTGAAAAGTGAAATGAATTATTATTGTACAGTCGAGAAAAAAAGGTTATATGATATATCTCAAAACGATCACTACGTGAGCTACAACTAAATAGAGAAAGAGAGAAAACGAACAGCCCATTGCCAACAATAGCAGCAGCACTTACAGTAAACAATGAAAAATACATTTTATAGCTGCAGAACATATCCACATAACAATGGGTGGAAGTTGTCATATTTAATGAGTAAAATGTATTTCAAACGAGTACGAAGCGCGCGCGTGCACATACTTTCTGATCATTGCCAATGGTATGCGAACATTTCGCGCAACATTGTAATATGGAATACTGTATGCAATGCATGTAATCCCATTTTGGGATAGACTATAGAATATATCGCGTTGAATCGCACACAGAAACTGTAATTGTTCAGTTTTTTTTTTGTTCCTCTTCGTAGGTAATGTTCAGTATCCGAGATGTCTGCATCCGAGTTTTAACATTGATTTTAATTTTTAACATTCCTTTGCATAGCAATTCTATGCACGGTAAAACCACCATTACATATCTTTTAAAGGCAATTAGTCGAAATAACGCGCAACGAACTTTCAACAATTTACTGTTTTTGACCGTTCCAGCATATAAAATGAACAATGATGTTCTTTTTGTATGATTAATTATAGAATTTCTCTCGTTAAGACTATGTTCGCGTGGTGTTTTTCTTTTCGTTTTCATTCTCCGTATAATTATCCAATGAGCTAATACCCAATATAAAGGAAATATTTTCATACTAATGAATTGATGGTTGATATAGTTGCGTTCATTGCATACCTTGAATTCGAACAATCGGACATGAAAGCCATTTCGCTAATTTATTTAATCGGCATTTAAATCATAGACTTCCATCATTATATATTCACAACTTGGCTGCCGATAGATGTACAAAGGGTAATAAAGAGGGAAACACACACACGCACGCACACACACACAAGAACAAGATGGAATGAAATCAAATTAAAATATTTTAGATTTGATTGAATCACTAATTTAATATTAAGCTGTTGCAGGCTAATTACAATCCACAGAGCGAAAGATATGTGCTTATGTGGTTGATATCTGCCTTTGTTTGGTCATAATCGTTCCAGTAGAATGGTTTTGATAACTATTCTTGAAATGTGAGAAGATATGAAGCATATATTGAATTGGTATGCGTATCAAAATTATTAGCCATCATCAAATAGCTTCACCACAAGAGTAACAATGGAATTTAGAAAATAATTCACATCAGCTTTTGACTTAGAATCACCATTCGGTGGTGATATAAATATAGATATATGAATGCCGATTTAATAAACGAGTAAACTTAGATACTAAAATGTACTTGTATAATTGATGTGGTAAAGCCGATTTACTGGAATTTAATTCAAATGCAACCGATGGATACAGTGTGAATCAGAGAAGAATCTTCTTTATTTATATTACTCAACCTAATTACTGTGCTCACTGAAGAATGGAACAATTTTAGTATACTTGTAACGGACTGAACGTTCATATAGGTATACATCTCCATGCAATGTAACCAACATTTGTTTGCGTTGAATTATGGTTGAGCATTGTATTTAGCACATATCACTCACTGTTCTGACAAGTCGAGTGGTCAAATCATCATTTCGAGTATTCCATCCGAAACACCACTCACGGCAAAATTTTGCGCTTACAACAAAAATGAACGAGAAAAACTGTACGACTCGTATATTTTATTATTAATCTTCTTAGCTGTAGAGTGCGTTACATTGTACCAGTGCTACATCGAATTCCAATAGGAATTTTCATCACGATGTATTTTTTTAAGCAAAAGCTTTACCAGAAATGAACAGAATAATAAATATTTATTAAATTCAAATAAATCCGATTGATCTAAATAATGGCATAGAATCAAATCTTTGCATCGCAGCTCTGTTTGATGTACGAATGATTGCATCAAACCCCACCGTGACATTTATAATTTGAATTGTGCAAAATTTATCAACATTGTGTCGGCTGCACATGTCCAAATAAATGATAATACATGAATTATGGAATAATAGTAATTAATGTAATTAAACACTATATTCCAAGCATTCAAATGGCATGATCCGTTAAGTGTGTGCTCCAACAAACAATACGATTTGTGTGCGATAAGCTGAAAGGCATCGAATTCATATCAAAATCTGTTTTATTAAATACTTATTCATGACATCGATTTTAATTTCATATTCCGGCATTCGTGCACGAATACCATTTTCCCTTGAACTCATACGTTTGCTCAACAGTGTGACAGGGTCAAATATAAATATATATATATGTGTATAAGAAAGACATCGTCGAATAAATATGTTTATAATGCCAAAATGAACTTTAATAGCATTTCGTTATTGCACTTGTTGGTTACCATTTGAATGCATGCGTTTTTTTATCCGGTCTGTGTGTGCATTAAGTGATAAAAGGCAATAAGTTTTATAATACCATAAAAAAGCTCTTCTTGAAAATAGAAAACTTGATGTTAACATTTAACCCATCAGATTATGCAGTGCAGCATCACTGTTGGTTAATGGAAACATTTCACCCATTCTCTCAACGTTTTTCCTTTTTGCCATCATTTCGTCTACAGTGTAATTTAAAACTCGGGGATATCGTACACGCGAATTTCAACGAATTCAAGTAGTTTCACTTTTGGCTGTATGGTTGTATTCAAATGGCATTTTAGATTCCATCCATCAAGTGTAATATAATATTTGATTTCAAATCTAATCATTGAAATCAGACCAAACATTTGGCCGTATACATTTTCACGATGATTATATAATTTCATTGGAAAACGCAGTAATCCAAAACCATCAAATAGTGTGTGCTGTGCATACACGAGATATATGAACATTTTCAATTCTTTTGTTGTTGTGAATCATTTCAACAGTCGAGTTCTGTATTTGGGGTAGACAAGTTAAGCGATATGTATTGTATTTCCAACGTGAAAATGGCTTGATTTATACAAACTCATGCAATTTTTTGGTTACCCTTTCATTTTGTTGAGAATTTTGCCCTTTCCTGGCGGTTCAAAATCGATTTTTAAATTATAATTTTTGTTTGATGCATTTTAATCATTATTTTATGTATTCTTCTTTTTTTTTCATTTATTTTTCGGCAAATATTTCATGTTTGAATTTCATCGACATGGTCATGACATGGTTCGATATACGAACCGCTAAAATGTGTGAATTATTCGATTCGCCCGCCATGGATAATTACAAATGAATGCTCGCTGTCCATCTCTACATATATCCAAATCAAAATGAATTCCATCGAATATTAAATGAATACAAAAACACACACATACACATCCATACGCACACAACGCAACAATCATCATGATGCTGTATTCTCGTTTCGGCAAAAAAAAATGAAACAAAATGTAATTGATAACAATGATGAAATAAAATCTATGAAATGGCGATATAATGTATGTATAAAAAGCAGGATTCGGAATCCGATTTGGATGATCAAAATTGCCTAAAATCATTGTTTGGAGAATTTTTTGGTAAATAAATGTGATTTGTTCCGCCCATTGTTTTTATTCCATTTGATTTCATTTGATAGAAAGACATTTAATTTAGTTGATTTTTATCGCTATTCGAATACAAACAACCGAGCAAAAGCGACAAAGGCGCACGAATTTGAAAGAAATATTTTTTTTTTGTTACTTATTACGTTTTGCCAAAAGACCATGAATTGGCCAGGCTCTATACATCCGCGTACGTATAAATTGAAAATCCAAATAAAACGAAGATGAAAAAAAAACAGAAATAATGTTGATTTTCATCTTCCGAATTCGGTTGATTGAAACGGTAATTTGAACATGCAGATGATGTTTATCGTCTAATGACTTTCACGCGACACACAAAATTCAATTCGTGGATGTTTATAATTTTGAATCAATCTATTTCTATTCGTTCGTTCGTTCGTCCTTGACGCTTTAAAAATAGACGCTAACATTGTAAATGCAATCATTTGAGATTAACAAATAATGAATATTTCACATCCATGGTTACCCGAACATAGAATGGATAGATGTGATTTAACAATGTGATGATAACAAAACGGAATGGAATATCTTTAAAACAAAAGAAAACTTAAAATGCGATTAACTGCCGATTCTCTCCTGCTTGAACTAACTCAACAAAACAGATGGAAAATGTCTCGATTTTCATTTGGCTGAACATCAATACACATATACACTCTCACACACACATCCCCATAACAAAATCATAATTACCGTGATTACGCAATGCAATTCTAAGTAAAATGTTCCTGCTTGAAGTTGCTCACATTTATTGCTTTGATTCATTCGTCGGCTGCAAAACGAGAGAATGTTGCCATTAATGTTGTAGGTGTAGTGTTGATTAGACTCTGACTACTATATATTTAGTAGCGCATTAACATTTTCTAGTTACATATATTTTGTATTGGCCTTTGTAGTGCCGTAGACAAATATTACAAATCAATCTCTCTCTATATATATTTCTCTCTGTTTGAGATTGATCGAATTCAATATTGTGAATTGATCAATTGCTTAGTAATTTATTTGTGTCTTAATTACACTAACTACTGTTTTCATGTTGAAAATGTTTGAATTACATTTGATGAACAATTCATAGACTAATGAAAGATGAGCTGTAGAGCTACGGCTGCTCTATTGCTGTAACTATAGATGATGTTTTTTTTTTTTTTTTTCAAATTGAAACTCTTAACTAATGGAAAATTGCAATAGATAACATAATTTTTCATTCACATTAATACTGCGGTATATAGTTGAATAAAAACAAATTAACGAATGAATTAGATAGAATAGAATAGAAATAGATTGAATATATTTAGAGCTAGTTTTAATTCAATACGTAAATTCGTGTATTGATTTGCTTGCTTCAATATCAGATCAAAATAATATTTAGAAAATGGTCCAAACAAATACAACATGAACAAAACAAAATTTATATCAATTTATATGCAAATACATTTTCACAATCAAAACGAATAATACTAAATCCTAACGCCATACAACATTTATATCTTATATCCATACACATTCTGAGACCTACTACTATATACAAACGATTGCTATTATTAAATGTTTTGCTTTTTCATTTTTATTGCTGAATAAGGATGTCTCGAACTCCTTTTCACTTTTTTGTGTTATTATTATTTTGTCACACACACACACATACATACACATTTTGAATTCGAAAGTCATTTTATGTGGCATTTTCCGTTCTCTTCTTCATATTTCTTATGCTTTCCTATAGAAAATTGACTGAAAACGCAAAAAAAGACAACAAAAAAAAGAAATCTCATGACAAATACGGACTAAACAAAACTTAAAATGTTGGTTGAACTATCTTGAAACTTTTCAGTTTATTTTTTTTACGTTTATGGTTGGCCAATCGAGGGAAAAGATCTATTTTGTTTACGGTTATCAGTTTGAATTATTGAATTTTATGTTTTGAGAGTACGTTGAAATGGTTGAAAATTTGAGGAAAAATACACACATATATTTGGTTTTTTTGTGTTCAACTCAAGCATACGTGACACGTACACATAGCATGAGGAACCAAAACCGTACACACAGTGATATACATACATAAAAAAAAACAAATTATATCGAAAACCACCTGTGTTATTTGATATAGCTGTCTGAAAAAGCACTATTTCTTTGAATAGGAGAAAATAATACGCTTGCAACCTATTGAATAGATAAAAAAAAATGAGAAAATAAAATCCCGAAAATATGTTAAGCACGCAAAAAAAATAAACACTGACATATTTTCCCAAATTATTATCAAATTACGCTACTTGCTACTGTCTGATGTGACTGATGGAATACCACCACCCACCACCACCGTCTCTACACCAATCAATCAACTTATGTGATTTGAATGCGAAATGTCTGCGTCCAATTAGATGAACGGATTATGCGGAGGACCATCGTCAGGTACTGTGTCGTCGATACCGAGCTTACAGGAACGTACAAATAGCGCAACGGCAACCGGTAGTCCAATAAGACGTGGTGTGATCACCGCACAATATACGATGTCATCATCATCGGACTCGATGCGAAAATCACGTTCACAAGGTGGGAAGAAATTACAAAAATGCCTATCTACCGCATCATACGGGGAAGATATGTCTATCAGTCGGCCACAGATGACGCCATTGTCCCATAGTCTTCTAATGACGAGACAATATTGCAGTTTTGGTAGTACCACGTCTCAATTTAATTAGCAAAACAACAACAACAAAAAACATTTACATTTATGGTTTTTACGTTTTTGATTATCAACAAACTTTTTCTTTACAAAACAAAACAATTTTTTATATGTATAATGCATTGGATATTTTGCGTTCAATTGTTGGATTACTTTATTTTTTACCAAACAGATTTTACTTTTCGATCGTATAATTTGGTTACGTCCATGTTTATCTATCATATTTTGTCGATTTTTTTAATTTAATTTCTGACCATTCATTGAACAACACCAAAATACAAAAAACAAGAAACAAAAAGAATTTGATCACCAAATATCTGTCTGTCTCATCTCGTCTGTTTTTTTTTGTCACTTGCGACGTATAGTTATGTGTGCTGTTCATTTATGCATTTTTAATATGATATATATTATTGAATTACAATTGTATTTGTTGTAACGCATCATCACATTTTCAAAACACACAACATTCAATTCATGTGTCACATGTTCATACACGACGTTTGCTAGTTTCAATATGTGTTACACAAATCGACGAGGAAGAGGTTAACAAATGTTGAAATTCACACGTGAACAACAGAAATAACCGATTTGCATTTGTTACCTCGTCGACATCGCCGCCGCCACCGCTGTCATCGATGACGTATCACAATTTCATGTCACAGAAATTCAACATGTTCACATGATATGGATATTCATAAATAACAAACTGTAATTGATTTCAAACGATAATTGCGTATATGTGACATTATTCGATTTGTTTCATTAGTGTAATGCAACAAAAAAAGAGATGGGTATCATCTGAATAAATGTATTCCAATTAATGTGGGCATTTTCCTCTCACGTTTAAACGTTCAATTAAATGTAATGCCATCGCAATGCGATTACATTTGGTCGAATTGACTTGATTCAATTCATTAATTGCATTTCACATGCAGTCCAAATATTATTTCTTCTTATAAATAGACGATTTCATTGGAAAATGTGTGAAAGTGTCTTGTACTTCAAAGACTGACTATCCATTTGGTTTCCATGTGCAAACCATTCGGAATACCAATCAACTGAGATATGCTCGAATAACAGCAATTGTCATTACCATCTGCTCTATCTTTCCGCTTTTTCTCTAATTGAATAAATTAAAAGTTTGCAATGTGCACAAAAGAGTCAACGTTCCTCACAGCACACATACATATTTTCTCATCATATCCATATCCCGTGTGTGTTATGATCAAGTCATATTTGGTATAAAAACACCTTCCAATTTTTTGTCTCTCTATTTCGAAACATATGCGTGGTTTTTTTTGGCATAGATGAACATTTTCATCGGTTATTGCAAACCTCGAAATTCGATTTGAATTTTTTTTTTAATTTGCCCAATGTTTTCCCAGTGTTTTTATGCCAAACAAAACAAATAAAAATCGAAAAGTGAAATAGAAAAAACAAAAACCAACAGAAAACCCCAATAAATTGCCAAAGTTAACGCAAACAAAGACTAAAATTGCTATTTGTTATTTTTCGTGACCATCAATATAGGTACACAAAACGCTCAAAAGCATTTGGATATCGACAACATACACACGAGTATGGAATTTTCTCTTAAAAACCCCAACAAAAAGTACATTAGACCTTACAATTTTCTTATTCATTTAGATACAGTTTTTCGAAATAGAAAAAAATCAGAATATTCTTGTTACATTCATACATAGCTTGTTTATATAATACAAAACATTCATTTTTTGAACTGTGAACCTCCCCCATCACCGCAATTATCTGTAAATCCAGAGTTCCTTTTTTAGAATTATGTATTGAAAAGTCCCACACCACAGACACAAACAAGCCAATGTACAATCAATCCACTTTTATCGTAGCCACATCCCGAGAAATGTATCGCTCTATTCTCACTCTCACACATACACACACACATAACCACCTATTGAGTTTTATGTATTGTTGAAACGAAAAAAAAAAAAAAACTCGTCCATTTCTTTTTTGTAATCCGTATAAATTGTGTGTTATTGTCAGTTCAAAATCTCAGTAGTTATAGTCGTATTCCAAGTCTTAGATCGAACGATTGGTGTATGTGTTCATTTCTTACTCCATATTTTGAAGCGACATTGTTAAATTAACAGTTGTCGTCACCCAAATTCAATCGTTTTAGATAGCTAATCATCATTTCCCCATATATACCAAAATCGACTTTTTGTTTCTTACATCAAAATCGAAATGATCACATGTCATCTTCACACTCATTCAACGAATAAATTCAATGGCATTGGCTTTTATTTTGGATTCGATTTTCTTTTAAGTTGAACCGTTTTTTTTTATTTCGTTGTTTGCTTTTTATATTTTTACCAATCCGGACTACATATTGTACTATAATATTAATTGCAAAATCATTTTTCTTTTATCTTTTATTTGTAACCGAAAAAAAAACAAACACAAATTCACATATGGCTTCCATTTTGATTCAAAACAAACCAAAAAAACCAAATCCCTTCGAAACAAATAACAATTGGATTCGTTAAAAAAATATGATATTTTAGACCGAGGTCCATCGATAGGTAAAAATCATGAATACATTTTATCCCTCTCTCATTCACTACACTATGACACAAACATTTCCAACAACAAAAAATCTACCATTTACAATATAGAAAATTTGAGTCAAATTATCGTGTTTTTTACACTCTCTGTTCCTATCTCTCTCTCTCTCTCTCTTTTTTATTTGAACTCAGCGAATGTAAATCATTCTCACTGAATTTTTTTGCATCCGAAGATGCTCAACCTTTTTTTAGTCTCTATATATTTATAGAAGTTGTAATCATTTTTTTTACGGTAGTTCTTATACTATTTATCATTGTAGATCAAAATCCTGTAGTGTTTGTGTCTCGTCTCTTAATTATCTTGTTTCGAGCGAAAAAAAAATCTCTTTACTCCTTCTCTTTTTTGTTTCTTTATTTCGTTATACATAAGCTTAGAGTATAGAATACATGTAATAATTATTAGAGAACTAGAAATCAGTGCTTTCATTCTAGTTTCCGATTAAATTTTACACACACTGAATGGAAAGAAAAAACAACGTCAAACAATTACGGAATTTTCTGTCGAACCATATGAATTGGTTATGCTGGTTGGAAACGATATCGGAATATAAAATTGAACGCTTCCGTGACATACAAATGATTTGAGCAATCAGTTAGAGTGTCTTTTGCTTTCAAATATTCATCAATGACACACATATACCATGCAAACAAATGATGTGTTTTTTTCAACACCAAATCTATAAATTCATTCGTCAACATCCGAATGGACGCTTCATTATCTCGCTTTCAGTTTTTCTCACTCTATTTTTATGCTGTTTCCGATTTTATTTCCACCGTCGATTTGGTCAAATCCGTTTCAAGTGACCCGGAAAAGTATTTCATAACTACATCGGCTAACACTCTCTTCACTTCAACAAATATTTTATATATTATATCGAATGCAGTTTCCATGTTTCAATTCCGGTGCACTGTCAAATGTGTGTTGCTAGTCCAGTTGACCGATTCAGCCGTAGAAATATGGCAAACCAATTGTAGAAAAAGAAGAAAAAAAAGTGACCGAAAGATAAAAGGGAAAAAATATTATCACCATTTCTCGTTGTCAATTGCCTTTAAATCTTGCACTTGTTCAGTACGCTTTTTTTCTTCTTATTTTACTCGTTGTGTTTGTTTGCAGTTCTTTCTAACTGCCCACACATACACACACAAACAGTTACTATTAGTTTCTACCGCACTCAATTTTTAAATTCAACTCACACAATTTCTTCGGTATCTCAAACTAACATCTGTACTGCAGTACGTAACACCGTAACCACATAACACAAATAAAGGTCTGCGGTCATTTCATTCCATTTGATGGTTCGTTTTCTGTCTTACAATGTCACCGATTGATGCATTTTGTGTGTGTGGATAAAAAAAGCCAAAAGCATCAATTTACTCTGTATATTTCAAAGATTTTATGTGTCATTCAAATGTCCATGGAAAATCCCGAATAAGCGCAAAGTTTTGCGAAATTATGTTAGTACAACATCTTTCATCTCTCTCTCTATCTCGTTCAATTCACCATACAGATTTGTTGTACGCTTTGCATTTTTTCCTCTCTTTTCAAACAAGTTGTCCAATTTCAACAATGTGGATAAATGATGACCAATGTGTGTGTCTGTCTCATTTTCTGTTTACGTCTCACATATTCCGTTCTATACTCGTAGATTGTGTGTCACCTTTTTTTTACAAAAAAATCAAACATTGTACAAACAATTTCTCTCTACTAGATATAATCATAATAATGTAGAATTAGTTAACTGTATTTCTCGTTGAGTCGAATATCGTAGATAAGAAAAAAGTTTATCAGCACTGTGTAGTTTGTTGAATAGATAAATTAAAAATGGAAATTCACCAAAATGATTTTGTGTCACATACACATACACTCTTTTATAACAACTTAAAATAAAAAAAGCCCGTAATGTAGTCAATTCACAATTGAAAATTTGTGTAAAATAGTTACATTTATAGTTTTGCTTTGAGTAAGTAGATGCATTAAATATTCGAAAAACATTGAAATAAATGAAAGCTCTAAATTATGGCCACAAACCGTATGACAATAAACATTGGTTCCATTTGTGCGTTCAAACACAATTTGACTATTTCTAACCACTTTGACCTGTGTCCATTTCATCTAATTTATGCGAAACACCATCATTTGATAGTGAATATGTACAATTCGTTCTCCGGCTCCATAAGCTCAAATTAAATTTTGCTCGGCACGAAACCAGCGTGCATAAAACACAATTAGACACATCCCAATCTCCATTAATTGTCACCCAAAGGCGTAAATATATGAACGACTTTTTTTTTTCAAATCCAACATGAACATGTAAATAATATGCTCGCCCGTAGCACGTCACACCACATCGAAAATGCGAGAAGAAAAAAAGCATTGCCCTCTCATTTTGATGTTACAAACACAAACGATGTGTGCATACAACATCGAGATTTGTGCAAAAACGCACACAAATCATGCAAATTATATATCCATTATACGAGTGTCTATAGTCGATAGTTGTAACGATGCGCAAATATTGTTTTTTCCATTTTGTGGGTGTGAACGAAAATGGTTCGCTGACCATTCTCCATATATGACCCATGCAAACACCACCGAAAGTTGTATTGAAGTGTTAAAATATTCAAAGCGATTTTTGCCATCCAGTTTGTAACACCTGCCTCATGTATTTCAATCAAATGCTTTTGACTGATTGATCAATTATGAAACACATGCGGTGATCAAATAAAAAGGGTCAACATTTCAATTCATTCTTTTTAGGCCCGCATATTTTACAATTTAAATCAAAAACCTTATTCAATTTGATCGATATTACGATGTGATTTGATAAAAATACAAGCTCAAATGTCACGATTTCGATGACAATTGTTTTGGGTAGTGTCATTTGCGCGAGAAAAAAAGGAATAAAATGTTGTCATGACATTGACACAATGGAATTGGTCAAACGAAGTCAATGAACAGATTTTTCCAGAAATCCAAAAACGCACTGAACCAATCAGTTTAACTAACTCTCATTTTTTCTGCTCTCAAATTGTTTGGTCCTTGATAAACTTGTTATTTCTATATCATTTGTGACGAGACTAAATTCTAATTTCACGCTCGTATGCACACGGTGCTTAGATGCATTTCTCACTCGATTCGGGTCTATCGAATACGAATTCAAATAAGACTATAAGACCCAATAAGTAAGTTCCATTCGAAATCAGAGGACAACAATAGCAGAAGTAAACATCAGAATCGCAAACTTTGATTGTGATTCGTCTCTCTCTCGCTTTTACGTGAAAAATCTTTATGTGTTTAACTCCAAATTCCATATGTCGTCGTGTTGTATTCATCTTTGTTCTTCTTTATATTATTCTGTATTTTTGTTATCATCATGTCAACGTTCGATACGGTTCTGTCTGTTTTTATTAACATGCTGAGCCCGAGTCTTTGTCCGTGTCAATCATCTTTCTTCATATTCACACTGTAATCTACCTGAATTCCTTTTATATCATTGATATATAAGATTTTGTGTTTCTCTCTCTCAACATCTATATTTTTGTTGGTTTTTTGTTTTCGTTTTGTTTTTTGTTCGTGTCTTTTTTCATTTGTTTGGTTGTCGTTTACAATTTCATTTCAGTTCTTTCTCGTTTTTTGTTTCATTGTAGAGACGTCTTATATTCTTCCCAACTGTGATGTGGTACTATCTAAAACTATATATAACTTTATATATATACATATGACAAACAAGCGTAAACAATATAAAATCTGTAAAAAGAAAAAAATCTTTGTGGAAATGTTAGCTTATATACACTTACACACTTTCTCACACCGAACTTTTTTTTTCACTTTCTCTCAATCTCGACGAACATTTGCAGAGAAGAAGAAAAAAGCTCTTTCTCTCAAATACACTGCTATTGGCATTTGAACAAATGAAAACTTGATTGAGTACCATACTTTTGTGTAAAAGTTTTTCTTTTTTGTTGGCAGAAATCTGCATTCGTACATTTATTCACAATGTTTGATGTATTTGTCGAATTGTCGAATTAATTCGTAACAAGATGTTTTCCATCGATGTATATACCATTCTGTGTGTCCATTCTATTGTGATCAATGCAATTGCATTTCGATGTTGATTTTCTATGGAAAATATCTTGTGAATTTTTTTTTTACTTTTTTGCTTGCCGTTTTACATATTTTCATATTGAACAAAAAAATCAATTTTAAAATTCAATAAATTGTAATAAATCCATTGTACAAATGCCAATACAATATGAATAACGATTTGTAGAATAAAAAAAAGAAACAATTTTCTGTACTTAGCAATGCTACACTGAGACTGTAATGTATTTTAGTTAATGTAACTTTATGTATATTTTTAACGTGAGGTGTATTCGCGCTCCCACACGTTTATTTTTCTTTTCTGTGTAATTATACTCACGTGCACAATTATTTAGTTGGAGTCATGCGATTGAAGCGAACAGTTATTTTGTGTGTGTGTGTCGAAATCGAAACAATTTTCCATTGAATGAATATTTAAAAATTATTTAGGATATAGATAGTACATGCATGCATACATGCTGCACAATTGCAAACAGCAAAGATCTGGTCGAAAAATTTCCCTATTGTGTGATAAAAACCAATGTTCAATTGAAAATGATTCCCATTGCAAACGAAACGTTTCCGGAATTTCGAAATGATAACACATGACATCATGGCATTTTCACCAAACTGGGTCAAAAACTTCGGCTGATTTTTGCTGATGTTTTATTTTAAAATAACTGAATTGAAATATAAATACTGCTTCACTTGGTTTTTGTTTTGTTTTATGTAATCGTTGATTTTAATATTATTGTATTATACTGTTTAAGCATATGATGAAAAAAATTAACAACGAGCACTCACTAAATTAAGCATTGAAACCAATGATTCAACCTAAATGTTTGCCCACTCACACACTCACCCGAAAAATGTGATTCACAATGAATCGGTCGAGAGAGCACTCGTTGTTTCATCTATTTATTAATTAGAATGCATATGCGCACAAAACTAATTACATTCACATCAATTTACTCATTGAGATGCCACCAAAATCACCGCAAAAATCAGCGATTGCATAAAATGTGCAATCAATAATGTTCGAATAAATTTTCTGCGGGTGATATTCTCAACATGTATTTAAAAACCGTTTAAACATATATTCAATTGCATTTTAATCAAAGGCTGGCTTTTTTTCCACGCTATTTATTGAATGGCTGGAACAAAAAATCGCCAGTGGCTAATCAACCGGATGTAATTGAAAATAAAAAGAAACAAGAAACTAATTGGTTATACAAAAAACAAATTCAAAAATGCGCTCGATTCAATTAGTTTCCGATTTTTTCAATTTCCGCCCAATCACCAGCAGCACACATTCTTTTCCGGCAATTTTCCAATTTCAAGTTTACACAGAAAAAAAAAACAAATATTATTTACAAGCATCTTGCTATTAGTCGAACAACCGTCCCCAGTGTGCATTAAACTGAAATGAGAGAAACTGTGCATATTAATTTCTTTCTCCATTGATTGATGCTTGTGATTGAACGGCGCTTGGGATAAACTGAAGCATCATCATTTCTAACAACGACATTTAACTAACTACACTTCTTTTTCGTTCGCCGCTTCTGAATAAATGTTTGCTGAGTATGATTTGTTGCAATAGCAAAAATTAATTGACATTTTTGAGAAGAAAAAAATCATCATCTGATGATGTAACCTTCAACTGGAACGTTACAGTTCAACATCAACGAAAAAAAAGAGTCCATTTTAAATAATGAGCAATTTGTTCATGCTCGTTTGATTGACTCGAGCAATTATCCTTGACTAATCACTGCACATTCAATGTATTGCAAATGCGATGTGGGCGAAAGGTCGAATCAAAGGAGGCTCGATGTAGACACTGCAAACACATTTAATGGTGGATGGAAGGAAACAAGGATTTTAAATTGAAACCAATCGATATATATATATATATGGTTTTTTTCTCTGTGGCTTTAAACCATCCAGTTTGACCACTCGAAGTATGACCAGGTTAAATATTCTGGAAAATTGTTGGCCAATGAATACATTATGTGCTTGCTGCGCAATGATTAAAATATTGATTGATATATGCACTCGGTTTATATTTTTTTTATACAAAACCACACAGATATATATAATAATTATAACGAAGTCAATTTGTAATTGTAATTAGTTGCACAAGCATTTCATTTTGAAGTGAAATTTTTGAGCTCAAACCAATCGAATGAACATTTGTTAACCGCACGGACTTTTTTTAGATCTTTAACCTAGATTTTTTTTTATGTAGTGTTTGATTTAGATCGCAATATATTCCATACAATCTAAATTGTTGTGTAAAAAATATATATATATGTATTATCTCCTAATCTTTCTCTCTATCTCGGAACATTTTAATTAAATAAATTATTTCTCCGTACAAAGTACAACAAATAAGTAAAAGAAATTGAAACTGTCTTCGAATAAAAAAAAATCGAAATAATCGAAGAAAATGCTAGACAGAAAATTCTCTAACTAACCAAAACATACTTCTAATACTCTATCCGTATGTATAATGCAATGTCCACTTTCTATATTATAGAAAAAATACACTAGCATCTTTCCAATGTGTAACTTCCAGCATCCTTTCATATACACTATAAATTGTATGTTTGTATGAAATCGCCATCTATTACGATCTAAATGGTAATCGTTCAAGTAATTAGTTCTTCTTCCCGTCTGTCTTAAATCTCCCTCTCTTTTGCCATCACAGTCTTTTTTGTCGAATGTCATCTAAACGTGAACCCGTCTTCTTCTTCTTCTTTCGTCCAACAACACAAACACACACATCAAATCAAATTATAACAAAAATAAACTTTTGACTAAGCAAAATCAAAGAGCCTATTTGTATATGCAAACAAAATGCTTCTTTTAAATTACGCTTATTATTCGTGATGTCTATACCTCTATCTAAATCTATCGCTCTATAACCCATTTGTTGTGTGCATTTTTTTCTTTTATTTTTCTGTGTTATTCATTTTAATTACCAACATTATTCGGTGTGCCCGTTGTTTCTCGTTTCTGTTGTGTATGCGCTCTCTTTTCTATTTATATTTCATTTTCGTATTTGTTGTGTTGGTGTGTTCTTTTTTTTCTCTCTCTCTCTAACTCTGTGCAATAAATCTTCTGTAAGATCTCTCTTCTATCTATTCTATGTTCCATATTAAATCGTTTTAACCTTTCATTTCATGCAAAATCGAATTTTCACATAAACCTAATTCGTATAATCCTCTTTTCTATCTCTATCTGTCTTTCTGTGTATATCGTCACAAAATCCTCCTCTTTCATAATGCAAAACAAAAGAACCAAACTTCACCGCCGATCTGAAGGATATAAATGTTAATTTCCCCATTGACGCTTTTGAATTAAACTAATACAATGCATGATTAGACGTGAAGTGATTGATTATCATTCATTTTCCCGAAACAATCGAGGTTCTTAACCGAAAATATTCAATATGCGCCAAAAATATATGTATATTTTTGCCATTTCAATTCGAACATAATCACAAAATATAAAACCCTTATCTTACATAAATTAAACCTTGAAAAAATGCTAAATTCTAATATTGGTCCTTCGAACGATGAAATTCGGCATTGTAAGATCTCCAACATTTTCCGCGCATTTTGATAAATGAATTTACATTCGAATTCGTACAATGGAAATTTGCTCTCATTGAAATCAATATCTTGGGAATTCAATCATCAATCACTTCACCGTCAATACACTGTACACATCAAATAGTTTCTTTTCTCACACTTTTTTCCTTCTTCTCTCTCTCTCTATGCTTCTTTCGTCTTGCTTTTCATAATATTCCATTTTTCCATTTCAAAATAATAATAATTCATGATTCAAACATTAAAAAATGAATATTTTTTTCTCCCTTCGATTATTTTCGCGTTCGGAGAAAAAAATATATACATTTATTTGAGAAAAGCTCAATAATAAAAAGTGTATAAGAATATTATTTTTTTTTATTGATCATATCATCATGCAAATTTATTTTGCTTCGATTGGATTATATAAGCAACATTAACACCACTAACAGCAAAAAAACAGTAAAAACGTAGATTCTTTTCGCGCACCAACAAAAATACAAACAAACCAACCAGTTATCCTATAACAACCATTTCATTTGATGTCTAATCTGTGTATTTATATTTTTTTCTGCGTTTTTGCGATTTGCTCAACTCAAATCACATTAATTCCATACAATGGGCCGTGTAGACAAATTGGATACGTCGTTTTCGCGGTCACGTTCATCATCAATGTCAAGTCTGGAAAATATCAGCACCGAATCAGTGACATGCTTAACTTTTGCCGATAGTTATACTAAGAAAAGTGGTAAGTACGACGGCATGGACACACTTGAAATTATTCGAATTTTACGAAGTGTTCATGTTCAGCAGCAAATGTTACGTGCTGATTATTTTCGCTGCTTTAAGAGCTTCTTTTATTCGTAAATAATTCATTGCGATTCGTATTTTTCTTTTATTAGATCCATCCACCTTATTGCCAACGTTATGGGTTGGCACAAGCCTTGGGTCAGTTTTAACCATATCGATAACGTTACCTGATGCTGACGTACGTAAAACACAACCGGTTATTCCAACGATTATGGGTATGATTGAACACATTTAAAATGGCAAATGAATTATTTGTTAACACCAAAAACAAATTCAAATTACTTACGAACACCGATTTTAATGAGCTTTTGAAAACTTTTCTCGGGTATCGCTTTTCGTTTGGTGCAGGCGGTTCATTGTTTCGCTTGAAGGGTTCGATTTTATCAATGTCATTTTTGGATTGTAATGGTGCGCTTATCCCATACTCGTATGAACCATGGAAGGATGAAAATCGTGGCGGTGATGCGAGCCGAAGAGATCGTAATGATATCATAATTTTATTTTGAATATCTTTGCCATGTCGGTTTTCATTTTATTTTATGCGATAATCGATTCATACGATCAATTTAATTTTCAAATTTATCGCAATGAGAGATGAAGACCCAAACACACACACATTTCGAATGCAAATCGGTAATTTGATTGTCGCATTTTTGCACAGGTACACCAACCAAACAAGGCAGCAATCGAATGAGTCCAACACTTGGAGCTGGCAGTAGCACTGATTCGTTCAGCGACCGACAATTTATAGCGATTACGAGCGAGAAAACGGCCCGCGTTATTGCATTACCTAGTCAAAATTGTGTTTATCGCCAACAAATCGCTGATACCGATTACGTTGTCAAAGCGGAAATTATTAGTTTAAAAGGTACAGACACGCACTACTATTTTACATTCTGAAAAAAGTGCAAACAAGACACTTTTTGTTCTTTCTCCATTTCGATTGCGATTCATCCATCCATCTTTTCCGTTTTTTGCATGCAGATAGCGTTTGTCTGATTTGCTATATTTCAACGGGACATTTGATAGCATACAGTTTGCCGAGCTTGCGACAACTTATGGACGTCGATTTTCTGCCATTGGCCGATCTCAGGTACTTTTTTGCTTACTCAACACAATTACGTATAATAGATCCTTTTTAATGTTCGTTTTCGTCAAAACAAAAAAAAAACTAACACGAATTTTTGTTAGAATTTTTCTTGCATAAATCCTGTCTTCTTTACACACAATTTCTTTTCGATTTTATTTTAAATATATGCGCGATTTATGATGAATTCACATTTTTTATCCAATTGAGTTCTATTTTACTCTCTCTATTCGCTCGCATTGAATTCAAATTCTCAATTTGATCCGATTTATCTTTCAGTTGTTTGTTTCAAATCATTTAACGTTTTTTTATGATAATTCGAATTTTGTCTTCTTATTTGATTGGATTGTTTATATTTTGGATGAATTGTATTTATTTTCTTTTAGAAAGAATTTTTTTCACAATAAAAAACGAATTTAAATTATGACTTTTTGCAATCAGATGCTTTTCAGAATGCTTAGACATCAATCATTCTAAACATATCTGAGATTTAAAAAAAAATCCACGAATCCAAAATACAAAAACAACCGTAACTGATCTATTGAAAATAAACAAATATGTGATCCTTTTTACACTTATTCTATTGATGAATGATAAAACACTTCCAAATTTGTAATTTTTTTTTATTTGTTAGATAAATATATTCACTTTGCACAAATAGCAACAAATTGTAGTAGATGGTCTGCACTATAATCTGTCAAATTCTATTTCTAAGACTATATATATAGTTTATAAAGAGCAACGGCAAGCATCTTTCGCTTTATAGGCAATTTCGTGTTAAATGTTCGCAGTCGTTAAAATGTGGGTGTATGTGTGTGTGTTTAAATTTCCAACTATTTATGTAATGAGGATTTATAGCCGATCATAATTCCAAATATGCCGCTTGTTTATTATGTATTCCTTGAAAGAAAAGCAAACCTTGATGTTTTCGTGTGAGAAATGTGTATTACCTCGACGATATAAATGCGTGTTCACAAAACTGTAAACAATGTAATTTTTTGTGTATGAAATCCGATCCGAAGCGCAATGAATAAATCCCATTTAATTATCCCTGGATATATTTAACATATGTACGCCGTTAGGGTATGCATTATGTGGATAATCACATAGTCTATTTTATGTGTTGGCAGTGAAATATTGAAAGTAATGCCGAACATCTCTTTAAAATGTTGTTCCCAATTTGTGAATATCCAAATGTCTATAATAAACCATCCCATTTTGCTTCAGCTATTCACGAAATATGCATCATTTTACACTTGTTAACATATTCACCATTCGCGACAAAAGCAAATGCATGCGCATTGCGCAACCAAGTGTGTGCATTTCATATCAAGCCAATACCTTATCCTTCTATACATAAAAGTTCTAAACATTTCCTATTTGATTTGCAGCCTTACACCAACGAAATACGTTTTATAATCGCTCAACAAACAAAATCACATTTCACAAACAGATTTACGAATCAAATGTACGATTGTCCATAGATATGTGTGGGCGGAAAATACACGATCGAATTTAAAGGCACCATGATATTATGATCTAATAATCTCCTAATAAATTTATTTATATGCGCCATTGTAACCGCCGCTTTACCCATTCGGATGTATGTAATTGAGTCCATGAGCGCTGAAAATCCATTTCGATATTGTTTTCAATTATATATGGACGTTTGATAGTCCGTCAGCATTGCATCATAATCTCCTTAAAAATAAAACCTTTGATCCAGCGGCATAACGGCCCTTTTTACGTGCCATGGTTTAAATAACAAAATGCATCACATATTTATTGCGTTCAATACATAATAAACAAAGCGACTTAAAATATACAGGAAATTAAAAGTGAAATACACTTGTAAATCAGCACTCATCGAGCACACATATACTCTCCTCACACAAAATACGGTGAGATTTTTCATCGCAACATTATCGGTTGAATTACGTTAGTAGGATTACACGAATTTAGTAATTGTTTAATATAGAGCTTTCGAATCACTCACCAAAATGTAGTGCGCACACACACAAAACAAAACCATTCACCATTTTCAAAATGTGCACTCAAAATCGTTCATTGTGTTCATGTAAATCAGCGCGAGGCATTTCGTTTCGATATGACTCAAATCGAGTGCAACGAAAAATGTGTTCCAGTGTTTTAGCACCTTTGTTCTTTAATTCTTAATTAATATGGAAATGTAATTGTTATCTAAAAAGTTTGTCAAGGCAATTAATACACATTTTGGTGAAGTAGAGCAGCAGCGGCGCCAGCAGTAACAGCAACAAAGTGCCTTTGCACATACAATTTTGAAACACAAAAATAGACCTGAACACCGTTCGTATGCGTGTATTTCTTTTGTTGTTGTTATTCTTGCCTTATATGTATCCACTTTTAGCTATTTGTATTAGCAAACACATAGAGATGGAAACGCACCAGTGCAATAATGCCAATGTCACGCAAATGAGCACGCCTGTCTATCTTTCTCTCTATTTATTTATCCCTTTCAATCTCTAATGTGTAATTGGTTCTAGTCTCTTGCTCAAAATCCCCGTTTTTTTTTCTCTCTCTCTCTCTAATTCCTGATTTCTCTGTACACTCTCTGCTCTCTGTCTTTCTATCTCCCTTAGCATTTTCCAATTTTCAATGGAATTGCATACATTTCGATTGTAACCACTTTCAAATCGTTGGCAACCTAATGAAATGAACGAAACATTCTTCTTCGCGTGATTGAAGCACAGAATCGTATTTCGGTTTGGTGCTGACTATGTTTGGTGCCGCACACAACAAACTTGTATGCGGGATAGATTCAAATTTAGTTTGACATAATGAAAAAGCTCATTCGAATATATCGACGCGAGGATTTTGATATGCTAACGAATTTTTCACCGTCAATTGCAAATCGCAACGAACCTCATACCATGTGGCTTCCGTTCATTTTGGAAATTGTTTAAGCGTGAACAAACAGTCGAATTTATGTAATTGAAAACTTGCAACACAATTTCGCAAATCCCGAACAATAAGACAAATTCACAAATATTTATCCAATTTCGTATTACATTGAATTTTCGAAGTCATGATGAGATGTTTGGTTGATCTTCAGTTAAATCTTCAATTTGATTGCATTTATTGAATGTTAAATATGCTTCATTTAAACAACAAACGAAGTAACACTACTCTTTTTTTAAATTTAAGCATTTACCAATGACAATAGATACAATATGCTCCCGATGAATTTTGTTGCCCTGAGCACCCTGACATTGTTGCAATGTGTACATAAAACCCAGCATTAAACAAACTTACAAACAAACGCTATATAATATAGAATCAAGTTTAGACAAAAAAAAATAATACTAATACAATGAATCAGGTACTTTAGACACACTTATTTACTAAACATATGTATATAAATGTATTAGAGCGGTCACCAATGCAGCTTCAATTAACAATGAAAATAATAAAAAAATAAAAAAATATCAAAATTCAAATCCCACTCAGCAGTCAGTTGTTTAACATTTTGGATCGAAACAAATTCATTTTACACTCTTTTTTGTTCTCTCCTAAACAAAATCCACCTTTATCAATTTATCCGTTACATTTTTGTATATGCATTTGTTTTTTGAAAAGATTAAAAACAAAGAAAAAAAAATTATACGAGAGCGCATTCACTCCAATTTATCCCCTTGTCACTCCGAAAACTGTTTAATATACCACTTCCCAAATCCAGCCGAATATTTGTAAAAGAAAATCCAAAAAAAAACGAAGTGTTGTTTAAATGACGAACATTAAACAAACAATTTAAAATAAACGAATCCAGTAAAAGCTGTAGCTGTCTATTTGCCCATATTTTTCTTAACTAAAATCCAAACATGTGCTTCTTCTTCTTCTCTTGTGTACGTGTCTTTTTTTTTCATTTTCGGTTGTTTGTTGATCCAATTATTGTGTGTGTGTGCAGCTTTCAAACAAAATGTAAGCAAGGAATTGTAGATCCAATGCTTTCAATATGGGGCCAACAACTAATTGTGCACGAGGATACCAACCAGTAAGTTTGTATTGTCTTCTTCGGCTACTGAACCATACCTACTTTATATTCCTGTATACTTTTTTCGTTCGTTTCTTTTTTTTTCGTTTTTTTTTCTTTGTTTTTTGATTATTATTATTATTCTTATACAAAAGCGGCACAAAACAAAAGCAAAACTTCTCAAGCCAACATTTTGATAAAGACGAGATTTTTGTAAATAAATTAAGGTGGGGATGGTTTTTGGTTCATTTTGGCTTTGGCATTTTGTCTACCACGACGATTTTTTTTTGTGATTCCCATGAGAGACACGGTAAATACGCTGAAGACTTAAAAAGCAATGAGCACAAAGAGATGAGGTTGTTATCTTCTCGCCCAACTATTATATACGGGACACAATGCCATGAAAATTTAATTTTAAAACAGTTCAAAAGAACCATAGCGTGTATTTATGTTCCGTGTAGTTGACAGCAACTTTTCAAAACGATAAATAGAAGATAATTAGTTGGACGATGGAGGTAATGTATTTATATTCAATGATTGTTCATTTTTCATGATTCCCACATGGCACTTGTACGAGTCGACAAAATTTATCTATGAATCACACGATGGTGCCAAGAAGTTGAAAACTTTTTTTTTTTCATTTCAATGGAAGTCTCGTGCCTGATGTTTCTTGATTGACTTGTGGTTTTTACGTTTTCAACAAAGTGTTTCCGATTGTGTCAAATGAATCAAAAATCAGGGCGTCAAGATATCAAAGCCGGAATACCACACAAACCAAGATCCCAATAACCAGTAACCAACATAAGCGTTAAGTTACAGCATAATATTTTATGAATTACGTATATAGATTTTTGAAACGATGTCAAAACGAATGAAGCCAACGACCATCGAATTTAAAGAGGGAAAATATCGATCTTTTTTTTCATTTTTAATTGATATTGAATTATTAAAAATTAACATAGAGTTAATACGAAGTATAATATTGATTTTATTTGATTCTTTTTTTTTTTCATTTACAGTTATATAAAATAACGTAAATAATCTCAGTTAAACCAAATGCTCATGCCAGACTGTACAGCGAAGCATTGTGACGCTTTCTTTGTTTAAATTGAGCATTTGGGAATGTAACTAGACAGAAAATCTATATTAAATATTCATATTCCAGACAGAAATGTCTATGTAAATAATAAATAGTAGATATGAATATATGTGATCATATGGACCCAATGAAATATACGTAAATGATTGAAAATCGGCAATCTTAGGCGAAATCATAACCATAAATTCACATCAGATACATGTACTTAAGAATGAGCTATCAAACAACCCCGAGGAAAGGAACATGTTTTCGATTTCGACTATTCTCTTTGACCTTAAACATTCCACCAAATATTTTTCTTCCATGTATTTGTAAATCTGACTTTGGACTATATCTCTATCTATCTATCTCTCTCTGTCTCTCTTCGCTTTTGCCAGCACCATTTATTTCCATTTTTCAGAGTGATTCCACACATTTTATCACTTATCAAAAAACAAATTACTAATCAAAAACATTCATTCGCATGCAAAACATATAAATATTCCTCTAAACTCGTAAATTGACTGTAACACAACACCAAACGTTTTCAAAATAATTTGATAGATGTGAAATGTGTGATCGCATGTTTTATTTTATTTCAAATTTACTTATTAGTTGATAATTTTTCTCTTTTTTAATACAAACAAATATATATATAGAGTTTAAACAACAAAATATTATATATTATTATTAATTAATTATCGAATTTGAGTTCGTTTCAACGGTCGTCATAATTGAATAATGAATGAGAAATGTTGTGTTGAGTGAAAATCGTGATATACTGATAATTTTTGTTTACTGAGTTGGTGACTTACAAGGAGAATTGTAAAGCTGTGCGCGGAATAAATAAATACAAAATATTGAGCGAACAGCTTTGAAGGTGCTCCTTGTAAGAGCTCTGTGAATGAAATTATCAGCTCAACAAAACGCTGTTCATTTATTTTTAATTATAGCAATGAAATATTAGATCGTAGTCAAAATTTTCTACATTGTCCTAGCTCCTCAATTAACATTGTTGTACTCTTTTTTTTCGTTTTGTTCCATTTGAATTGTATTTTGAATGTGGCATTCAGAATTTCCAAGACATTTTGCTTTAGTAATCGGGGGCATGGCTTGTATTTGGCAACACCAACCGAAATTCAAAAGTTCACTGTTTGCGATGAATTTTGGTAAGACCCATTCAATTCTGTTCGCGATTCGTTTTTGTCTAACCTTAAGTCATTAAATATTCACTAAATCTATTTTTTTATTTCTGTAGTCAATTTATGAATGAAATGATTGGTGAACTATTTTCACCAACCGATATGCCCGAACCACCTAAGGAAAGTTTTTTCAAAGGTCTTTTTGGAGGCGGTGCACGAAATTTGGATCGTGAAGAACTTTGTAAGTCTATATTTAAAAATATCCAAATATAATCATTCTTGATCTACTTAAATTGAATTTTAATAAAAATTTATAATAAAGTCGGTGAAAGTGGCAGTGGTAAGCCGAATCGATCGGTTGCCAAGCATATACCGGGTGCAAATCTTCAAGAATTGGGCACACGTGCAAGTACGGCCGCATCTGAAATAAGCCGTGCACATCAATTGGCCATGGAGCGTGGCGAAAAGCTGAGTCAATTAGAGGATCGTGCCGAACGAATGTCGAATCAAGCACAAGAATTCAGCGGAACAGCTCACAGTCTTATGCAAAAATACAAGGACAAAAAATGGTATCAACTGTAGTAAATACACCACCACCACACCACCAATACCAAAACCACAGCCACTTAAAACACACACATATACACAATCACAGACACACAAGATATAAAATATATCAACCTTTGATCATTTATATGGGGCTATACAAAACATACCAATTCACACATTTTTCGTCGATAATGTTATCATTTTATTTTATGTTCTTCTTGAAATCCAAGCATATAAAACGGTTTGTAAACGGACGAGAAATGAAAAGAAATGAACAATCAGTCGTATTGTCTATAAACGGAATATCGAGTCTCGCAAGAACACGCAACATTAAATATTCACGATCATTTTTATATTAAATTCACTATATTGAATTTTTTTTTCTTTTTTATTTGTTTTTAAAAAGTTTCCGTACACTGTATTTTATTTTAGTTTTTGTTTAAATTGAAGCAAAACGAATATCCGGTAACAAGCTTTACGTCTTCATTCTTCATGTTGTAACAATTTCTATGTGTACCATTTTGAAATGTGTTTTTCGAAATTTTTCAAAATAATTTAATCTGTCTTATGATCTGTTGCTTTATTGTAATTTTCAAAGAATGAAAATCTCTCTTGATTTCTGAATGCATTTCTATTTAAATACTCGTATGTCTATCGAAAAAAATAAAATGTGTCAATTCACAATTTACTTAACCAACATTCGAATGAGAAATGAGATTGCAGTTGTGATTTTTTTGCGAACACACACACCAAACAACCGAGTGAATAAATGAAATCGAAACTAAACATTTAATATATTTAGTATATATAGTGTATAGGAAATTGAATGAGTTGCATCGCGTCCAAGTAATACATCATTTTTGCAATAGGCTCGATTAGTTAAACATTTTTCTATTGTATTAAAGAGTCTATATATGACAAAAAAAATACAAAAATATTAGCTCATAAGACTCGTTATTGAATAATAAAACAAAATGTAGCCTTTACTTTGTATATTTGAAGAGATATTATATATATATACATATATGAGAGGAAAAAAACTAACTGTGTTGAATTGTATTTTTGAAGTAGGTAAAAAGCAAGATAAATGTGAGATTTTAAATTCGCCCGTGTATCGTTCCGGATGAAACTCCATTTTATGTGAGATTAATTGTTTGTTAAATATATTTAGATTCTATTTACGTACGAAGACAAAAGTGCAAAAGCATGGAGTAAATTTAATAAAGTCAAGAAAAAATTAATCCTATAAACAGACAAAATATATAAAAGAAATCGAGTAGATAGTCATAAACAGTTTTTTTTCATTGATAGTTCGACCGAAAAGAGGTTCTCTATTGTATGTTCCACAAGTAGCTATTGAAAGTCAAAGCGAACATTAGACATTTTAATTAAATAGGACTAAATTAAAGCGAATAATAATATGCAATATATAATGAACATGTAAAAATGATGTTAGAATAAAGCCATAGCAGCTAAGCATTTAAGCATTTGTTATATTTGTAAATATATATATTAACAGAAAAGAGATATATGTAGCGCGACAAATCCTGGCTATCTTTTTCCAATTTGCTCTTCGTCCAATTCCTCAAAATACAAAACACATTTATTGTTTCGTTGTTGATGACGCCCATTCTTATGTTTTTTTTTTTTTTTTTTTAATTGGAATAGGCTTATCTTTATCCCATTGGCTGTAATTATGATTTTCTCCTTGTTTTTCTCTTATCAACAATAAAAGATCTTGTCACTAATTTACATTTTTCTTTTCAGTTGTTGCATTTTTAATTTTTAAGTTTTTTATTTTTTTCGGCAGTTTTAGTTCTATATCGTGATTCTTTTTTACAATTCAATGCTTTTAAATTCATTCTAAGTGTTCTTTGTCTTTTTGTTCCTATTATTATGTGTTAATTTTATTTGATGATGCAAATTGCATGTGTGTAAATGCTTCCATAGACCGCTTCACATCAAGATGGATGATTTTCCAATGAAATCACCGACTTTCATTTAAATGCCCATCTCCTCGTTTTGGAAACGTCTATAAAATCAACAATCATGAATATTTCGTGTTCAAATTTATGGAATTTTGAATTACACACCAATAATCAAAAATACACCGAACAAAATCCAAACATATCTGCTTTTGACGTGTTGATCAAAGAGACAGCCTTCAGTTTTGCAAAAGAAACAGATTGTTAGTGTGCAGTGATGCGGGGCAATTTATTTCAAAATATAACAAGCATTCACACAAAGTGAAAAAATCCATAGATGATGACGTAAAAAAATTTAGGGGGGGTGATGGCAAAATTCTGTAGGGGGTTCCTGGAAAAATCCATGGGGGGCCCTGACGATGTCAACAATTTATACGAAATGAGGATAAAATCGTTTTTTTTGGAAGTCACTTTTTGAGGCGAAAATCTCTAGCCAAGAAAAGTGAAGAGCAAAAAAAAAGGTTCTCGTTTCCATGGAAAAAAACACATCCATTTACAATTTCCCTAACCGCAGAAATGATGACGCAATGGTACATATTTTAACATATCTTCCAAATAAATCAAAACTACTTGGGTACATCAAAACCAATAAAATGCACCATTTAATGCTGTTTTTGATTTTTTTTCTAAGTGAATATGAGCATTTTGTATTTGAAATTGACGTGCAAACATCGTTACATTACATTACATTTAAAATGAGAATCATAACATCATATATAGAAAGGTTTTGCTTTTTTACCATATCACATCACATAGTCAGAATGAAAGTGAGTCTAGATATACGAATGAAGCCCGATAAAAACTGTTGAAGATTTGCAGAAATTTAATTTAGTTTTTTTCAGTGAAAATCCTCCATTGAAAGAGGAAGAAATATTAGGTTGAAAAAAAAATGTTGCGCAAAGAAGCCATAAAGAGGCCACCGTTCACTTTTATTACATTTCGGCATTTATTTAATTTGTCTCAAAACTAAACATAAACAAAAACAATGTCACACAGCTTGCGAAAACACAAACACAAAATCATTTTGCTTTTATTCATCATCATCATCATCATCATTATCATCAACAATAAATTGTTTCTCAAAACATTAAATGATATCAACATTATTTTCTCCTCAGGTAAAAAGAATGAAATTACATATGCTTTACGAAATGTAATGAAGTTATGCGATGATGTTCAACCAGAACAAAAAACATTCACTAAATATTGTTGGAATTCTTGATTTAAAAAACAAATAAAAAATGATTTATTTCTGTGCATCGTGTGCAGCAGATCGAGTTGGAGTTGAAAATATGATACTTGAACAACGCAAACAAACAAAGTCATACAATTATTTTGCCATTGTCAAATTCGCAGAGTGAGAGTGAGAGAGAGAGTTGTCCGAGCACAGTGATAGAACGTAATTCGGAATTATCAACTGATAGTATAAATCCATAAATACCAAAATGCAAAACTATTGCAAAAAATGACAAAATTATATTGATATGAATTATTCCATAAAACCAAAAAAAAAAAACAACACTTTATCGTAAATGCATAGCTGACAAAACCTATTTTTAGTCTCACTTTTCAGAGCTATTGTACGTATTTAAGTTATATAAGTGAATAAAAACTATTGAATGAAATATTTGACGATCTTTTCGAGAAAAACCACAACCACACGTATTCAATAATAAAATCAAAAAAAAAAAACAGAAGCCACAGTTTGCTTTTTTTTCAAAATCAATCTAGTGACGAAAAGCTATTATTATATATTATTCGAACATTTCTAAAGTAAAAACACATGTTATATATTATACAAGAGAAAGAAGATAAAAAAACGTTTATAAAATATTATTATTATGATTATAACTGCATATTAAGAGTTTTTTGATTATACAAAAGTAGGCGAGAGGTTCGTTTGTGAACAAAGAGCATATCAAATCATTTTTTTTTGCTCTTTCATATTCAATATATTTGTTTGTAGCCCAACAATATATTTTATTATTTAGATGTTTTTTTTTTATTTGCATAGCGATGGATGAAGTTTAATTCATTCGCCGGAGTGGTTATTTTTTCTTCAAACAAACTAGCAGCATGTTTTTAGTCCTTCTGATTACATTTATTGAACGTATTGGATTTTTTTTTCGTTTGTGAAGCAGCATGGAATCAATATAGAAGCAAAAAAATCATAGAGTGTGCATCAGTCACATACATACAAACACAATTTTTACATAATGTCCATTGAATTAAGCAATAGGATGATGGGACACAACTGATGTGTCAATGTATCTATAGTGACTTTGTATTGAACAGACGTATCAAAATGTGTAACAAACATTCAACTAATCAAAGTACAAAATTACTTCTCTGCCTAGATCGTACGCTACACTTTGCACTCTCGCTCCTTTGAGATTGTGGCTATAGCAAACACAGTTGAACATATAGTTGATGATTTCTTTTTAGATATGAACTGAAGTTCCGTTTCCGTTTTCTAATTAGCTTTAACAAACTTTGATCTGAAACAAACAAACAAAAATAATTACAAAAAGTTGTTGTCAAACAGTTCAAATGGACCCCGAACATTCTGCCATACCGGTGGAAATAGTATGTTGTAGTTTATGAAATCGAAAAGGAATTATAGAAAACACACACTCTGCTTAGAGCAACCCACTCACGCACATCATTTCAAATGCAACATATTCCTGTTCAATAAAATAATCAACCCCATTGCATCAATAGCTCTACTTTTTTTAAGTTTTTATTTGATTTTTTCCATCTCCTTCTCCCCCCCCCACCCCTTTTTTGATGTAAAAAAAAAAAAAAAAAATCTATTCCCCCCAGACTAAATGTGTATTTGTACATAGTGTCCAGAATTAGTGACATTTAAAGTAAAAAAAAAACCAACGGCAATGCTGTTACATATTTAATGCTAGACGTAGAAATTTCAGCCAAAAAAAGAAGAGAAAATATTTGTCATGTTTATACTAAAATAGTAGCAAGAAAAACAAATGTGAATATAATAATTGTTCAGTTTTCATTAGTGTATTTTTGATCTTTGGTTCATTCGTTTTTGAAGTTCAAATGCGGAATGTATGCATTGAAAAACTCGTTAAAATATATCTGTGGTTTCAACGTATTTAATACAAAAAAAAAGAATACACGAACAAATGAAAAAAAAAATATGGGGAAAAACCAGAAAATAATGTAAATTATATACCCAATTGCGCAAATGATTGAAATGTCGCGCTGCTGTAAAGAAAAAAAAATTACATATTTTGTGAATAAATATATTTTTAACGTATTCATATTAATCTTGGAGATCAAAACCATTTGAAATGTCCACATAACAGACACAACAATTTTGCTAATATAGAACAGTATGCACAACAAATCCAAAACCATTTTTGAATGATCCGATACTGTTCAAAAGGAAATCAATTGAAATCGCCTTTCCAACAATACATTTTACGCTTTCAACTTTGAAGTGATGCATTTTAACCATAAATCCACAGTGTTACGCATTCAAAATCAATTGAATCTGGCCAATTGCCATGGTTGCCATTTGTCACTTGAATTTCGAAAGTACACGATTGATTTTTTGCTGCAAATAGTAGCTCAAAGCTGAGCTTATATGTTTTGAAAAGGATGTTACTATAACTCAAAAACCAATGTTATGATTACAACAAAAATAAATAAACAAAAGAGAGAGAAGAAAGTTTTAGTCCAACTGCAAAAGAGACGCTTATCTCTTTTATGTTGTTATAAATTGCATAAATTGGCTCAAGTCCAATTTAATTTACATTTTTATCACAGACAAAAAAATAAAAAAACAAAAAACCATGTAGATTAATTGAACGCTTTGTGAATGTTGACTTGTAGAAATCTTAGCAGTAAAACATTTTTGTAAACAATCAAAAACCTAGCGAAATAAAAAAAAACCAACAACCGGAGAACCATCGTTCGAATTGACAGATGACTTTAATATTATTAAATGATGAAAATTATATATGAAAAAAAAAACAATATAGATATAACAATATGTGAAATGCCGTAGACGTATTCCTTTCAGTTTCAATTGAGCATTGTATTGTTTTCGAAGACGTACAAAAAAAACAGTCAATTCAAAGGAAAAAATCATCATTTTCTTCAGTAAATCCTCCAACACCATTTTATATTAGATCCGTTCAATTGAAATTTATTTGGATTTATCCAAAAACAACGGAGATGATTGAAAATTGACATTGACGTGTCCAAATCCAGACAACCACAATATGTTATATGACAATAATACCGATTATTTTGATTTAAATTTGATAGAGTGCAGTTGAATATTTCGAACATCATCAATTCCCGATCGGGAGTCTCAAACCATCAATTTGTTCGATAAAAAAATGAGTGTGTGAGAGAGAAAAAACACAAATTTTCTTCTTCACCTCATTTGATATGTGTAATATTTGTCTGAAAACTCTTCCCGTTTGAAGATTTCTTTGGAATACGGCATTTGAGCAAATAAATTCACTTGGCATTGACACCATTTCGTTGAATAAATTCAATAAAAACCGTTCACCGTCACACGATTAGTCTTCCGTTCAAATTGAAATATATAGAAAGGAATATATTGGGTTAAAATTTGTGTTAATATAAATATATTTATGTGCAGAAACACAATCATTTTATTATTCGTACAAATAGAATTGTTTTTGTTAAACTCGAGCCCAAAACCAAATGGCATTTATGTTTGAATAGGCATTTTAGCTTAGCTTTGTTACATTACATTCTGGTGGCCAACTGACCCATTTCTTTCTCTTTTTTTTAAAAATCAAATCGATGTATATGTATTTTACATTGATCACTTCTGAAGGATCAACGAATGAAAATAAAACCACTTGTCTTCGGTCAAAATCAAGTCTCATTCATTAAAAGAATGGCCGAAACCAAAAACTGGCTAAAAAAAAAACAGAGTATTGCTCAGCGCTGCTGCCATCCAGAGCATATTAAAATATCTTGCTGAGAATGCGTCGTCCGTCGCATG
>NW_022198340.1:1879671-1895326 GCF_009176525.2 Contarinia nasturtii | reverse complement strand
ATCAGCGAGTAGAAGAAATCAAGAAAATGCCATGCAACCAGAAAGGAATATAGATCAAAACATTCAAAAATTCATAGCCTTCTACTACTATAAAAAATACTACATTGTTTTAGCACTGATAATAAAAACATCAAAAATTGATAAATCGGTGAAACAGATTACAAACCGTGAATTAAAAGAGTTGTGGATAATAATAAATTTAACCGCAGATAAGAAACCAAAATTTGACGAAACATTGATTAAATTGACATTGCATTTAAAATATTTACTTACCTCTGATTGTTCATGATAACACTCGAAACGAGGATATATTTAATGGTAATTCAAACAAAAATGTTTGTATATCAAACAGTATGAATTATGAAATATCATTATTTATTCAGCGAGAGCTGTGCAAACCGAAATAAATATTCCACTTGTATACAATGACAAACGTAAATATTGGTCAGGGCTGATTTTTGTTGCTCTCAGTTCTGCAGTCATAAGATGACCTTGTCTTTGATTTATAAACGATGATCATTGAATAGAATAAGATATTTAATGAGTCTAAAACACATTATTTGACTATAGTATTTAAAAATCAGTCCAAATGATTTTTTTCTCGATCATGAAAATCGCTTGTTTAATTTTTGTTTTCCAAATAAACTACAACGTAAGTTTTCAACCCCAAATTGTACAATTGTTCATGTAAAAATATCAACCAACTGATTGAAAAATTACAGTTTTGCCATGATGTGATTCCAATCTCATCAAAAAAATGGATCCAACCATACAATATGCATTGGCATGTTTGCACTAATAGTCTATACTTCGTCGACTATTTAAGTCAATCTAGTACTATAAATAGATTTGGTTATTACAGCAATCAAATTTATTCAGCTGGCATCGAAGGATAACTTGCGCCAACCTTCATGATTCCCCTGAAGGAATGCAAAAATCAGTTTGCAATCGGTAATAAACGCACTGTAACTATAATTGAATGGGGCGGTAATAATGAAGACGCACGGCCAGTCCGACAAAGTTTCGGTGTCGAACAGTGATGGGCAAAGATACTTTATCTGAGGTTTTTAAGATACTTTTGAAAATTATCTGATAAAGATAACGAGATCTTTTATCTTATCTAGATAGAATTTTAAAACTTTTAAAATATCTTATCTGTTATCTAAACTTTAGATAGTATCTTTACACATCACTGGTGTCGAAGAATCAATGAAGTATACAAATAATGATTGGAATGTAGCAAAGGCGTCGCCAAAATGCCAATTTTATGGCGGAACATTTCGAAGTGATTTTTGCGCTGAAACAGCATCCGCAAATGGGAACGTTTATCGTTATACAAAATGTACAGGAACCAGTGTGTCCATAATATATAGAAATATCACTAAATAGTGTCGATATCTATACTATATCGGTCCACTATATATGAAAGATATTGCCGCACGGCACCGTATCGCACGATCGAAGTCAGTGTAGACGGAAAAAATCACAAATTTCCGTGCGGCAGTAGAATAAACTGTGTGTATGCGTCAACATGTTTGCTGTCCGCACTCACTTCGTTCGTGAGCTACGGTGTCTTGCGGAATATCTTACATATATAGTGCTCCGATATAGTATAGATATCGACACTATTTAGTGCTATTTCTATATGTTATGGACACACTGACAGGAACAAAAAAATTATTGAGGAATATACGAGCTTCGTCTGGAATAGAATGGAATGAAGACAACAATAAATTTTATCATACCGATTCGTGTTCTGGTGTTATTAGAGAGTATGACTGGGATCCAAAAACTGGTGATATTTGTAAGCTTATTTGTTGAAGCTTATTTGGTGCACTTCATAGTTTACTTTTTATGTTCTAGGTAATGGCCGTGTGGTTTTTAAATATAAAAAAAGAATCGGGGAATTGTTAGTTGTTCCAATTGGATTGACAATTGACGTCAAAGGTTATTTGAATGCAACTTTATACGCTGGAAGCTGTGTATTGAAAATTAATCCCAGGTAAACTTAATAGTTCTGAAATCTTGCAAAAGAACATCAAAATAGTGGCACATCTTATTATTTCATTTTTAGAACTTCTAAAGTGATGAAGAAAATTACAATACCCGCAGAAATCGTGACTTCTGCTTCATTTGGGGGCCCAAATCTAGACATTCATTTTGTTACCACGGCTAGTAAAGCTTTTAATTTAACTGATGGCGGTTTATCAAATAAAACATTCGGCCCAGAGAGTGGTTCTGTATATATGATAACGGGCCTCAAAACAAAAGGCTATCCAGGGAGACAATTTTGTGTTAGATCGTATTTTCGTTGGTCAAAATGTTTCATATATAATAAAAATAAAAAATAAAACTGATATACTATGCAGAAAATCGAACTATTTACTGCGTCACACTGAAAATCTTTCATTTCAGGTGAAAATCGATATTTTCATATACAAATCCAATCCCGTTAAAAGGACGAACGCTGCAGTTCAAATAATTAATAATGAAATCTATCTAAATAAGTTAGAGTAAAAAAAAAGTATCGTTTCCTTTGACCTAAGTAACACCTGTGTTGATTTTACCATATTTTATTTTAAACACAAGCAATGTTCTCTTTCTCACAGTGGGACACTCTCACGGTTGCAACTGTATAAACAACTTTGGTTATTTATGATTTTCGATAAGTAGACTTTAATGTCAAGAGCTTGTTTTATAATCAATTAGTATTTAAGACAATGTTAAATTCAAATTTGTTTTTAGTGTTTTTGGACATGTTTAAATGAAAAATGTATAAAATTAGCGTACTGATTGGCATTTTTGTGAATTTCGTGGTATGAATCTTATTTAAATTTCCATTTATTATATGACTGTGTTATCATTTTCAAATTACAGCGTGGTTACACGGTCGAACCAATTTCATCAGAAAAATGGTTACAAGCATATTCGCCCTATTATAATGCTGAAACTCAAAGTCTATATTTTTGTGATTTTTTCGATTCTAAGCGCACAATTAATAGATTTGATATGACCGAAAATCGATTTTATTCAGCTGCGATTGAAGGAAACATTTCAACAACCTTCATTATTCCGATTGATAAACAGATCGACCAATATGCGATTAGCAATAAAAATTCCGTTAATGTCGTGCAATGGAATGGAAAAGATTCGATTATTCGTTTTCTTCGTGACACTTTCACCGTAGAAACAGGATCCAATTATGAATTAAATCAGTATAATATGGGAAGAGCTTCACCGAACCGAAATTTTTACGGTGGAACGTTCACGTTGGATCTTTGTATCAAGCCCAGAACTTCAAATGCAGCACTTTATCTTTACACAAAATGTTTGGGGGTCAAAGCTCTTGAAAGAAAAATTATGGTGGCATCGGGCATGGATTGGAACATTAAAGCAAAACTGTTTTACTTCATTGACACATGCCGTTATCAAGTTTATGAATTTGATTGGAATCCAGAAACGGATGAGATTTGTAAATACAAAAGAGCAAAACATTATTTCAAAAATAAAAAAAATTGAATAAAATTGCAGAGATATGTTGTATATTTCAGGCAACAAGCGTATCGTATTTGACTTCAAAAAGAATGGCATGGGACAAGGTGTTTTTCCACTGGCTTTAACTATTGATGATGAAGGTTTTTTGTATGTTGGACTATTGTTTGGCTCTGCTGTTTGGAAAATTAATCCAAGGTAACATTTCGAAATTAGATTTTAAAAACCAACGAAAACAAATGAATTTTGTTTTGCACAGAAATGCACAAGTTACAGAGATCATTCATATACCTGCAGAGATTGTACTTGGCTTGGTTTTTGGAGGAAAAAACTACAGGACGTTGTTTGTTACAACAGGAAGCACAGCATACAATTTTACAACCGGAGGCTTGAGTGATGGAACATTTTCACAACAAAGCGGCCTAATTTTCAAAGTCAACGGTTTGAATGCTAGAGGTTATCCAACAAGAAAAATTATCGTTTAATCGTTACTCAAATACACAAAACAAACAGAGGTTTACGTTTTTCCATTCACGTAAAGTGTATGTTTTTAATAAATCTCGTCAAAATATTTGAAGAATTTTTATTTGAATTAGGAACTTGTAAAAAAATAAAGCCGAGGAATGTTAGATAAGAAAAAAATGTTATTCAATTTGATCGTCATCATCATTTACGTCAGAATAATAATTTTTATTCGCAAAATCACTTTTAGTCACGTCTTTTCACATTTAATCGTTTTATTGTAAATAATTAATGTCTTATGGTTAGCATTTTACTAATTGTTTGTTTGTTCTCATTTTACCTACTTTGTGTACAGATGATTACTTTCTATTATCTCATTCAGACTATTTAAGTGGATTATCATTAAGAAGCGCTTCAGTATTTTTTTAAACTTCCGAATTGGAAACTATTAGACTAATTAGCATTGTTACAATTTGTGTGGTAAGTTCTAAATTTGAGAAAAAAGTAAGAGTTTGAAAATGTTCCTTTGTTTTTACCGCTATGTAGTACATATGTACTACTTAGGTGGAGTCTATAATTTTTTAATGATGGAATTAAAATTCTACTCTTTATTCACAACCTATCATACAGAATAATTATAATTTATCACAAAATAGTTAGACAGTTAAATCAGCTTCTTTTTTAGAAAAAAATGTTTGAACCCGTATTCGGTGAATTTCATTCACGATACAGTTTTTACTTCTTTCTGATATCTTAAATGATCATTACCTCGTATATAAAGACTCAAATAAAATATCTACGTGACTTCATTTTAATTTCAATTTATAAATAAATTTAATCGAAATTCGATTTCGGATCATTTTTTAGATTTTTTGTAGAAAAAGAGAACTAAATCACTTGAATAGATTTAATAAACAATATAATTATTTTAAAAAGTCCAATTTTCACTCAAAGTAAATTGATATGTTCATAGAAATTCGTCGCTGGAAACCTGTAGAATGTCGAATATACTTTGTGAATTGATACGAGTTTTACTTTTTTCATCAATCACGTGTGATCCAACTATAAGGCAAACTAAAAATGGCCCCGTTGAAGGCGTAGAGCAATCGACTTTATTCGGTAAAACATATTATGCATTCAAAGGTGTTCCGTATGCTGAAGCGCCAATCACGGGAAAAGATCCATATTCCGGTGCTGAAGTTGATCGAAGATTTAAGGTATTTTTCCAATCAATAAATGTTGTCAATAAGTGTTGTCATTACCAAACATGTTTTTTAAAAGTCACCTGAACCACTCACCCGAAAATGGACTGAGCCTTTAAAAGTGCACAATTATTCAGATGGTTGTGCGCCGTCATCAACTTTTATGCCAACACCAACAACAAAATCTGAAAATTGTCTTTTTCTCAACGTATACGTGCCAGGTATTTTGATTTTACTATATATTTGCCTAGATACAATAATACTTTTCGATGCATTTAAAAGTAAAAGTGATCATATTTTCTAGATGGTGGCTCAAAGAAAAAAACAGTGCTAGTATTCATTCATGGTGGTTCATTCACTGAAGGTTCTGGAGATAATTTGTACTATGGTCCCGATTTTCTCATTGATCCCGATAATGTATTGGTAACAATAAATTATCGTCTGGGAATTTTCGGTTTTTTGAATCTTGGTTTTGAGCCGTACACCGGTAACATGGGATTAAAAGATCAACAAATGGCTCTCAAATGGATTTATGAAAATATCGAAAATTTTGGAGGAAATAAAGAAGAAATTTTACTTTTTGGCGAGAGTGCTGGTTAGTTAAAAATAAATAAAATTTTCATTTTGAAAAGTTTGATTTCGTCGTTTATTGGAATAGGTGCTGCATCCGTTAATTATCAAATGTTGAACGAAGAGTCTAGAAAATATTTTCAACGAGCATTGTTACTTAGTAGTACAGCTCTGAATTATTACACATTATATGAACCAAATCATTTGGAGAGAATGCAGAAACATTCAAATATTCAAGACAAAGATGAATTAGTTGAATATTTAAAAACACTAGATAGTGATACTCTTTCACAGTGTGAAACGACGAGTGACTTTGGAACGATTTTGCTTCAGTCACATTGGGTGCCCACAATCGAAGATTCGAAAACAAAAGGAGCCTTTTTAACCAAACATCCTGAAGAGATTTACCAATCTGACGAAGCACCAGCAATGGATACTGTGTTGAGCATGACTTCTCAGGTATTTTCTTTGAACAAAATAAAATCAAATTCGTTATAATTAAAGTACATTCATTCCACAGGAATACATAACATTTAATACCAATCTAACTAAAAATGGTGAGCCATTTCTTAGTGGAGATAGCAAAGACTCAAACTTACTACTAGCTTTTAATGGATTTGACAAAGAAACGTATCCAAAGGTACTTTTCGGATCTATTTACACAAACAAAAAGCACTTATTTTATATTATTTGATTAAATAAACATTTACATTTGCAGGAATTCCAAAATGCCTTTGAATTATTGAAAAAGGCCTATTGTAATCATACAACCAACGTTGATGACATAAAACGTAAAAATACTGCTCTACTCTCTGATATGAATTTTGGCTACGGCATTCTCAAAACCTTTCAATATCAAATGAAGGCGAATAATGAAGGAAACAACAAAAGGAATACATTTTTACAAAGGTAAACAGTTTATCTTATGTTACGTGTTTTTCTTCATCAATGTTCTCCTACAATACGGTTTTATTATATTAGATTTTCAGTGAATGCTAACATCAACTTATTCAAACTTGCAATGCAGTTAAGTTACGATGGTGCAGCCCATGCCGAAGATATTTGCTACATGTTCCGTTGTTGTGCGTTGGACAGTATGAAGATTTATGAAAATAATTTGGAAATCAGAAATAGTTCGAATGTGAATTACAATGCAATCATGCATATGGTCAATATAATAACGAATTTTGCAAGAAATGGGTATGTCATTATTTTAATTTCTATGATACGTATTAAGTGAAACTAAACAGTATCCAACATTGCTACGTGCACTATTTTCCATAAAATACATGCCACCGCGTGCACATAGCAACGTTGGATGCTGGTAAGTACCCTGGAAAAAATCAATCGCTTCAATATCGTTTCATTTTTTACCACATTCAGTGATCCATCGATCGAAGGTGACGTTCCATTTGAATTATCCACACCTCCAGACAAAATTTGCTCGCAAGACATCACAAATGATTCGAAAACCAAAGCAGTCACGGACATAATGGAGCAATTGCATTTCAATACATGGCAAAAAATCGAAAACATTTATAAAATAATTAAAACTTAACATGCTTTAAGAAAATTAATTAAGTAATCCACCATCATTATTATTGTGATTGATAATAACTGAATCAAAATGTTATTTTATAATTTTATGAGTAATAAAAATAAATGTTTTTGTATTTAAGTAACAAAATAAAAAAAAATCAACTCCAAAGGCCACTTTTGAATAGTAAATTATTCTCGATCATCACTTTTCGATTAGAGAAATTGCATAGGCCAGCTCAAAAAACTACAAATTCTGGACATTTAACTTTATATAATTATTTATTTATTTAAGACAAATATAAAAAATTCTTCAAAGATTCTCTCAAAAATGTAAAAAAATAAATAGTGCCAACGACACATGGTGTTCCCAGACGGTCACCCATTCAAGTACTAACCATGCTCAATGCAGCTTAACTTCAGTGATCGGACGAGAACTGGTGCTTTTTACATGATATGGTCGTTGACAAATATAAACCATATGATTGCGTACACATTCGAAAATATAAAACAAATATTCAACTTCTCCTCAATCATTCGCGATTATTGATTATATTTAGCTCGTGTACGTTACACCGCATGATATCTTCAATGTTATGTTTATGAAAAAGGAAGCTCTCCACATTCGCGGCACTTTGGTGTGTTGCGCATGCCTATGTCGTTGTTTTGTCTGTGGGAATGTGTGTGCAATACTAGTGTCACCGTATAAAAATATTCCTATGTGAGAAGGATTACACGAAGCAGAGCGCATATGTTGAGAGAACGAGATAGAGAGAAAGAGAGAACCATTTGACGGGGAATAACAAACAAAAAATATGCGTTGGAGAAAGTTTCATTTTACTATTGTGTAAAAATCCAATGCCACAAATGTCAGTCAGATATCGAAATGCCAGCGTACGAAAGGAGCTTTGACACTGATGACCAACAAATTAAATAAAAAGTGATTTCCTTTTCGAGCAGAACATCAAGAAATCACCAAAAAAAATCATCAACAAAATTGTTGAAATAAAAATAAATCAGTGTCAAATGTGAATAGTTCTGGCAAATCATTTAAAAATATCTAAAGAATGAGCAGAACAAACTGAAGTTCTTTCGAATCCAGTTGTGAGCTCGAGCGAATGTTACGCGTAGATACGAAAAAAAAACAAAGTGTAAAATGATTTTCCATTTTTAATTTTCTATATTTAAAGTTTGATAAATTTCCAATTTGTTTTCGTGCGTTCACTCACACTTTATACGATTTTATTGAATACATTTTTTTTTACATAAGTTCAACGATGTTTTCATAAAACAAAAATGGTACTAAAGCATGGCCACTATTAAATATAGTGACTAGTGATAATACTAGTGTCAGACAATATCGTGTGTTCGAAGTAAATGTAGAGAGAACATAGAACTGATTTTCTTATTTGAATAAAAACCTGTATTCAACTCTTCTTAACGAAAATCCATTTGACAATGACTGGTGAATCAATTGGATGTGCACCTCGAAAGAAAAATAAGAATAAAAAAGATGATAAAAGTGGAAAAAATGAGAATAACGGTGATTTATCGAAAACAATACATCCATCGAAGACGACTCGTGGTGGTTTGAGAGTTTATAAAATTGTCATTCTTGGCGATGGTGGCGTTGGAAAATCAGGTTTGCTAAACGAGTTCTAATACATTTCATCAAATTATTTTATAAATTATCGGTTTTTCGTCAATTGAAATTTGATATATCGGTTCGATACGTTTACACTTTACAGTGAACGTTATATTATAAAACGCATATTGCCAACTCTTATCGAAGTTTTTTAATTTCATTTGCAGCTGTTACGTTACAGTTTGTCAGTCACAGTTTTTTAGACTATCATGATCCCACAATTGGTATGTATAAAGACCGTAAAACTTTTCTAATTTATCAAGAAAAATGTATAGTCCAATGCATATGCTTCGTTACAGAGGATTCATATCAGCAACAAGCTGTTATCGATGGCGAAGCAGCTCTGTTGGATATATTGGGTAAGATTATGAAGTTATTAATAGAATAAAACAAGGAAACATGATACATTTTATTGATGTGACGCATTATTATTTAATTTCATTAGATACTGCTGGGCAAGTTGAGTTTACGGCAATGCGTGACCAGTATATGCGATGTGGAGAGGGATTCATAATATGCTATTCCGTAACGGATCGCCATAGTTTCCAGGAAGCCTCTGAATATCGAAAACTCATAACAAGAGTTCGTCTCACTGAAGACATTCCATTGGTATTAATCGCAAACAAACTGGACTTGCAATCACAACGAAAAGTAAGAACGCATTTTTTTTCGTATTGAATACGGCTTCCTAAGTAATTTTTAATTTCCTCACAGGTTTCTACCGAAGAAGGTAAACACTTGGCAACTCAATTCGGATGCCCATTCTATGAAACGTCGGCCGCTCTTCGGCACTACATAGATGATGCATTCTATACATTGATCCGAGAAATTCGTCGGAAAGAAAATTCACGGGTACAAAGAAAATTAACCGTTTACACTTACCGTTCTCTTTTTTTCAATTTTACGTGTTTTTTTGTTGCAGCAATTAAGTAACAGCTCAAGCGTGGAGAAAATCAATTCGAATCGTCGAAGCCGATGGTGGCGACTTCGATCCATATTTGCATTGGTTTTTCGTCGCCGGCGACGAAATAATTAAAATAACAAACTATTTTGATCAGAAGAAAATATCACGCGTGCACAAACACACATCCGATTGTATCAAACTTATATCACATACTTCGGTATCAGAAGCAATTTTACGGATCAATAGACAATTTTATGCAATGAAATGGATATACATAGTACCAACTTTTTTTATATGCCAGTATCAATTTCAAAACTCAAAAGATAACATACCGAATTACACTGTGTACAATGTACACTTGAGATGCAAAGCATCACAAACGATTTATTTATTTTTATACATGCTAAAGGGTATTCATCATTCGCGCCATACCAAAAAAAAATATTGATCAAATAAAAAAACAAAGAACAAATACCAAATTTTGCTTTACAAACATTTGTGATATTTGTTGAATTTTTTTTTGTAAAAGAAAATATTTATACTCTTCAAAAAACCATCATTCGAAGAATTCTTAATTTAGTTGAATCACCTATTTATTTATATTGGTTGAGAATTTTGTTTGTCTGAAAATCAAATTCTTTGTTGAAAAAGATGTTGAGAGGTGACCATTTTTTTGAAATGTATTTTTCTATAATGAATATCCAAAATAAAAACATACAAATTAAAAGTAAATGATATATATTTAAATAAACATAAAGTATAAAACAGTAGTGAATCAATCCTATTCGAAATTAACAAATAATATATATATTATCATTGTTCCAAAATAGTTGTTAAATGTTTATAAGAAAAGAAGCAGATCCAAGCAGAAAATTTACTCAAAAAAAAATAACAATCAAATCATTGAAAGTGAACATATTTTGTATTATCTTGGCCATTCTCATCGGTTTAAACATTGCCCAATAAGCATACGAATTTTTATATATTTTTACTCTCCATTTTTTTATTGATAAAACAAATAGCAATATCATTCTGTTCTAGATTTAAAATAGAAACCCTTGAGCAGCATTTTTTCCTCATTTTTAATAGCCAGCCAACATTTGTTTACTGCAACAGTATAATGTAGAGATGTTCATAGAGTCAGAAGTAAAAATAAACAATAAATTTTCGCAGTTATCAGATGATAGATTGGAGATTTCTTCAATGAAATAGTCAAAAAGTAGTAGAAATGTTGTGTTAATTTTGTTTTGATGATACTTCGAAAGTTGGAGCAATTAGAATATTTTATCAGATGAATGAATGACATACAAAAATAATAATATTATAACAGCATTTATTCAATAAAACATTGTTAAAGGGAAATAAATGAATTTGAAGAAGAAAAATGTTTTTTCAATATTTGTTTACTTTTCAGTGAAGTTTTCTACCAACGAAATGATTTTCACTTTCATTTGGGTTGTTATATGTGTTGTTGTTGCTGTTGTTTATGTGATTGATATTAGTTATACCATTACTTTGATTTTTGGTTGGATGATTTGATTTTTTACAGCACACCTTTTGATTCGATTCTCCTCCGAAACACTATGGTGGAATAGGATTTTTTATGTACATATTTTTATATTTTATAGACATTTTTATTTCGTAAACAGACTATACACCATAAGGTATAATCAGTAAATAATTGTTATTGTCATAAAGTTTATATAGTCTTAATATACTTACATCAAAACTTATATAGCCAAAGAACACAAAATATTAAAAAGTTAAATTAATAAAAAAAAAAATTGAAAATACACCAATAATAATGAAAAATAGTAATAAAAAATCAAACAAAATAAGTAAAAACGAAAATAAAAAAAAATCCTCCCCGGCGGGGAATCGAACCCCGGTCGCCCGCGTGACAGGCGGGAATACTGACCACTATACTACCGAGGACTTGTTAGTATACGCACTAAATGTATTGATGTTTTTTTCATTGAAGCACGTGCTTATTATTGAAGCAATGTATCTGGCAATGTGTTTCACCATTTTGTATACATTCCAGTTGTATAAACATCGCATGAATCATTCATTGTGACTGGGTAACACACATATTGTTTTGTTCTATGAATCGAACGCTCTCAAATATTCAAAATGTTAAGTGTTTATATGTTTTTTTTTATCATTTCTAATATTATTTTTTTATAGGAATATTAAAAATAATTAATTAAGAAAATAAGAAATGAGTCATTTTCAATGAAAGTAAGACTTCTAGTCGTATCATATTATTTTGTAGGAGAAGACGCTCGTCTTTATGGATTCCATAGAAATCATGCAAGAGACTATTGTCATGCAAGGCGTGTGATTTAGAAACAATATCTCTGTACCACTGGTCCATTATTTTTTTGTGATTTATTTTTAGATTGAACCCTAATTCAGGCAATTATTACGCTCCATGATAAATCTGTGGAGGCAAACTTCATTTTTGAGGCCGATTTATATGGAAAATCAATCATTTTTCTATGGAAAAATATCGATATTTCAATGAGCTATTCCGGCGAAATTTTGTACAATCTTTTCAATGAACAAATATAAATGTTCTGGCAGATTTAAATAAACACGGCAAAAGTATATATTCGTCTCAGCACGAATAAGTCGATGTACACGTATGAGGAGAATTCTTGTACTAACAAAAATGTGAAAAATGCGTACCACATCCCCACATTAACAGGGTAAAAAAACCATTTTCTTGAATTTCTGGGGCCATAACGCGTGCATTTAAAAATTTTGAGCTCATTATAATACTTCCATGCGCAATGCGCATAGTGTGCGGAAGATAAATTTGGAACTAAATCAAAACTTACGTTGAATAAAACCAATAAAAAAAGTGTTCACAGATACGGATAAATATTTTATCCATGAATACCAGACAATATATTTAGCTGCCGTCATCTGGATATTACAGCTCATCTGGATATCGTCAGCAGATGATACGAAGTGAAAACAATAGAAGTGATTGTTATAGGTATATAAGCTTGTAATATACTGGTATTACTATAACAATCACTTCTATTGTTTTCACTTCGCATCATCTGCTGACGGCATCCAGATGAGCTGAAATATCCAGATGACGGCAGCTAAATATATTGTCTGATGAATACAGAAATAGCGACGGGTGTATTAAGAATTTTTCATGGATACACATCCCACGCACATACAATTCATCCGTATTCGCAAGCTTACCAGTAAACATGCTCAGCGTATCAGATTTTTTTTTCAAAATTCCTATTGGATGTGGTAGAAGGGTCCAAAATAACACGTTTGGCATCAAAAAAAATTCCCCAAATTCATATACCCCCCAGATACGCCCCCTTGAAGTGCCAAAAATCCCCTTTTTGTGTTATATACGGTCATCAATATCTTTTTAACGACGCAAAATATTGGAATAATTTCTTCGGCAAATTTGTAGCCCTTGAAGAGACAAAAAAAATTATCACCAAAGGAAGGGTCAATGACCTCTCCTTGGGGGTAAAAATGACCCCAGAAGTAACCCATTATGGCAATGGCCAAAATGGGGTAAAAAACAATCCAAATCTCAAAATTGACCCCATTTTTAGATTCCTCATGAAAAATTACTCCTAGAAAACCATATGTCCTGAATCCCCAGAGCACCCCTTGTACCCTGAAATCGGGTTGAAAAGTCGAAAAATTGGATTTTTTCACATTTGGTTAGTAGATAAAATATATGAATGTCCGAGAGTGAGAGCGAGACTTCTATTCACAAATTATTGAAATGTAACACCGCCATACAAAAAGTGCTGACTCCCGTTCGAACAATTGGCGCCTTTTGAAAGGTGCCCGCACCATTTCTGCGCCTTTTAATGAAATGACGAGAAAAAGAATAAACAACACATCGTATGAGTCGTATATAAACAGCGTGTACGGAAAACAGCATGGTATCGAGGTCTGCCGGATATTACCGGGCGAGAATAAACTCCAAACAATTGAGAAAATGATTGTTTGTGCCCAAAACATGTCACTTCATGTGATATCAAGTGTTTCGAGAGAGAAATAAGGACTGAAAATCCAAATAAGATTAAAATAAAAACTTAAAAAAAGTTTTGATTGTTTATCAGAGACAGTTTAAACTTATAAATAAGTAGGAATCATTTTTCGGAGAAATGTAACCCATCCGGCAGACCTCGATACCATCTGATAAGTCACACTTAAAAGTGATTTGATCTGCAGATGGTAACGTCCTACAAAGCTGCACTGATGAGCTGTGAACAGCGAAATCAATCACTTTGTGGGTCGTCTAAATCAATTGCGTTTTCGAAATGTTTGTGATGGGGCATTGTTACAATGCTCATTGAGTCAGTAAAAGATGGGTTACATTTCTCCGAAAAATGATTCCTACTTATTTATGGCTAGAGTTATAGACGCAAGACAAACGTATTGTTGAATTTATTTCCGCCAAAATGCGCCGAGTAAAATGTAACGTAACATTTTTTTGGATAAATGATAAACCTTAGAATGGATAAGCCAGAAATCTTTTGCAATGTCACACTTCAAATAAATAAAACAAAATTCTCATTTCTTTTGTACATTTAGGCATATTTGAATGGTTGAGAATAATAATGAAACTTAATTTTTGTTCAAACTGAAGTGTCCCTTCGAAATATTTCCAATAAAAGTGTCCCACGTTTATATGGAAAACTATACACAAACTTGGGACACTTTTATTGGAAATATTCCGAAGGGACACTTCAGTTTGAAGAAAAATTAAGTTTCATTATTATTCTCAACCATTCATTTGAACATCATCATATTTAAATAATGAAAATTGTAAATGTCAAAGACATAAATTCCCTTCAAATTGTGGAAAAGGGAAAGGTCGTGAACAACAATACGATAATAAACAACTATGTGCTTTCGTTTGCACCGACCAACATTGTTCAGTACAGTGACCAATACCAATGCACGGTATTGGCACACAGTACTAAGTCGGTGTGTCGCAGCTGTCACACAGAGACAAGCATCTGTGTAGACACACCGCACCGACACAGTTAGTAGTTAGTTGTAAGTAAGCCGTCCGTGTATACGCACAAAAAAAAATATATATTCTCTCCATAAAAAAGACTGTGTATAACAATTACTTACTGATCTCCCGAACAAACATACCATCCAGCGCACCAAATCAACACACTCATCCAGCCGAAGAGTATGCTGCATATGCTGCAGAAACTTCAACAAACGTGTTGAATAGAAGATTTGCTTTGCCGCTTAAAAACCAAACAATTCGTCCAGCTGGAGTAGTTGCATCGCCGCCACCATCGCCTTCGTCGTCGTCTTCAAATCAACAATTAACATATAATTAATCAATATGATGAAGATATTGATGACGATGTGCTTGCATATCCCATGTTCGGAACACAACTAGACAAAGATTGTCCGCAACCAGATGAATGGGTAAAGGCAACCACAATTGTAATAAGAAAATTACAACATGTTCTGAAAAATCATGTGCAAAAACATAAATCGGATAATAGTACAACAAACAAAAAAAAACTCTCCGCAAAAGTGGTTACACTAGTTGACACAATATTAAAATACAAAAAAGAAGGCGAAAAACACAAAATCACCATCAATTTCTTATGGGAATTGCTCACAAATTCATTCGATGAAAATGAATACGTATCATTACTCCCCAACACACCTACAACACAACAACAACAATTCATTCAACAGCAACAACAATCACAACAAATCATAAAAATACCCTGTTTTGTCCAAAATTACAAAGCACCAAATGAAATGAATAAAATTGTACCGATCGATTACCAAAATATGAAAGCATATGAAGAT